>NC_085021.1:12815223-13126961 GCF_963692335.1 Osmerus eperlanus
TTACACATATGACACAACATACTATCATTTTTTTTTATTATTTGCTGTCATAAAAATGTGCTGTAATTGCAGTAAAGACCTCATTTTGTCCATGTGTGGTATGAAACGGTATGTAAATAGCAATGTATGTTTAATGTGTGGCATGTTCTGACACATCAGCTGCCATAGCAGACTTACATCTGACTGATTGGTTGTAGATTGGAATAAGAGCGGAGGTAACTCCCTGCCCTTCCGTCACATCCAGCCTCTTTCACTATTATAGGGACACTTTAGATATTTGTATGTTGCTTTGAATACACGTCTAGACACATTTATGTGTTAAGTATGGTTTTATCTTTTATTAAAAATAATTTGCAGCTTATGAAACCAGCAGAAAAAATATGATACATCCATTTGTAATGTGTCTAAATAAAGAGATAAAAAATACATGTCATATAATGGGGTATTAAATTAGCATAGTGGTACAACATTCTTCAAGAGACACCAGGGACCAGCAGCTGAAGGGAGATTGAATAGTGGTACGTAGCTGGCAGCTTGTATACATTTTGTCATTTAGCAGACGCTCTTATCGAGACCAGCCACACACAGAACGCTAGGCTGAAGAAGATGTCATCTTGCATAGTTCCTATAGATGACTGCATGTTCCAGTTAAACAGAACTGATCGGTAATAATATGTTTATTCTAGTGGGTGGAGACAGCACTTCCACAACATTATAAAGTGGACAAAAATTACCCAAACATGAATCATGTCAGAATCTCAGATAAAAGAGAGTTGCAGCTGGAATAGCATAAAACGACATAGATAACAACAGGTTCCATCTTGGTTTCATCAGTCAAAGTGTTGTCCTAAGGCTCTGAGTTAGGTCCATGTGGCCCAGTCCTGAGCGTTAAAGGGAGTTAGCAGTGATGAAGACGTAGATGCGGGCCAGGAAGGTGGTGAAGGTGCCTTGTCTCCACAGCTTCATCTCCACATCGACCAGGAAGTCCTGAGGCTCACGCACCTGCTGGTGCAGGTACACCGCTCCGGTGTAGGCGTTCAGCTTCCGCGTGCTAAAGTAGTTCTCCTCGTTGCCCTGGGTGATGCTGATGATGACGTTGTCTCCCGAGTAGGCGGGGGAGGGGCCTATGCGGAAGATCTGGGCGGGGATGAGGATGTTGGACTGGAAGCTCAGGTGGTAGTAGGTGATCCTCAGAGGGGAGTTCTGACAGTCCAGGTGGTTGGGACAGTTCATCCTCTCACAGCGCCTGGGGAGACACAAGCAGCTGATCAATACAGTCAACCAGCAGCACGCTGACACAAACCAGAGCCATGACATCACGCAGCCTGGGGCTGGGTGGTGGGGCGAGGTGGCGTACGTGTCGGAGACCCGGCGGTAGTTCTGAGGACAGTCGAAGGACAGGCAGCGGAAGCCTCCCTGGATGTTGTAGCAGGTCTCTGCCAGGGAGCAGTTATGGTTGCCCATCGTGCACTCATCTACATCTGGAAGCAGAACCACACAGGTAAACAGGGCTACTCAGGCGCTCTGGACTGTGGAACAGATCAGGATATCTAACCAGCCATGTTCCCGTACACAGAAACTCTATATTGATCAGATGTATGGATGTCAGATCTGAGCCGCTGGTCCCCTCTGTGTGTCCTGAGTCCTCACCTCTGCAGGAGTGTCCGTTAGGGGACATGGTGTAGCCGTACTCAGGACAGGCACACTGGTAGCTGCCTGGCACGTTAACACACTTGTACGTGCACAGGTGGCCCATGCTCTGGGAACACTCATCCATGTCTGGGGGGCGGAAGAAGATGAGTCAGGGTACATCTATCCACGAGGTGGTGTGTGGTGTGTGTGTGTGGTGTGTGTGTCTGACCTTCACAAGAGTGTCCATCCTCCCTCAGGTGATAGCCCTGTCGGCAGTAGCACTGGTAGGACCCATAGATGTTGGCGCACTCCTGGCTACATGGGTTGGTGAGGCATTCATTTACATCTGCAGGATACAGAAGAATTAGGACTTCTATCATTTGATCTCTGGCCAACTGTATCACTCCACTCTCAGATAACTCAACTCAGCAAAGGTAGAGGTGTGATAGGGGAAATAACAACAAATGCCTATGCACACATAGTACATACACAAATTGTACACGCACATATTGTATACATACACACCTTCACAGTTCTTGCCATCAGTGGATAAGCGGAAGCCAACTGTGCAGGAACACTGATAGGAGCCTGGTGTGTTCTCACAGGTCTGGGCACAGAGGCGGCCAGGGTAGCGCCAACACTCATTCACATCTGACAGGAGAGGAGGAGGAGGTGTTACACACACTGTCAAAGTGAATGTGCCTGTGTGCGTGTGTTTGTGTGTGTGTGTTTGCGTATGTGGTTGTGTGTTTGGCAGTGTGTGAATATGGGTGTGCGTGTGGTTGCGTGTAGTTATGTATGTGTGCGCGTGCGCGATTGTATGTGGTTATGTATGCATGTGTCTGTGTGGTTGTGTGTGAATATGGGTGTGAAGTGTGGGAAGCAGCTGCCTGCTGATAGTCTAAACACTCCAGTGGAGTCCATTATTATTAGAGTCACAACAGAGTGAATCAGCACACTGTCCTCTGCAGTGTCTGCAGCCCGGTGGAACAGCAGGAGATAAGACTGCAGCACAGCTGGGAAAGCAGCGCAGTCGTTTGCACACTCCAGATTACCAACTAGGAGAGAGAGGGAGAGGAGAGAGAGAGAGAGAGAGAGAGAGAGAGAGAGAGAGAGAGAGAGAGAGAGAGGGAGAGGAAGAGGAGAGGGAGAGGAGAGGGAGAGGGAGAGGGAGAAGAAGAGAAGAGGAAGAGGAAGAGAAGAGGGAGAGGTGGAGAGGAAGAGGAAGAGGGAGAGGGAGAGGGAGAAGAAGAGGAAGAGGAAGAGGGAGAGGGAGAGGGAGAGAGAGAGAGAGAGAGAGAGAGAGAGAGAGAGAGATGAGAGAGAGAGAGAGAGAGAGAGAGAGAGAGGAGAGAAGAGGGAGAGGGAGAGGAGAGGGAGAGGGAGAGGAGGGGGAGAGGAGAGGGAGAGGAAGAGGAAGAGGAAGAGGAGAGGGAGAGGGAGAGGGGAAGGGAGAGGGAGAGGGAGAGGGAGAGAAGGAAGAGGAAGAGGAAGAGGGAGAGGGAGAGGGAGAGGGAGAGGGAGGGGGAGAGGGAGAGGGAGAGGGAGAGGAAAAAAGAGAAAGTATCCCCCCCCCCCCCAACAAAAAATAATAATACAAAAACGTCATGCATATGGGAGGTTTGTTTCTTTAGCACATACCCACGCACGTCTTCCTGAACATGTCGTACTGGTAGCCAGCCTGGCAGTCACAGCGGTAGGAGTCCGGGCAGGTTGTGGCACAGCTGCCCCTCTCCACACTGGTGCAGGGAGCTCTGACACTCATCCACATCTGACCGGAGAGGCAGACAGATAGGGGAGTGGGTTGGCTGGACTCTCCATGTCGGCTTCACGACAGTGGAGGCACTGAGGAAGGGTCAGTGTGTGGAGATGTTCATACTGTAGAGGCGCTCCTCTCACCAATGCATCTGGATCCGTCTGGGCTGGCGTGGTAACCACGGCTACACATGATGATCTTGCGCTGACAGCTGTAGGATCCCACTGTGTTGAGACAGTTGAACCTGGGCTACAGGGCCGGCCAAGGCTCACACACTCATCGATGTCTGGAAGGAGGAAGAGGCGATGGAGAAAACCCGAGGGAGAAGAAAGGGAGAGAGAGGGATGAGACCAGAGAGAGAGAGAGGGGGGAACACAGGGAGAAGAAAAGGAGAGAGAGGGATGAGACCAGAGAGAGAGAGAGGGGGAACACAGGGAGAAGAAAAGGAGAGAGAGGGATGAGACCAGAGAGAGAGAGAGGGGGAACACAGGGAGAAGAAAGGGAGAGAGAGGGATGAGACCAGAGAGAGAGAGAGGGGGAACACAGGGAGAGAAAGGGAGAGAGAGGGATGAGACCAGAGAGAGAGAGAGAGAGGGATGAGACCAGAGAGAGAGAGAGAGGGATGAGACCAGAGAGAGAGAGAGAGGGATGAGACCAGAGAGAGAGAGAGAGAGAGGGATGAGACCAGAGAGAGAGAGATGCCGGGAGGGAGGGAACCGCAGGGAGAAGTGGAGATGTACAGAAGAACGAGGAGAAGGAGGGAATAGGGCGCAGGCCTTTAGTCACGCTCTTAAAATCAAAGGACCACAGACATCACACACTCTCTTCCCCCTGAATAATTCAGTTATGTGATGTGTGTGTTGGTGTGAGTGTGTTGTGAGAGAGAGATATTCTCAATTTTCTCGTTTTCCAACCATGCCATTCACACTTTTTAACAGTGGTTTGGGTCTGCCTCGACATGCCCCAGTTCCTGCCCCTGGGGGCTAATTCCACAGCATCAGTACGCACTGTACTGGAGCAGAACCGAGGGAGGGCAAGGGAGGAAGGGGGGGACTCAGGCTTTCATCCGCCCCACTGCAGCCCACGTGCTCAGGCCCAGGCCCAGAGCTGGAGCCCCTCTGATCCCCCGCCCTGGGTGGTATTTAACCCCTCTGCCCCCGGACCCCCGCTGGGTCCTCTGAGCTGAGCTGGGCTCTGGCTCACCTGTGGCACTGCTTTAGATTCAACACAGGTGGCATCAATCCTCATAAAACATGGAACAGAGGTTAGTTTGTTTGATGTGTGTTTCACTGTAGGATTTTACAGTGATCCCACGAATCATCATACCAGTAATGCTGCTTGTCCCACAGTGTACCTGGCGTGTGTGTGTGGGAGACTCACCCATGCAATCCCGTTCGTGCCCTGGAGAAGCCTGCGGGGCAGCGGGGTCTGGGGTTGCACCGGAACGAGCCCTCCGTGTTTACACACTCAAAGCTAGGGCCACAGGTCTGGGTCCTCTCAGCACACTCGTCAATATCTGTGGAGAGAGAGAGAGAGAGAGAGAGAGAGAGAGGAGAGAGAGAGAGAGAGAGAGAGAGAGAGAGAGAGAGAGAGAGAGAGAGAGAGAGAGAGAGAGAGAGAGAGAGAGAGAGAGAGAGAGAGAGAGAGAGAGAGAGAGAGAGAGAGAGAGAGAGAAGACAGAGAGAGAGAGAGAGAGAGAGAGAGAGAGAGAGAGACATGCATCCATGGAATTGCAGTATTGTAAGAGAGGGCTTTAGATGAACAGTGTATATGCAGTTTATGTTATAGCCACTGGGTGGCACTGTGGCTTAAGGTAAAAATGAAGTCTTAGTTCTTTGATTTACCTGGGAAATGATTGTACTGCTAGTATAATGGAATCCATTCCAGGTCTAGTAAACAATCAACTCTAAATGTTGTCCACTTCATAGGATATGTAAGGAATGTTCCCACTACTAATTATAATCATTAACGTTTGTCCGGCCTAAAGCTTATTATTTCTAAATGATGAATGTCTCCAACTAGTCAGGTTGACATATGTGCATTAAGTCTTCCCCTATCTGTGTTGTGTGTGTGTGTGTGTGTGCATTTTGACAGAACAGAGCACAGCATTTCCACAGAGCACACCTCCACATGTCCACTGGGGGTTCCCCTCCTGTCAATCACCCTGACACATCTAGAGCTGCATGAGCCCTCATCACTGCAGGACTCACATCTGTCAGAATACAGACTTAGAGAGACCGCCTCTGCTCACGAGTGTGTGTCTGTGTGTGTGTGTGTGTGTGTGTGTGTGATGAAAGTGTGTATCAACCTGTGTAGTGTAACGTTGTCTTATATTCACACAGACTGCCTCTATATCAGTGTGTGTCTGAGTTTCCAACCCCTCGTTAAGGGCTGGTCCCAACCAGCAGACACTGATTGAGCTCTCTGGTACTGACGAAGGCCTGGCACAGCTGGCGGGCTGAGAGGCCTGACAGACGGAGGGAGTGGCCAGGGAGGGGATGAACGTGCCAGATCATCAGGGCCTTCACTCCTAGTTATAGCAATAGCAAGGTCATTTGCTCATGACAAATCAAGAAGAAGCTTGCTCAAAGTGCCCAGTGAAGGGCAGCAAGTTCATTCCCGATACAGAGGATATAATTATTCTCAAGGAAATTGGGTTGGAAATCCACTCTGAGAGCAACAGACAGAATTTCTTCCTGGGGTTGTGTGACGTGAGGTGTGGAGGGGGAATTCAGTCCCTTTGCTGGGAGTTGGATTCATTTGCGAGGGAAAGCTGGGGAGTTCTGGTCCCTGAGTAAATAAATGATGAAGGACTTGGTGACACAACATGACTACATCTTAAATCTCTGGTACTCCTGAGCTGAACGTGTGAAATGGTATCTGTTGTGGCTATTGTCGATACATGCTAATTTGCTAATTTGTTAATGTGTGTATCTACAGTGGTTTAAGTGGAGACCTGCAGTTGTTATACCTCCACCTCCATCCCTATAAAGAGTGATATCTCTGCAGGAGTAAACAAGCTGTTAACGACCACCTCATCTCCGAGGTCTCCCAGCACACAGAGGCAGCGTGAGTCTCGCACGCCCTACCACAGACCAGGCCATGGAGATCATAAGAAGCGCAGTGAGCCGAGCTCCACTTACATCAACACAAGACTGGTGCTCTTCCTGAGGCCCATGTCAGCAAACCAATACTACAGCATAAGGCAACTGTCAACTCCTAACAAGCACTGTTTGTGTGCTTATTGGGAAGGGACGCAGCACAGTAAAAGCCCACATTGGCAGGGTCGCATGGGGGGCAACTGTCATTGTAGGTTTGAACAATACTCTTTCCTCAGACTGTTAAGGTCGAAAACGTAAACGTTGTGTTGCTAGTGGCTCCAGGTGGGAGTGTGATGTGGCAGCATAAGTGCTTAGCCTCCTGGGTGGGCAGCTATGGAGACGTACCTTCACACATGTCGTTGTTGATCTGGAAACCCAGCGGACAGGTGATCTGCCTCTGACACACAAAACTCCCAGCCGTGTTCATACACCTCTCATTCAGCTGGCAGGCATGCAGGGACAGACACTCATTTATGTCTGAATGGTGAGAGAGAGAGAGAGAGAGAGAGAGAGAGAGAGAGAGAGAGAGAGAGAGAGAGAGAGAAGGTAAGGTAAGGAAGAAAGAGCAACCAGGGAAGAACGGATGAGGCAAAAAGAGAGAGATGAATTGGTTGGCCCAGTAGTACAGTGAGTGCAATTGTGACTCCACAAGAGTGGTTGGCATCTCAGTGTAATTCTCAATATCACTCAGAGACAGTCCCCAGGCAGATTAAACGTCAGACTGTACCCTCACAGGGAGAGGGGATTGGGGGCACCACCACTGCGTCCAAGTCCCACACAAACAGAGATTTGTCAACACACTGCAGCACTCACAATGTCACAGTTCAGCACCACCCCCGACAGGGAAGCAACAAAAGAGGATGTGACTTATCCTAGTTGTGAAGAGAAACCAGAGCAATTTGAGAGTGCGGTGTGGAGGACTGTAGGTCAAGCTCTCAACGAGACAGCTTTATGATCCAACATACTGGAGAGGGTCTCAACCAGGGTACTGCGATGTGGTGGAGACAGTGTGAGATCTCACATATAACAACAAATCCTACAGGGTCTGTGTCTCTGTCTCCTGTTCTGTGCTGTGGTGGGCAAGGGGAAATAGAGCTGTTGTTCACAGCAGACCTTGGGGCACTGGAGGAAAATAGGCTAGGCCGGGAAAGAATGGAGTCAGAGACAGTCCACACCAGACTGGGGCTGTTTGAAATTGGTGAGGGATGAAAGGATAGTGTTGATGAGTGGTACTGTGTGTGTGTGTGTGTGTGTGTGTGTGTGTGTGTGTGTGTATGGTGTGTTCTCATGCCCTCTGTCTTTCATACCTTGACATGACTGACCATCAGCCGTCAGAGAAAATCCAGGGAAACAGGAGCATTGAGGCCTTCCGGCCACTGGGGTGCACTGTTGCATACAGGGGCCATTTCCTTTATGGAGGGGCACAACACAATACATAACATCACACAACACAACAGTAGTCAGGGTGACACATGTCACAAGGGAGACGTCACCAGCACTGTGTATGAGAGATAAACACTTCCTGATTTACTATATCCTTTTTGCTTATTTCCTGTTTCCCTTTGAACTCTGACCTGGTCCTTTTGTATTTCCTGCTTGGCCCTCGTTAGGACAGGTCCCCACCCTGGTGTTAGGAAGCAAAACACGTCCACCCCAAAGTCACCCCCACACGACAATGTCACCTACAGTATCTCTAGCAGGGTGCTGCACTACCTCTGAACACGGAGTTACTCTCTGATCTCTGGTTTAATCAGTATGCTTGTGTGTGACATTTGAAACACAATTGCAAGTATAGAGGAAAGGCAAGTTAAGAGAGACAGGCCACCAGGGCTGAGATTAGCTGTTTGGTGTTTCTCATTTGAATCTAATTGGGCACTTCCACATAGTGATTCCAGCTGGTGATTAAAAGGGTGAAGATGGAGAGGGAGGGAGATGAGGAGGTCTGCCAGGCCAGATCTCTGGCACTACAGCCAGCTCTGCCCTACCTTCACAGGGGTTCAGCTGGACAGGTGGCTGGGTGGTGGAGAGTGGGGATGTGGACCCCACTGCTGGTTTGTCATCCTCTCTCAGTCTGTTCTCTTCATCTACCATGTCTGTAGGTACAGCACACATGTATACATGTATCAAAGGTAAAGGAACATTTGACAAAAAAGACTAATTGCACAGTAATCAACAATGGCCCCTTCCTCCTGTTATCTAGTCTTAGTGGTGGTTTAGGAAAATCTTGTGAAATGCCTTCTCCTCATTTTATATGAAACTAGATATACAGTCAGATGAAAGCTTCCACTTGGGGGTAAAGGTGGAACAGGAAAAACGATTGCCTGCAGACAACCCCATGTTTTTATTAGTGAGACTCAGCCCTCACTGTAATTTACTGAAAAGAGACCTCACATTAGACGCCTGTTGAGACAGGCTTCTGTGGGTGAAAGCCTCAGTTGATAAAGGCCTGGTTTTCTTCAGAGAGACAAACTAACACAACTTAAAAGTCGCACATGTCCTCAAGTATTTCCTCACATCTCTCAGTTACAAATGATGTACCGATAAGTGTGAAGAGCGCTTGTTATGGAGATGTCTGAGTCATACCATGTGTACGACTGCAATTCTAAAGGGAGTATCTGTTCTGACACTCCACTAGAGAGTCGATGCAGCTCCAGGAAGGAATAACCATTATCAGCCTCAACCAGCTTAACCAGACAGGAAGGAGCTGCGCTGTCCAACAGCACAATCATATGTTATGAACGTTAGGATAAATATAGACATGTTTCTACCTGCCACAAAAACACTCCATCCAGGTATTTATGGAGAAGTCCATTCAAATAAGTTGAACAGTTTTAGTTTGATGGGTACAGCATATATTAAAACAGTTCCCTTGTCCATCTTGTCTTTCTATATTCATCTGTGATGTTCAATTTGGAAGTTATAGGTTAAATGCAAACTCAGCCCAATGACTGAACTGTTTCTGTAGTAAACAGTACAGTGTCACCAGTGTCACCAGTGTACAGTATGTTCACCGTCTACAGTCTGACTGTCTACCTTGCACACATCTGCTGCCGTCCATCTGCAGCACGTAGCCAGGGTAGCAGGTACACCTGTAGGAGCCTGCTGTGTTCACACAGCCCTGGTGGCACAGGGTGCCCTGGTACACCTGGCACTCATCCACATCCTCCACCTCTGGAGGGCCCTCCGCTGTGTTCTCCTGCCCCTCCTCTCCGATGGAGAAGGCCTCCTTAGGGAACGGGCTGTCGGACACTTGACAGGGGGTGAGAGAGAAAGAGAGAGGATGGGTGGTCTGTGACATGCTTACAATAGCAAAACACCTCTCTATTAATCATGTCGACTTCCTCGTAGGTAATTAGATAATGTCGATTAAGTTGATGGCGCATCTTTACTGTCACGGAATGTCTTCTGAGCACAATGATACGAACTGGAATCTAAGCCATTCAGCAGGCACAGTGAATACAGTACTGGAAAGGCAAGGAAAGACTTAAAACAGTGTAATAAAAAATGTTGTCTGTGGGCATGCAGTCCTGCTTTGCTCTGCTCCTGGGCTGCCACTGTGGTTTCCTCTTGTTTAGCTGCCCAGACCTCCAGACTGCTGAGACTGTGTTACTCCACAACACAGATGGTTGTAAAATAAAGAGGCTCTTTGAGAGTCTTCCTGCTCTGATAAATGGTGTGTGTAACATCACTCTCTGGATGTGCCATGGTGTGTAAAGTATTCTGGTGGGCAGCATATTGGCAGTGCAGTATGTGTGTGTGTGTGTGTGTGTGTGTGTGTGTGCAGTGCTCCTCTACCTCTCACTGGCAGGGCAGTGGGGTCCAGGGTGGGCATCTCTCTGACCAGGGGCAACCCGTCCTGTTCCTGCCGGGCCCCGTCCTCGCCCTCACAGCAGGTGAGGAAGACGTGGCTGCAGGGGTAGCCCAGGTACTGGTGGGCCTCACACCGGTGGCCCTCGCTGCGGAAACGTAACCCCAGAGAGCAGCAGCTGCAGCACTCCTGTAGAGGGCATGGGTCAACAACAGTACAGCATGTCAGACAGACGGCTGAGAGAAAATGTTTGGGGAGCGTTCTGGTTGTATTCCTAATGCTGTGTCATGGTGCTCATTATCAAGAAATCCAAACCTTGAGCATCTCTTACTGTACATACAGTTCTTTCTCTCTCGCCCTGTCTCTCTCTCTCCTTCCACTCCCTATCTAAAGTTCTCTTCAGGATACTGTTGAAACAGGGCAACAGCAAAACATAAAACTGAAATAGTGACCCCAGAGATGGTGGGTGGTGGTGCTTCAGACCTAAGTTATGTGCCGCCTATAGTGAGGTGGTGAAAGCCAATATTTAATGTCCAACTCCAGCCTTGAGTCACTAATGACCCCATACTGCTCTGGGGCCTCTGAGTGGGCCTGTACTTCCCGAAACACACAGGTCAGACAGGAGATGAATGATTTGTAATCTGGACTAATATGCTACAAATCCACACTACATCAATTTGATTTCACCCTACACTGACAGCCGTGAGCTATGCAGCTGAAGCTTCAGTTATGCTCAAATATCACTACTATGTTTCCAAAATACCGGGGAGTCCAAACTCTGAATGTAGCTCGTTTGATAAAAACAACTTGAGACATTTTCAAGTTCTGTGGTCTCCTTTAAGGGATCTTTGACTGTCTGTCTAGAGTAGAGGAATCTTTGGGCCTGTTTGACCATGAAAAGTTTCCTAAATTGAATTATGGTAATTAAATCACAAGACCCTTCAGTAGTGTGTTCACTGCCCATGACTGGAGAAGCTTGTATCTAAGAGTGGCTGGGAGGGTGGTTCTGGTAACTGCATTTAAATAAACGAATACACGTGTGGCAACCTCTTGGTTTGACCTAAGGTATTTCTCTAGGTTTGCCAATCACTTCTCATCACGTCCTGTCTGGCCTTGGCTGGACTGTACTGTACTGTGGGCAGCTACTAACCTTGTAAGAGTCTGCTCCACACTGGTCACTGGCGCCCTCGTCACACACGACTCCTTCTCTGGCTGCATTCAGCCCCGCAAAACACCGGCTTTCCTTCAGAGAGCCCAGACAGCACTGTCTCTGGGCAGTCCTGGCAGAGAGAAACACAGAAGAACGTCCTGTTAACCTATTTCTACAGTAGGTGTGACCTGGGAAAGCTAGCTGTAAATTAGTACAACTGCAGAATCTGTGCTAAGCATTCAGTTGGCAAAGCCTGTAAAATAAACAGTTTTTTAATTGGTTCTGTTACTGATGTCAAATATTTACAGTTTGAAACCATGATGACAATTATACTTGAAACATACAATACTATCTTGAAACAATATTGATAACAACATGGACTTATGTTTGTAAAACATTAAGGCCCAGTTTCCCAGACAGGGATTAAGCCGAGTCTTAGACTAAAAACTCAATTAGATCTCCATTGAATTTTCACTTACTTTAGGACGAGGAAACTGGGCTTGAATCTAACATTAACAAGACAAGCTTGATTCAAACCACAAATAAATGACACAACTAAAATCTCCCTGGAATCGCCAGCTACTTTTTTCTGCAATAAGCGCCCCCAAACCAATCGTTGCCTCACCAAAATAAGGGAAATTAGGCCTCTATCTAGTTAGACCTGCAGTCAGTCTCCCCTAGGGTCTTACCGACAGATGGAGTGTTTGTCTGCTCTGGGAAGCTCTGTGATGTTGCAGTGGCCGTTGGCTGAGGCCCACTTCTCTCCAGTCTCACAGCAGATCTCCACCAGCTCCTTGGCAGACACCGCTAGAAGACACACACACACCATACATAAAACGTAGTGCAGCAGTGTTTCTAAAGTAAAGAGCCCAGGTCTTTGTCCCCAATTTGACTTACATTTGCCTCTTAGAAATCCAATATTTTCTCTAAATCTGCCTTTGGTGAATACACATCCAACAGTATGAGGAACAAAGGATTTAATTATTTAAAACCTTCCCTTTCTGTTTCACTGGCACAAAGTTCCATGAAACCCAAGATACCATACAATACGCATCCAATGTAATGCTTCCAATAGTTTTTAGCTTGAAGTCTAATTAGTGTCAGTGCAAGCAAAGAAGTGACACAGTATCACTTTATTCCAAAGCCATCCAGGGAAAACATAGAAGGAAAACCATGTGATCTAGAACATGTGATTTAAAGTCAAGTATGTTGGGGTTGGTAAGTTCATCGCGTGACTATAACAATTGGCATTCCAACATTGATTTGTGTTGCACTGCATACTGTACTTGGAACATAACACCTGAAAATGCACTGAAAACATGGGCACACAAAGGTGATGTGGGATGTGCACAGGTTGTGAGGACAGATTATGGTATGTATACATATAATTTGTTAGAGTCCTCTCACTACTGTCATATATGGTCATTCTACAGGTATGTTCTCGTACAGAACCCCAAAATGGGTTACAAGTTAAGCACTGTTTATGTGTGTGGCCTTTTCATCTGCTGGGTATAAGTTTCATTTGACTTTTGCCTGATTTGGAACGAGATTTGAGCTGAGTACAGCATGCCTGCTTAAGAAAACGCTGTGAAGGTCAAGCAAGCCAATCAAAAACATATTTGCATAACATGTAAACCAGCTAAGTAAGAAAACTTGCCTACCAAAAATATTTAACATTTTTAAAGATAGCTTCTGTATGAAGTCACAATGGCACTCATGACATAAGTTGTATTTTGACCCACTTGTGACACAAGTTGTATACTGATTGTCTGCTCTGTCCAGTTTATTGCAGGGGCATCTTGTACCTTTTCATGCCAACAGCAAGCCAATCATGAAGTGCAGAGAAAACTGCAGTACTGATTGCATAATTTATAGCTTCAGAAATTAGAACATTTGAAACCTTAGAAGAGGTTACAACTCTTTGATGAATAAATATGTGTTCCAGACCCACAATCCCAAACGCTGGTATTATAACAGAGAACATCATTATTCATCCCATTCATTTGCATCCTGTTCCTTTTCACTAGGTGGTATAAGCTCACTCATCATGAGAAGAGCCCCATGTGTCCTTCCAGATGGCAGGACGTATACACACAGCTAGGATCCCCGCTCACAACGCTCCCACAAAGGAGCCACAAAGATCCAAACACAAACAGACTCCTTTGAACTACATTCATTTTCACTATAATACCTCCATTACTGTGCATTGGGGCGAACAATCAGTGAGTCTGCGTAGTCCACATCTCTTAGACAGACCTTCTAATTTCACCAGTAGGATAAACATGTTCCTTTCAGGTGTGCAGCGTAATGACAACCCTGGGTGCTTATTTCTCATGTTTGGAGTGAGAGGGAAGAAGATGGGCTCGGGCGGTTGAGGTCCAACTCTCTTTGCTTGGCCTGTCATTACGTCTGTCTGTCAGAATGCCAGCATCAGACACACCACCACAGAGCCCATCCAGGACCTGTGACATCACCCTGTGTCTCCAGATGCACAACAACATAAGAACAGCTCCTGACACGTCCAGGTCGGACCGTAAATCGCCTGTCCCGCCGCACATAGTTCACCTTCCTAATGAAAGCTTGTGGATCATTCCCTCGGTGGAAAGGGTGATTTACAGTATGGTGGGGAGGAGGAAATACAGAAACAACACATGTACATGTAACAAATCTTGGCTCGCTAACCTGACAAGTGCCAATATTGGAATGGTTTTGATTATATTGCCTGCAGTAAGCGTGTGTCGCTCTCTCACTGTCTTTTACACCTTTGACATTTGCCTGCAAAAACACAGTATCATGTCCTGGTTGCCATGCTAGGACTGTCCAGCCGCAGCTGGCCATGACATAATAGGGAGGGATCTTCTCCTATCACAATGACATCACTTCCCTCACAGCTGAATCATGTTTGAAGAGACACTGTATTGACAGCTTTGATCCTAATCTCCATGACACGGAGCTGGAGTGCATGGAACTGTGTGAGGCAGCTCAGTGAACTGTGGACTGAGGTTGGTTGTGCTTGGTGGTTCAGAGCCACGAGGACCATCTCTCCATTTCATGGTTTCCCTCACCAGCCTTCAGTCTCAGTAGATATAGCTGTGGTGGGATGACTAGTTTGATGTTCAAACAAACTGTACACACACACACATACACACACAGTCCCCCCACATTTTTCAACAAATGTTCAATGTTGCCTGAGGGTCTGCTAGACTTGTTTCATGCTACAAATGTTCTTCAATTAGGAGTCAATTAGTTAAAGGCATTCTACTATAAAGCCTACCCTCCACCGTTTTGTTATTTACTTGAAAGGGAGGATCCATTATTTGTTCATTTAGGGATAATTCCTCCTAAACTCAATTACGTTACCAAACATTGGAAGATCTCAAACAACTTGCATTAGCAAATGCATCAAAATAGAGTTAGAAGGAACACTAATGCTCAGCCCGGGTGTGTCTGGATCCTGGGGAATGTGGTTTAACCATCATTTCAGTGACAGCGAGTCAGATGAATATGAGGCAGAGCTGTCCTGCTGTTATTTATCACCAATCCACTACTACTTATAGGCCATGTTTACGACCTGGTTTTCTACATATGGCAGTGATGGTTTTAACCAGGAATGGCTTGGTGGAATGGTTGGTGGCCTCTAATAAGGACATGTTGCAATAAGGAGATGTGCCTGTAAAGTAAAGTCCATGAAAATCCCCCTAGATGAACCCAAAGGAGCCACCTCCAAGCTCATCCTTACAGTAACGGCAAAGATGAAGCCTAATGTGGCAAGCTCTGGAATTCACCCTCCTTCTCATGCTCAAGAAAATTATACTTCTGCACAGCCCACTCCCATGTGCTACATGTTGGGACAGTGGTAGTGATAAAAAAGTGATTTTCCTAACCCTCCAACACACATACTGAGAAACTACAGGAACAGGAAAAGCTTATGCTTTTTTTTAAGCGTATGTCTTTAGTTTTCCTTTGTCTGTTTAATAGTCTAAGGCAATGCACTGCATGCCGTCTTCAGTTTTGCCTGGTGGTAGGCTGGCTCTTTGATGAGCAGAGTGTGGAGCTGTTCCCCAGCTCCAATGATTACTGGGGGGACTGGGAACACTAAAGGCTCCTGGGGAAAAGAGTAATCACAGCGGCTCACGAGGGACTAGAAAGTAACGTCTGGCAATCACGCCACAACAGTGGTCTCATTCATCACATGAGTGTTATGGTGCTCTCAGGTACTCCCCCCTGGAACATAACACCACAGCTAGTCAGGCCAGTCTGGGAGAGCCTCACCCCTAACTCCACCTCCGCACACAGAGCCTGCTGCACGGGGTGGCTGGTGGAGGATGGGGAGCAGACGGAGGAAAGTTATTGACTGAAAAGAGGAAAAAGAAAAAAAAGTTGTTGGGCAGAGTTCCAAGAAAGAGCAGACCCATTTATGTGCAGTGAAAAATGGTTGTGTGTTTTTTTAGGGCATGCTTTCTGTTTTCCTCTCCAAATGATTTAGGCATCTTCCTCTAATGGTGTTGATAACAGCCATTACTCATGGAACTTATCGTCTTGGACAGTTCCTGCGCTGACCTTCCTGGAAGTCTTCCCTTGGACCCTCAGGTCCTTAACCATGAACTCTAACAATGTCACATAGCCCAAGAGACTTGGGAGAAGCTAGATAAGTCACTTCCACACACACACTTCCACACACAGAGAGTGTGTAGGGCAGTGTGGGTCCACGCTCAGTCAACCTAGCATGAGTGGTAATCTACTACTGCTAAATACTTGGACTTCATCCTAATAGTCTGATATGCAACACGAAAAACATGAGGGCCTCTGTCAAGACAAATCTGTCTGTTTCAGGGAATTCAAAACCAGCAGAGGATATTGACTCATGGGCTTTCACAAGACATTTCTGCTAAACTTGACCTCAGACTTGCCTCTGTAGGTACATTGTGCGAACGAGGAAAAAACAATGTGGCTCATGACAGCCAGAGTCCAGAACTGATTCAAGACTTAAAAGTCTACCCATGTTACATGGATTGTAGGTGACATTCAATTCTCATGTTAACTCCCAGTGAAACATCCCATTCAGCAATACATACTATACATTCCTATGGAGGCCAGGTGCTGAAAGGAGGGAAAGATCCTAACAGGTCTCAACAACCAGCGTGTAGTAAAGCAGGTTGACTAGCCATGGGCTGGGAACATCACAGATTGCTGTTTGTTGCACCACAGCCACTTTGACTAAGAAGTGGTCAAAGTCCCCGATTTGTGACTCAATCCAAACTTTAAGTAAGTGTCTTAGAAGTGGCTGTCAGGATGCAAGCATGAGGTTAATACCTTTCCCTAACTCAGTTTTAAGTCTGAAAGTCTCATTATATTTCAATTGAGCATTGCAGATTTGATCTTTGTAATCTGATTTGGGTCATTTTCCAAGGGGGGACCTAGATTTCATAAGAGGATTATCAAACACATGAACTCAATGAAGGAAAATGAAACTGTGTCATAAAGGAATCATACAGTATCGTCTCATGATGGAGAACCTGATAACCCTTCACCCAGAGAAGAGATGTTCTACTTTTCTACATACTGCAAAACTCATCTAATCAATCTATCATCGGTTTTTCATCTGAGGATCTGCTGGGCATGTATCTGTGCCCTGAGGGGGCTGTTATCGTCCCTGAGCACACTGTTGATCAGACATGAGAGACAGGCTAAGGTACAGGGGCAGGCCAGCCATCCCATCATTACAGCAAGGCGATGAGGGAGGAGGCACACAGATGAACATGATATGGAGGAGATATGAAAATAAAGCATGTATTCATTGTTCATGAACCGTTCGTAGCATTTTATTAAGGTAGCATTCTTCCATAAACCAAATTAAAGTGTCATAAATACAATTGATTGGTTTTTCTCTTATCTCTAGAGAGCAGGAAAGGGTGATCTGTCAAGGGATCCTACACTTTCCATGACCTATGGTTTTCCTGGACCAGAGCCAGCTAGCATGTAGACTGATTAAGAATTCCACACAGCAGAACACAGGACATGAGCAGGGCAGGAGCTGGAGGGTATCACATAATGTGATGTCATATGATGGAGTAAGATTCTACCACCTTTGGTATAGGCTCCTGAGCAAACTCTGTGGTAAAAATTTACAGAATCAATGTTTTACAGACTACTATGAGCTAATCCCTTTATCACACTGTGCAGTGATAATGTAATGTGCTGCCTCACCCTCGCTGTCTCCCTCCCGTTCTGGGGGCTGGTAGTTCGAGAGGGTCTGGGCCTGCCTCCCGGGCTGCTGCTCTCCCTCCTCCTGCAGCTTCACTGGAGCTCTGCTGGTGGGCCTGAACTGCACCGTGGGTATGGAGGCTGGCTGCTCCTGCTTCTCCTGGGGCCGGCTGGATTCCACGGAGACCTTCTCATGCCTCCTGTGGCCCTGGGATGCGTGGCCTCCATCCTGGCTGCGAGGACCCTCTCTGTGTTTGGGATGTGCTGTGTGTCCCGCCTCCGTGTCGGAGCCGACGGCATGCTTTACTTCCTTCAGCGTGTGCTGTGTCTCTCGGTCTCTGCTGTCCCTGACACCAAGTTCCGGTTGATGCCTGTAGATCTCTGGGGCCCCTTCCTGTCCCCTTGTTGGTGTTGCCGTTCTCGAGGGGGTCTGGTTCATGTTCTGGAGGCTCTCAGTCCTGGGATCCATCCTGTCCTGATCATGTGTCCCCAGTCTCTCTCTCAGCTCTTGCCTCAGGTCCTTATCAGAGATGTTTGGAGAGCTGGACTGAGGATAGGGGTCTGGCACGCTGGTCGATTCCAGTGGTTGGACAAGGGGTGGTGGGTTAGTGGATGTAGCTATAACCGGTGAGTAGTCATAATCCACCTTTTTACCAAGACTGGGTGGGTCCTCCTTGTACAGAGGTAAGGTGTTGCCAGGTAACTTGTGCAGTCTTGAGAGTGGGTCTAGAGGGTTGGCCTGTCTGTTGACATAGGGGCTGCTGCTATCTTTCAGAGGACTGCTGTTCTCAGTGGTGGTGGCCAACTCAGGCTTTGTCACACTCCTGGGGTCACAGTCAGGGATAGGAGAACACATCAGTCTCCCACCGTCATTGGGACAGTGACACACCTGACATGGGTGCATCTGGAACGAGTGGCCTGCTTCATACTTCCTGTTTCCATGGACACAGCCGGTGCGCTCACACTGCTGACAGCCATCCGCGGGTTGCGAGACGCTAATGCAGTTGGGCGGGATATCAGGACATGGGATGAAGCGACAGCTGATCCTCCCGCCACCCTGGGGACAAGAGCATTCCGTGCTTCCAAAATCCACAAAGTAAGATTCTCCTTCTGGAACTTTCCCCTTGCGGAAGCCTGCATGGACACAGTCATAGTACTGGTAACCTTCACATGCACATCCTGTTTTCACACAGGTGGCACAGCAGGAACCCTGCTGCAGGACCTCTTCGATGCAGCTCTGCAAAACAGGACAATCTACACCTGTACAGTCCCTCTGGCATAAACAGGCGTCCGGGGAAAGTATCAGCAGACATAGAAGCAACACAAGATGTTGAATGTTCATTTTCAAAGTCTATAGAGGTGATTTTAGGAGACCAATGTTTCTGTTCTTCTAATTTCTTTCTAGTTTCTTCTAAAGTCCACAGGTATAGAAATTATATTGCATAGGTGCACCTATGGAAGGAAAGGAATTGATAGAAATTGTTATTAGTAAATGGAGTTGTAGTTCAGCCATCTGTAATTCATTGTGGTCACATTTTTTGCCTTGGTCATTTTTGCATGCTTTAAGATCAATCTATTGTGAAACCATAAGTCATTAACTTCTCTTTCGTGTTAAATTGACCACAGGCCGAATGTCTGTTTTTCCATGCCCACTCTCCTGGCAGAAACACAACGGGAGATGCATGCTGGGGTTTACATTACACACGGAAATATGGCTACAGGTGACATGGAAATATAGAGAACTCATCTAGTGGTTCTAAAAGCAAGGCTGAAAAAAATGAACCTTTCCTCCAAAACAATAGAATAAATGTACTAAATGCTTTGTAGAGGATTGCTTATCAGCAGTGATAAAAGCAAATACAACCTCATGGAAGCTCGTCTCTAAAGGAGATGTTTCTGGTAGATAAAGGGGGTGACAGATTTAGATAGAGATACATTCATGTCAGTGTCCTCCGCAGTACTGCTGATACAGGGAAGAAGTAAAGAGAGCACTGACGAGAGCTGACACTAAATGCTCATTTGTGACAACAGAATCTGTAAAAATGTTGATTTAAATGCTTGTGTCTTTAATGCTCAACTTTTTAACAAAATGACATTTTGTTTGAGTAAGAAATATCTGAAATGTATGTAAGTATTAAAAGCCTATCTGATCTAAGTCAGTGATGTGACTTTAAATAAGAAAGAGCATACTGAAAACCAGGTGTTTTCTATTTAACTGTTCCTGTTTTTCTGCTTGTTCCAATCCTGGGAGACAAAGCGACAATTCAAGCACAAAAACCTGGTGAAGGAGTTAAAACATTTTATCAGAATGAAATACAGTTCACATTCAATTTATGGAACAGACTGCACAGACACATTTTGTCAAGAAAAAACTATGACCTTGGCAGAACAGCCAAAAACAATCCCATTTGCACCAAACTGTGCAAACTGTGAGCAGGTAGATTCCAGCATATGTTAAAGTAGTTCCAACATAGTAAAGTAGAAGAGGGCCAAGGTCATGTTGACATGTTGTATTTTCCTGAAAGCTCATGTGTACTTTAGTGTATGTAGGCAGAAACCTGCTCTGACATGTCTTTAAACCACCAACAACTCACATCCCTACATCTACATTTACTAGTACCTCTGCTTTCTGTATTAGTGTGATCTACAACATGTTCAGTCTGAGTGTATAACATATTTAGGTAAATGAATACATTAGAAATATACCCCTATGTGAATACAAATGACTATGCTTAAACTTGCTTTTTTAAGCTGTTCTGTTGAAGTGACTTAAGATGCAAATGCACATTTGTATGTGAGTGATGAGTATGTCAGGGGCACTAATTGAAATACGGAATCATCCTTAGAGCAAAACCTAGTATGCTTAATAAAAACTAATTTGACTAGAGTAGAGTAAAATAATGTCATTCTAAACTACTCTACCTCATTTATACTCAGCTACACAACCTTTTTGCAAATTCAAAGCTTTGAGAGTGCTTCAGACAATGAATAAACGTCTTATTCTACTACCTCTCACATCTGTGGCTACTTCTGCCTCCCGTCGTTTTAGAAGGCCACCAAAGAAGAAAAGTGCTTTAAGGCACCACTTTGGAATCAATGATGCCTTTGTGTGCTGTTGGTACAAAATCATACAAGCAGATATTGCACTTGAGTGGCATTAGCTCTCTGGTTTGGGGTCTTAATTATGTTGAATTCAGCATGAAGCATTAAAGCCTGACGCTCTGAACAATTTCTGCCTACAGGTTGAAGTCAGAAAAAGAAGCTGAATCTGGGATGAGAAGTTGAAGTGATTGTAAAACATCTAGCTTTATCTGCTGAGCTTGACAAGCCTCATTTGTTTGAATGAGGCGAGGCAAATTGTTTGTTGCACCATCAGCACAGACAATGTCGAAAAAGGTTTTTCAGACGGTTTGTTTGACCGCTTTCTTAGCCCGGTACTGTAGCAAATAGTTTGACCCTTGTCACCGCGGTTAGACACAGAAAACCTTATGTTCCTACATCAAACATGATAACAACCAGTAGCATGTACAAAACTTCAGACAAATTTGGCCGGATTATGTAGCAGCCGGTGATGTGCAGTTACGTGAGTTGTATTATGGCAGACCATTAGAGTTTACAAAGGTATGTTTACAAAGGCAGATCACACTACTCTACACTGTCTATGGATTGTATAGAATAAAAAGGCATCTTTGGCTGTAATGCCATACACAGAGTCATGGGTTAAAATATGTGAAATAGTAAGATTTTGTCTCGGACTTTCGACTCAAACAAAACTGTAGTCTAGAACAATGGTGTTAAAAAATAATTACCTTTCCTTGTGTTACAATTCCAATCCTGTCAAGTGTACGACTGATAACCTGCTGGGCAAAAACTTGTCCCCAAAGTTTCTGCGCTCGATCTGAAAAGAGAGTGAGAGCGCTCCACTGAGGGCGGGACAAGAAAGTTTCCTTTCGCAAAATGGTTTGCCTTTAGAATTAAGTACATTTTGTTAGCAAAAGTAATAGGGCCTAGTTTGTGCTTGCTGAATTATTGTAGATGCATTTGCCGGTGATTTCATTTTAAATAACGCTCAAGCTCATGCTAAATGACTAAATGTAATGTAAATCACGAATCTTTATTTATTTGTTTACACTTAGCTTGGGTTTGAGAGAAGCTATATATTACTTCCAACATTTAGTCTACATCGGTTCATCGCAAGCTTTTTGAGGCTGTATGGGATTTAGACTACTTTCATTTACTGAGTGATCCACTGTGTCTATGGTTAATTGTCTACGGTTAGCTTCTCACTGATGCAGGAATACAGCACTTTAGACAACAATCTCACTCTAAAATTCTAATGCATACCGTGAGGGACTACATCACATGATGACTTCACTTGTCACAGTGTCACAATGTGGGCTATTTTATTATCCGTTTTTAACAGTTCAATGCATTTATTTATCCTCCTGAGATATGTCCTTACTCAGTCCGATCTGAGGAAGCTTGATCCTGTGATGTAACCTGACCTCTGAACTAACCTCAGAGAAACCTATTTTATCTGAGGGGTCATGCCGGGCAGCATGAAAACAGATTGAGACAAAAGCCTCCTCACTGAAAGGATAGATTGATCTGACAGGAACAAGGGGTTGTAAGGCCATTGGTTACATTGTTTCAGAAACAGTCCTTGGCAAATCAATGACATGGATGAGTCAGTGTCCCTGGAGTTACTTTTGAGTCTTGAGTAGGCTAGCATCCATGGTGAAACAAACAAAACAATATGGGGATATCACGCTTCTGGACTGCTTGAACATGTTTTTAAAACAAACTCAATCTGATTTTCAAATTTTTGTGAGAAATATGTGGTCTGCTCCAAGAATCGCATTTATTAGTGACAACATAAAATTGGGTAATGCATTGCCGGCCCGTCAACACACTACAAACATCTATGTTGTCTTGGGCAATTATCCTCTGAGAATGTCCACATGCTCCGTTGTCCCTTCAGCTTCATACTGTAACAGGGACTGCACAGGGGACAACGCCATTGATTTTTCCAGTCCAGAATTTGACTGCATGCTCAAATGTGATCTCAGCCTGAGCTGTGCCTGGCAGCCAAACCTGTCTCTGGTCATTTTAATGACATACGCTAACTGGCTGTGGGGCTCGCTAACGCCCAGGGGAGCCTGGGGTCACTCTGCTCCACATTGAGCCCTGGCCACGATTACAACCAACACCCATAAGCTGTTGACCCTCAAAATGCACGAATGTAAAAGCACACCAGGGAAGGAAATTACGTTTTAAAGTTTGTGCTCTGAGACAGACATTTAATACAGATTATATAATACAGATAACAAGACCACCCACCACCTTGGTAATGAATGTAAGGAAGTTTAACTAGTTATAGCTTTGACATGCATCCCAGAAAAACTTTACCTTGGACCACCATCCAGACTGGGAATTATCCATTCTCAGGTCAGTCAATACAGTATAGAAAAGTACAAAACAAATGGATGAATCCATTTCTCGTATCCTCAATAACCGCCAAACACTCATGTGCAGCTTCCTGTGTTTTATAGAGTGCACAACCTTGGACACCTTGGCTCCTGGAAGACGTAATCATGTAGCAGGCTGTGACCAGAGAGGCCTGCTCCACAGTAGTTGACCCACTGGGTTAGAACCAGACAAGCTCACTGCGGTAAAGCCTCTTAGCGCAGGGTAACGTGATCTGACACAAGCTGGTTTGGGAAAGGTAATTGCGTCCTGTTCTATTGTTATTTCTCATTCATGCATGTTTGAATGGCGACTTCTACCAATACTAATTCACCCAGACCACCACCCGCTGTCCTGCCTCTGGATAATCCACCTAATGGGACCAATTTCTCAGCTATATCTGGCCACTCTCCAGCACTCACCACCATTTAAAGAGCTTCATGAAATAATGCTAATAATATGCCTTTTTCATGTACTGTGAGCAGTGTGAAGTAATACTCCCCATGATTGCCAGGGCTGTGCTCTAGATTTAGTACTACATTCTTTTCATCCAATTAGACGTCATTGACTGTGACATCATTGTCTATCAGGGGCCCTAAGTCCAGCAGGTGTTAATGTTGTCTGTTCATTGCGTGACAATGTCCTGACCTCCCATCTCTGTTTGAACAGGTGGACAGGGTTTCCCCCAGCTGTGTCTTCTATCTACTACAGTCACATGGCACTGCTTTAAAGTGTTGTCTATTGCCACAATCAGCTCCCTTCATGACTAATGCTACAAGGCTTTCAGATTGAGATCCTATACTTTCTTACTTTCTTGTGACTCTCAGACAGATGCTCAACCAACACATAGAATATGCTACAATGTATGAAAACACTCTTATGAAACCATTAATTCCTAGCAGACAAATTATGTGAAATGCTAGATGTGCATTGGTCCATAAGAGTTGCAATCCCTTGCATCTAAAAGCCCATGTCTCTTGCAGACCAAATGTGTTTCCTATCAGCACTGTAGTGTAGGTCAGTGATGAAGTGAGTAGAGGAAGTCTTAAATGTGCCCCAGTGAAGACAGAGCCTGGAAGACAGAGCCTCCCTAGGTGTACCCCCTCTGCAGGGGGTACACCTAGGGAAATTAAGGGTGTTTGTAATGAAAGTGAGCACCCACCTGTGTCTTGTAAAGAGATTTCAGGCTCTACGGGGAGGTTTAAGGTTTACCTAATGTTTAGAGATCTTTGAACTATGCCAATTACATACTATTTTGTCTGGACAAAATATCTGGAAATATATACAAACACTGGTATTATTTTGTTGTTGTTCTGCTTCAATTTATATAAATGATCATACATTATTATGTATATTTTATTATTAATAATAATAATATTATATACTGTAAATAATTAAATATATATTTTTATAATCAAACAAACAATCGAGTATTTAGCCTATGTGTTGCCATTTTACTCATGTATGTGAAGTTAATTTAATGGACATTTTAGTCAAGTACCCACATTCCCTACCTAATTTTATCAATGCTAATATCAAAGTAAATCCCCTGGGTTTTGAATGAATAAAAGTAAGAATACATGAGTGGGAACACATGGAAGCGTTTTTGGGAGCGTTTTTGTGATTATGCCACTATTATCCATGGGTATGAGTGCATGGAGTTGCAAATACAAAGCTTTTCAGCTCTTTCCACTTAATGCTTCCTCCATGGAAATAGCAAGGGAATTCAAAGCATGAAGTTAAGGACTTGCAAATGGATTTAACACCTTGAAAAATCCATATGGAACCAGATACATGTTGAATTGTGAGATTAGAAGGAAATAGAGATGCAGATTCAAATTTTTATTCTGAATATATTATCCAATCTGAGACTATTGAGAAGCAGTCTAGCAGTAACGTAGTGCACATTATTCAGACTATTGTTTTCTTTGTATTCTTTTTGGAACACAGGATACTGCCCTGAGGCCAGGGCTAATTTCACTTCATTGTAACACCTTTTATTATGACTGCCTACACCACTCTTTACTGGGCCACACACTAAAATGACCCTAAAGCTGTGGTTCCCAAATTATTTTAAGCTCTCATCAAACCATGACAAACATGACAAAAAATTGTTTTTGTTAAAAACAGGAAGTAAACTTTTAAACAGCCTAGATAAAGAGATGAGGGCAGGTTGTTAAAAGTTATTGTCCTAAGTTGTTGTGATATAGGAATATGGAAAAACATTGATTATATTTAAAATATCTGTAGATGTTATTGCATTATCCAGTGCCAAGACACACACAAATCATTACTGTCAGTAAGTGCCAGCCAAAGACTTACAGAAGAAAGAAGAAAACTTGAACCTGGCAGCTTTGCTTTGAACAGTTTGACTGTTGTCTAGACGTGAGGGTCAGTACCCACGGGACTTGCTCATAGACCCTGAGCGTGACTTTCAGGGATTGTTTTCCTTTTGCTGAGACATTACATCAGCTGCTGTAAACCTCCTACCTGCACTGCTAACACATCAACTGTTTCATCTGAATCCAAACAAATTGTAACGTCCCAGCAGGTCTCCCCTTACTGTAACTCTAGTCTAATTGAAAGAAGTCCAACTATCCTTGACTAGTACTGTCCTCTTGCAGACATAAATAATCTGCCAAATATTTCTGGGGGAATAATAGAGTCATTTTGAAACAGTGTTCTTCAGGCTACTAGGGTGCTTGATTAAGGCATATTAAGTTATGAGAAATTACAGCAACGTATACTAAACTGTACTGAGCTGGAGAGTTGCCATTCTGAATAGTCATGCTTGAGCATAGCGCCACTCAGATCAAAAGGCAGTGATGTGATCTCATTGGCAATGTTCTCTGACTAGTACAATTTCTCACTTCTGGCACACTAAAAACATGTTTCCAAATCAGTGCCTGGTAATCAAGCTATAAACCCCTAAGTGTCCATTAAACCAGAAACAGGATCTGGACTGATCATTGTTCTAACAGAAACAAAGAACATCAAAACACATCAGTGGATCCCAAGTGATCTGAATTGAAACTGGGTGATTAAAAATCTGGTACCAGTCCAAAGGTGTATTAGCTTACAAATTGAGCAGCTTCTATGTCAACAAATGATTTCACATTTTCAAGACATGGAGGTTGATTTACCTTTCACAGCATGTCCGTTTTCACTACATTTATTTGCCAAAGATGGTGTCATTTTTTCCAACTTAGTTCTCTGCCAAGTTTGAGGGTAATGGTTGTCTTGTGAACTGTTCCTTCTCCTCTGCCATTCAATGGACAGTGATGGTCTGTGATGGTATCTGATCTTAAAATAAACACTTCTGATGATCTAACTTGTAAAAAGTTTGGCAGCTATGTCAGTATAGGAGGTATTTATTTTCTGTCTTCATCTGCACAAAATGTGCATGAGTGTTTTAAACACAGATGGCATGATGATGATGATATTCAAAGTAAACAAACTCAGTCATAATTGTTACTACTGCATGAAACTCAGTGATTATAAACATCTTCTCTCAGTAATTAATTAGTAATTAATTAGTACTTTTCCAAGATGATAAAAAAGATGAGAACTATCTATTTTCAAGAAAAATGCACATAAAAGTAGTGAGACATCTTTTATTTTTCAAAGTTGAATTATTTATTCTATGAGGGAAAGGCCACTTAACTGTGTAACTGAGTGAGTGACACCTAGGGGTAAGAAGTTGTGCCCAAACAGTCTTACAACAGGCCTAATGCATCTATGGTGTTGATCAGTTGAGTACTCTCATCAAACATCTGTTTAGCATTTCCTAAAAAACTTGAAAAAGTCAGTCAATTAATTTTTTTAAATAAATGAATATTGAAAAGCAATGCATTTAAAACTTGCAAAAAATGTATGAATACATTGAGCCGACATGTAACAGTTCTGCAAGCCAACGTTCAGTCACATAGCTGTTCCGAGAAGGCAGAGTTCGAACTTCTAAGCAAAAAGACAAGACTGCTTCTTTAAGATACAGCGTCATCAAGTCAGATTTGACGTATACTTTACTCCCAGCATGCATGCCTGCAACTCAAAATAATTTCCAATGGCGGGTATTTCTTAAATCTAGTGAATTATTTTTATTTTACTGAACTTATCTCTTATTTCTTATACTGGGCATTTGAATGTAACGTTTTATGTACAGTTTTGTGACGAGAGGGCTTCAGAGAGAGCTTCAGAGAGAGCTTTCGATTTCAGTTGCACGCGACATTGTTTAAGCATGCCGCTACCGCCTTGCGTGACTGTCATAAATTTAAACTATGTATCAATGGCCTGAGTATTTACTTTAGGAAACGGCTACTGTAACAGTGTTTGATTAGTGTTATGTTGACTTACGGCTATACATTATGATTAGCTATGTTGTTTGGTGATGGGCTGGAGCTACTATAACAGCAAAACTCGATAATTCTTTTTCTCTTAAATCTTGATTGTAGTTCAACCCTCAACTATCGTTGAAGTCATTTCAGACCTTTTGGCATGGCGACTCTTAGACTATCAGTATTAGGGCTATTGCTATCAATTATTTATACCACTGATGCCTCAAAATTAAATATTCCCAAAGTGTTATTACCATTAGCTCGAAGTACTAGAATTAACTTCACATTGGAGGCGACTGAAGGCTGCTACAGATGGTAAGTGCACATTTTCAGTGGCAAGTCCTGCTTTATTTATATTATCCGACAGGAAATGCAGGGTTAACTGTGCTTCTGAACGTGTCGGATATCATATTTCCAAGGTCATGTAGGGACGCACATACAGTGCTTTTGCTGCAAACGCCTTATTTATGTTGTCTTGATGAACTTCCACGAACATTTTCAATCATAAATTGGATGGACGTGAACATGAGCAATCAGCATGCCACACGAACCCGTTTCCTGTCACATGGGAGACGTCTCTGACCCTGTATGACTGTAAACTTGTCATGAAGCACATGTTAATTTATTGTCTAACATAACAGTAATTGGATTACCCTTTCTTGTTCACATATGGAAGGGTGTTTTAACAACATTGCTCAGGTCAAATAAATTAGGTTTATCTGTTAATTTAAGGTAGGCCTATACTGTAGTTCTCTCTTCTCTTGACAGTATAATACAGTACTATATATTCCTACAGTGGCTCATGCCGAAACATTTTTTCTTTTATATTTTATAACTCAAGGTCCTCCACAAGACCAGAAGTGGCCAGTATCCAGACTCTGAATGCAGACAGCAGCAGACACTGTTCCCAGAGAGCTGTTGTCCAGGCTCTCTCCACCCAACCATCCAGACTCACTAGCATCATCCTGGCTGAGGATGTTGGTATGTGCTCAGGGCTGCAAACTCTCACGGTTTTGTCGTGTGACACACACATTTCAACCATTTCACACGCTCTCACACCACACCTTATAGTTATGCCTTCATGCATATTTTGTTATATTTTGTATTTTTTATCCTATTATGAAAAGGCATGTTATGCATAGTACCATGGCATTTAGACTTGAAGGATAGTTTTTTCTTCATATTGTTTAGTCTATTATTGACCTTGCGTGTTGCTATTTAATATTTGAAATGTTGTATGACAAAGAGGGTAATCTGATTCTCATTTTGTACACGGACTTGTCTTGTCTCTCCCCTAGCATTTGGAGAATAATTGTTCACTGTATTTATATTTGCTTGTCATGAAGTATTGCCACTGGCCAACAAGTAGTTAGAGGTTGTAAATATACTTGTGTCCAACCATGTTGACCAACCAAATACACTGCTGTATAATATAACCTGTGGGGGTTTATGATACCCGTCTTAGTATCTCTGTGTGACTGACCTGTGTTCTTTTCTCTTGTCTCCAGTGACAGGGCAGGTGCTGCGCTGTGATGCCATAGTGGACATCATCAGTGAGATTCAGATCGTGTCCACAACCAGAGAGCTTCACCTGGAGGACTCGCCACTTGAACTGAAGATCAACGCTCTGGACTCGGAGGGTCAGTAGCATCACCTGCAGCCTCCATGCACTCTAGCATCACTTATGATTTGGACAATGCCACTGCTCATGAGGCATTTTACAGGGATTTACTTTCTCTACAGTACTTGTCAGTGTGCACTAGTATGCACTATTAAATCCACTCTATTGTATTGAGTGATTGGCATAGGCTCTTCAGTGGTGTTTCCTAGCTGTAGTAAGGACAGTTATATCAGTAATGATTGCTGTAAGCCCAAGGCAGGCCTCCTGACCTCAGGCAGCGTTTAAGTGTCTGTTTGTTCTGTTCCACTAGTTCCATTAGGAGAGGAGACAGTCTGCTCAATGAGCTGCAGCCACAACCTGAGTTTTTCTGATGACAGCCCCAAGGCTAGCCTGTTGTTGTTGGCCTCTGTGTATATTTTAGATTTGTCAGAGTGCTGCAAAATAGAAACACATTCCAAAGTGAAAAAGGATTATTGGCTTAGTTTTTCAGCTGCAGCTAAAAACTTGTGAAACCAGTATTCTCGGAATGTCGTCACCCCCAGTGACCTAAGCCCTACAATACCATCCTGTAATACTGTTAAATCTGTTATCTGTATATCTACATAAATTATAAAATTATAGCGTTCATTTTTCCAATGTATTCATCCATCTGTTACTTTTGTGCAGGCAACACATTCAGTACTCTTGCAAGTCTGGTGTTTGATTGGAGCATAGTGAAAGATGCTGATGTGGAAGGATTCTCTGACTCATTAAGGTGCATATCGAATACTGTCTTATCTTCGTATCATGTCATATACTTTTTATTTATTAATTGTGGAGTAACAATTATGTTAGCTCTACCAAAGCCTCCCAATAAAAACAGTTGGTAACTTAATGTGATGAAACATCCATAAACGTTATCAGAATTTTATATCTTGTCCAATTGGTTTTCTTCCCAAGGGTGCTTAAATTCTCTGAATCAACGTACACACCCCCTGGTTACATCTCTGAAATGGAGAGAATTGGAAAACAGGGAGATATCATCTTGGTTTCTGGGCTGAAAACGGGACACTCAAAGCTTAAGGCAAAAATCCAGGAGTCTCTTTACAAGGTAGGCTTCTGTTAAGTCTGTCCCCTGCTGTTGCACTAATCTGAACTGTAAAAGCCTGATATGCACAGTAAAGAATCAGATGGTACGTGGTCCTCATGTGGTTTATTCTTAGATGTGTGAGAGGCATCAGAGAACTGGAATCCAAGCTACACTGAAATAGTTTTCTCTCCCATCACATGAGTGTGAGGTATCTAAGCTCCAGGGACACGGAGAGCTATAAATACTGAGATAGATGTTTCTATTCTGCCATGTTTATGATGTCAGCCAGTCTAGCTGTCTGCTCTCAGATCAGTGTGGAGGTGACCACTCCGTGATTATGTCATCCTGATGGAGCATTAAAGGCACTTTAATTCTGATGACTAAGGATTAATACTGAGTTTACTCAGTAAATTATAATAAATTATAATATTGAACAATATTATGATGGCATGTTTGCCAAATATCCGTACTTATCAAAAGCATTGTTTAACCATGGCGTGCCTGCCACAGGATGTGGGTGCAGCGGAAGTGCGACTGCTGATTCTGGAGAACATCCTGCTGAGCCCTGCTCATGATGTCTACCTGCTGGCTGGCACCTCCATCCAGTACAAGGTTCAGAAGATCAGACAGGGCAAGATCACAGGTAGCTCTCTATACCATTGGTATCCTGCTATATCGCCGACTATCAGGTTACTTAATGAACTCACAATGGCGCACATGTATTATACTTAAACTCAAAGTGAACTTGTGGTTTGACTGCTGTCATGTTTCAGAGTTGGCGATGCCCTGTGAGCAGTATAAGCTCCAGCTCCAGAACAGTGTGACTGCGCCTGATGGGGACCCTGACCTGCCTGTGGCTAGCCTGGACCAGAGCAGCTCCGCTGTCAGCGGCCTGCAGCAAGGACACATCCACGTGGTGCTGGACCACAAGAGTATCCTTCAGACCGCACACACCTGAGCTGATCCTGATTAGTTTGTCACTGAGACTGATTTGTGTCAGGTGTTGAATGACAGGCGTAGCTGCTCCCCCTCCCCCTTCTGTAGTGCAGTGCTGCTCTATGACATGTATGGTTAGTGTAGTTCTCTTTGCGTGTGATGCAAACTGTAGATTGAAGTGAGGGTGCTTGGTGGAGCAGACACAGTGAGTGGAATGAACATAATGACACTGGGCAGACTGCTGTAGGCCAGACAGGCAAAGCACTCTTGTTAAGATGAAACCTCGAACTGGTGTTGCACACTTGACACCTACCACACAAACTGGGACCCTAAAAGAAGTGTAATAAAATGTCAGTATTTGTATATATAAGTTTATATTCCTTAATAACCTTCTCCAAGGCCTTCGTATGCAGGGGGTGTCTCGCTTGCCCAACAGTACGCTCTATGTTGTGGAACCAGGATACTTGGGTATTTCTACATTCAGTTTTGTTATGTAATGGTTATTTAACCTACATGCTTCTGGGATTTCATTGTTCTATGTAAATGTTCTTAACCATGTCCTTCTCCTACTGATCTGCACAGCTTGTTTTCACTCTGTCTTGATATACCATTTGTTCAGGTTTCAAAATTTATCCTGGAGAGAGCTGGGTCCTTGAGACAGGGCATGTGTATGAGGTCCTTCTGGAAGTGTTTGACAAGTCCAGCAACAAAATCTACATATCGGATGTAAGATTGATTTTTTCTTAAAGGGTCGGATTGTTAGTTGAAGTTGTGACTGGCAAATCATACTTATACGCAGTCTATGCTGGAATACAAACTAAATTTTATCATGGAGGCCAAATTAGCATCAGACTGAGAAGGTTCACAGAGACAATAAATAAGTAAATACTTTTTAGTTGAGCTGTCTGTTTCCCCACCAATAAATTATTATTGTTTTTGGAAAAAAAACAATTCCACCCAAAACCCTTATTTTTCCCTCAAATATGTTTTGCACAGAATATGAGGATAGATACTGCCTTCCCAGGAGAGTACTTTGAGATTCTGGAATCGTCTGTGAATGGATCATACCACCGTGTCAAGACTCTAAAAAATGGACAAACACTCATTGATGCTGCACTCAAATCTGTGGTGGACCAAGTGAGTGATATTACAACCCTGAATTAGTCCTTGCGGGTTTGTACTAACCAAACATTTCCATTTAAATGTAAAATAAGAAAATAAACATAATTTCCTGTGTCTTAATGAGACTTGTTCTGTTTTAGAATGGAGGGGTCCACACATTCCCTAACCCCGTTTCCAACAAGCAGGAGGTAGAGATCTACAATCCCATAGTGCTCAGTCCCAGCATTCTAACGTTTCCATGGCAGCCCAAGGTCGGAGCCTACCAGTACACAATCAAGGTATTTGTCCCTGGTGGCTGATTGTCAGGCTGTCTCTGCCCTGCACATCGAATGCATATTCTATTCATCTTTCAGAAGAAGCACACAATACATCACCTGCACGGCATGTGACTATAGTGTGACGACTGTGATAGGTGAAAGGGTTATACTGCTTGACCACTTGTATGGTTGTATCAGGGAGATAGTGTAAGATAATGCCCATGTTCTGAATGTGATGTGTTTGGTATGTAAGTGAGGGCGGCAGGTCTAGGTCTCCCTCTGTGTGCTCCGGAGTCAATATTGACGCTGGCTGTGTTGCTCCAGGCATCCGGAGGCAGTGGGAACTTCAGCTGGGCCTCTTCCAACATGGCCGTTGCCACAGTGACTGTGAAAGGAGTGATGAAAACCGTCCGTGACATCGGCGTGAGCGTTGTGAATGCCCATGACGTACGCAACCCGCTGCACTATGGACACATGAAGGTGAGCTGCTGAAGGGAACCGGTCAGCCGGGGCACTACACCACAGATCAGCCCGTGTCTGTAAAACCCCACAGTGCTGAAAACCACTAGACAAAGAATAATGACACTGTCCAAGTGACTGTGAATTCATAAATCATGAACTCTAGGCATGTACCCTGGTACTGTATGTGCTCAATAGTTTTGTCCTTCTGCCCCTGTGGTTCTGTTTCCCTCCAGGTGTATGTGGTGGAGCCGGTGGGGATGGACTTCTCCCCCTGCCCAGTGGAGGCCAGGGTGGGCTTGGTGCTGGAGCTGCCTCTGAGGATCTTTGGTCTCCTAGCAGAGAGGAGCCAGGGGGATCAGATGGATGGGGAGAGGGTCATGCTGAGTGACTGCTCCCACTTTGACCTGCAGGTGGTCGAGGAGAACCAGGGAGTGTTCCAGCTGCTGGAGGGTGAGGCTGAATGCTGGAGGGGCGGGCAGCTGGGAGTTGGAAGCTTTGGGCTGGGTGCTTAGGGCTCGGGGCTACGGGCTTAAATCGAGGCATTGGGGCCGTCGATGAATTGCTTGGGTATGCTCCTCTAATGCTTGTCACGGGGGCAGAACCTTTTATGTGGTTTATGTCATATTCGGGTTGCAAAGACCATTTTTTTCCCTCTCAAAGTGCTTTTGCTCACTATGTGCAGTTTTGTATTCTATAATTCCTTGTAATAAATGTGATGACTGGTCTGGCACTAATACCATGGGACTGCTGCTGTCTGCTCTTTGTCCATTTGTGGTTGGAGAGGCCTGTAACTGTAGACACTCACACTTATGGACTAGGACTGTGAGATAGTTTTATGGGATTTAATTGACTGGGTAGGTCTGACTGTGTGTGTGTGTGTGTGTGTGTGTGTTTTCAGGGCCCCTGGCTCCAGGGCAGGAGCACTGTAGTGGGGTGAGGGCCAAGGCCCTGGCCCCTGGATACACCACCCTGACAGTCAGCTACACCCATGGAAACGTCCACCTCAGTGCCAAGATCACCATTGCTGCCTACCTGCCTCTCATAGTAAGTACTGGTCCATCCTGGACAGGGTCTCTACCTGGTCCATCCTGGACAGGGTCTCTACATGGTCCATCCTGGACAGGGTCTCTACCTGGTCCATCCTGGACAGGGTCTCTACATGGTCCATCCTGGACAGGGTCTCTACATGGTCCATCCTGGACAGGGTCTCTACCTGGTCCATCCTGGACAGGGTCTCTACATGGTCCATCCTGGACAGGGTCTCTACCTGGTCCATCCTGGACAGGGTCTCTACCTGGTCCATCCTGGACAGGGTCTCTACATGGTCCCCTACAGCAGGGGTTCTCAGACCTTTTGGGGCCAGTGACCCCTTACAGGGGAGAACATTTTCCAAGGACCCCCCCATAATCATAACACCCATTCAGCATACCCTTTGTGCTCTTAAACGGACACAATATGCTTGTTTTATTGGTGCAAATGGTCCCCATCTGTAGATTATTATATATGTTTTCACTTTTTAATGATACAGCACAATTGATGGCAAATTCTTTTGAGGACCCCCCTGGCTATGGTTCTGGGACCCCTAGAGAACCACTGCCCTACAGTTCCACTATAACACAGTTACCAGTATACACACTGTTTCCGATTGTAAACATTATTTTGCAGATTTGACCAACTCCTAATAAGGCTGTTATTTTATACTTGTCTGTTGCGGCGGCATCTGAAATCTTTATAACGATCTTCTGCCACACTCCCACCTATCTTTAGCACAGCAATTAGCCTTTCCCCCTTAATCAGCGACCCACACACACACACACGCATACACACCTACATTCCTTCACAGATATACACACACGCACCTTTGCTCATTGCAATCAGTGCAGAAGTGCAATGATCAGCTAGTGTTAAATTCCACTCCTGGGTTTCCTCAGTGTTGTGTGCATTTTAATTATGCCCTCATGCACTCGATACACTGATTTGTTTTCTCTCTGCCTGGTGCAGCTCCAGCACAGCTCTAATGGAATTGATGTCAGCTCTTCGGCTGGAATGTAGAATTTATGTAAAGCAGGCGTTATGGAGGGGGCTTTTGATCTGAAGGCATGCATCATTTTGTCATGCCTTCCTCATGACTGCATCTCCATAGTGCTCGAGACCCAAGTACAGACTTGGGTGCCGTTGTTTCCAAAAACACCTCAGGAAGGTTTCTTTTGGGATCTAAAAGTGTCCACTTATTTTACCTTCATAACTTCTCCGCTGCTCTGCTGGGGTCTAACCTGCTTTGTCTGCTGTCCTTGACAGACTGTTGACCCTGCGTCAGAGGCCCTGGTGACGCTGGCCTCCTCTAAAGACATGCTCCTTGAGGGAGGCCCAAAGCCCTGGGTCCTAGAACCCTCCAAGTTCTTCCAGAACGTGAAGGCTGAGGAGGAGAACAGTGTGAGCCTGGAGCTGACCGGGCCGTCCTCCCGCAGCTTTGCCCGTCATGGGGTCCGAGCCACCTGCAGGGCCCTGGGAGAACAGGTACACGACCAGCCTGGCTCACCTGGCGCTGGAAGCTGTGCACGGCCACAACCACAGGGACGGGAGTGTCAATAACGTGTGTTTACAGGTCTTGGCAGTGACGGTCGGGAACCATCCCAGCCTGACCAATCCCTACCCTGCGACGGAGACGGCGGTGGTCAAGTTTGTGTGTGCCCCTCCCTCTCGCCTCACCCTGGTCCCTGTGTACACCAGTCCCCAGCTTGACCTCACCTGCCCACTGCTGCAGCAGAACAAACAAGTGGTGGGTGGTGGACGCCTCATCGGCTTGACAGATTCCCCCCTAGTTAATTAGTATTCTACACCTGTAATCCCCTCCACTGGATAACCTCACATCATGCTATTTTCTCAGGTACCTGTCTCCAATTACCGAAACCCTGTGCTGGACCTAGCTGCCTTTGACCAGCAAGGGAGAAAGTTTGACAACTTCAGCTCTCTGAGCATGGTTTGGGAGTCCAGCAAAGAAGCCCTGGCCAGTATTGAAACGACCATGCCCATGGAGCTGCAGCAGTTTGAGGACGGGAACAAACAGAAGAAGCTCCACGGTAGGACCAGGATGTTGCTGGCGCATGCTGCAGCCCTGCCATGTGTCTGGAGCCTGAGGCTCACCGTCATGTCCTGAACTCTCCTTGTGTGTGACAGGGCGTCAGACAGTTCTGGTCCACCATCAGTCGGGCTCGGCTGCCATCACAGTGACAGCTGTGGGTTACCAGGTCCCTCACTTGGAGGCTGCTAGGGTCACCAGCCTGGTAAGTGTGGTGACATTGGAATACATTTTGAGAGCCGTTTTGACAGTGTGACTTTTGACTTCCTCTGTGAGTGACAGACAGGAACCTGCTGTTGTTAATGAGTCAGTAACCACAAGAAAAGAAACATTGTTCCTATCTCACATAAACATCAGTGTTGCCATAGCAGCTCTACAAATGATCACAGAAAGACAGTTCACAGAAAGGAGAACTATCAGATTATTTTATTTGGCAGCTGACATGTTTCCCACAGAACATTACTTTTGACTTCTTCAGTTGAAACCTTTACTTCTACCGAACACCTAAATAGGGCAACCTTCTCCTGCTGCCGCAAAGTTCATGCAATATTTATGTGTGTAACCATGGTTACCGTTCTGCTTTATCTCATCCTTGTCTTATCAGTATGACCCTTTGACCCCGGTGTCGGCCACGCTGGATCTCCTGCTGGTGGAGGATGTGACAGTCAGTCCTGAGGCCGTCAGTATCTACAACCACCCAGACGTGCGGGTAAGAACTGCTCCCCATGTCTCTGCTGGCCTCCCCCCTTAGACACTGGCTTAACACCGTCTCATCCCGTGACAGCACAATGCTCTCCTTCTCTTTCCTTGTTTTGACTGTTTCATTACAAAGTAGGTGTGGAGAACATGCTTCAGTCAAATAGAAATTCTAAGCATGTCTTGTTTCATCCCAGCCCATAACACGTACAGTAATATCTCAGGATATCCTCGTTGCCCCGTGTAAACACGTCTGACCCTTTCTGGGAGCCATGTTGGTTAATCCTGCAAGATGAAGGTGTTGGACATAAATTGCAGCTAGTGACCTGTCTAAAAGGATTAAGACGTGTGACTGGGGTTAAGGGTCCACTTTGATGCCTCGAGTGCTTTACAAGCCTTTTGAAATATTACAAGATGCGTTTCCATGACGTGGAAAAACTGCACGTCAACATCGATGTGTTTCATTTTCGACTGATTTTGCTCCCTTGCTATTGTCTTTTCTACTATAATCACTGTTGACACCTGGTTTGTCTGGCAGGCGGACCTGTCCCTCAGAGAGGGTTCTGGGTATTTCTTTGTCAATGCCAGTGTTGGAGGAATAGCAGACGTCATACTCAAACAGAGCCACAGTACTGCCGAGGTGAACAATACACAGAATCACTCACAGTATCAATGCAATGCCAGAATCCAACAAAAGAATATAGTATCTGACATGACCACAATGTTACGTCATGTCTTGTAAAATTCGGATGGTAATCCTGTGTATGTGTTTCCAGGTGGTTCCAGTCCAGGCAGGAGTCGTCCAGGTTATGATTCATGACCTCTGTCTGGCTTTCCCAGCCCCTGCCATGGCCACAGTCCAGGTCTCTGATATCCTGGAGGTTTATGTGAGAGTGGTGGACAAGGTCAGTGGCCAGACCCTCATCTCCCATATAACTATTCCTTCATCCCTTTCTAGATCCATCCATTAGCCTTGGCCTGGGTGTGGAGTCTTTGTTGTCTTCCTCACATTCCTCTCATGACAGGCTAAGATTTGCACTGAACGCTGAGTCACACCATTGTTCTAAAAACGTGCCAGGAGCTGTGGTTTGTCCGGTTATAGTAACTATATTTCATGTCTTAGGTGGAGATTGGCAAATCAGTGAAAGCTCACGTCAGAGTCCTGAATGACAACAAGAAGCCCTTCCTGGCCAAATACTTTCGCTTCATGAACCTGAAACTCAAGGCAGCGTCTTCCATAGTCTCTCTGCAGTAAGTTATCAGTGGTGGAACAACCATACACTGTAGTTCCAGTAGCTTAGATTGAATGATTGACTTATTGTTTTTCTTAGAGCGCTATCTGAGCCTTCGGAGAAAGACACGGCCATCTTCCTGGTCAAAGGCTTCTCCATTGGTCAGACCACTGTGTCTGCTGTTTTAGTTGACAAAAATGGAAGAAAAATTGCTTCTGCTCCTCAGCAAATAGAGGTGGGAACTTGTATAACACTCAATCAATAAAGATTTGTCAATGTTTCAGATGATGCATGTTTTTACGACTTTTGTTATTTTTTTCTCAGGTGTTCCCACCTTTCAAACTCCTCCCCAGGAAAATGACCTTGATAATAGGAGCCATGATGCAGGTATGGATATTAGTGTCAGCATGATGACGTTCTGTGGAAAGGTCTTGGTGTCTGCCACACAACTGATTCTGATCTGAACTGACTCTCATCCTGGGAGGATGATTAGAAGAGCCACATGGTCTTATACAACACTGTCTCATTGTCTTTAAAAAAGCCCTTCCCATACTCTTAAGATAACATACATACATTGAATATTATTTCAATGTAATGTCAAACTCCGTAGTGTTTATGATTAAACACCCTTAGAATAACTGCTTTCAAATGCTCCTAGACCCCACACTGACAGGAGTTAATGAATGAACTGTCATTGTCCTTCGGAGCAGTCATTGAAGCAGTCATGTGAAACTGATAGTCTGCCATATTTGTTCCGCATCATCCTCTATCTCGCTCACTCTCTGTGCCTCCATTTTGTAGATCACTTCTGAGGGTGGTCCCCAGCCTCAGTCCAACATTCTCTTCTCCATGGCCAATGAGGAGATCGCCTCCGTTAATGGGATTGGTCATGTTAGGGGCATTGCCATTGGCAATGTAACTGTGACTGGACTGGTGCAGGCGATAGATGCAGAGACTGGCAAGCTGGTGGTTGTTTCTCAGGTAAAGTACCCTTAGGCCATGCCCAGGTGTAATATGATGAATAGGTTTGTTATTCCGACTGACGGAGGGTTGTGTTGTGTGTTGAATTAAACAGGATGAAGTGGAAGTGGAAATCGTGCAGTTGAGGGGTATTCGGATCCGAGCCCCCATCACAAGAATGAAGACTGGCACCCAGGTAACTTGTTGTTTACTGAACAGTGAAAAGGAGATTTGGGATGTTACTGGTGAAACCTGGCGGTGAGTTGACCTTGTCTGTCTCTTGGGTCAGATGCCTGTGTATGTGATGGGCCTCACTAGCAGCCAGACCCCCTTGTCTTTTGGTAATGCCATACCTGGCCTCACCTTCCATTGGTCCACCACCAAGAGAGACATCCTGGAGCTCCAATCACGACATGCCGAGGTAGGAACTGGCCTGCTGGCCGTGCCCTCCCCCATTCCCTCTGAGGAAAAACATCCTATCGTGTGCCGGCTTACAATTATAGATCATGCTGATAAGCTTTCCCTATTTTTAGCTCCTGCCTCAATCCTTTCTTTTTATCAGATTGACTGATTTAGGGCAAAGCAAATATCTAACACCTCCAGCAGGGAGGACTAGGCATCTGCCCAGTATCCACTGTTTTGCTTTTGTGCTCACACTTCTATACCTCTCAACAGGCTGGTGTGCAGCTGCAGTCAGAGCATAACTTTGCCATGAGCGTGACTGGGAGGAGTAAAGAGGGCCGGACGGGCCTGAAGGTGGTGCTGAGAGCCTCAGAGGCCTCGGCCGGCCAGCTGGAGGGGAACCTCCAGGAGCTCTCTGATGAGCTCCAGATTCAGGTAGCTGCAGTACAGGACCTCCAGCTAGCGAGCAAGCTAGCGTAGCACTCCCCCAGGTCAAACCAGTATCGCTGTGTGTGTGTGTATACGTATATGTGGTTGTCACTGCCAGTGAAATATCTGACAATGCTCCTGGTGGTTTATGGTTGAATGTTTATGGACCGGTACTTGTCCTCATGTCCCCTTGCTTGCTGTCCTATAAACTACAAGAAGTAAACAAGCCAGCAGGCAAACTGTTCACTGCAGATTGGCAGAAAAGCAGTGACGCTGAGCGGTTGAGCATTAAAGTATTGTGGGACTTTTTCCTCTTTTGGTGGACTTTATATGATGATGAGGGCCTCTGTTCGTCACTTGATGAGTTGAATGTATCCGGCTTCAAACTGCATTAGTCTATGTCATGTCCTGAAAACCCAAACATCAAAGCACGATTAAAACCTCTTAATAATTGGCTTTTCATCTCGTCACTTTGATCAAGGTTTATGACAAGCTGCACATGCTTAATCCTGAAGTGGAGGCCAAAGAGATTCTGATGGCTCCCAACTCTGTGCTCAAACTCCAAACTAACAGGTACCTGAAGAGGTCTTCACACACAGCACGGACCCCCTTTGTCATGTTTACTGAATATTCTTAAAGTTTGAGTGCGACACAAAAAAGGGGCTCGAGTGAAAAAGGGGCATGGTGGGATGGAAACTCCCTTTCACAACCGTGACGTTGATATGAACCCAGAGGAATGTTTGTCCTCTGTGTGCTGCTCAGAGACGGTGTGGGCGCGCTGTCGTACCGTGTGCTGGATTGTCCCGACCAGGCTGTCATCGCCCAGGTGGATGACAAGGGGCTGCTGTCCTCCAGCTCGCTCACTGGGTCCTCCTCCCTCCTCGTCAACTCACAGGAGACCTTTGGTGTCAATCAAACCCTCATCCTCGCTGTCAAGGTATAGCTTGGCTCTTTTTTCTTTTACAGATTGGGGGAGCCACCATTTTCACAGGCTGTAGCGGTTGGTGAAGTGTGATGAGCCGCCACTAAAATAGCCATCATTAACCACACTAATTCCCGTCGATTCAGAGCCACAGCGCTATTGCTTATCCATTACCCGGACCCTTAAAATGAAGTGTCCCCTTGATAATGATTGATCACCACCTTGTTGATGTTCCCAGGTGGTTCCTGTGTCATACCTGCGTTTCAGCACCAGCCCAGCTCTCCACACGCCCTCCAAGGAGACCCTGTCAGCCATCCCCCTGGGCCTGCTGCTCACCTTCACTGTCCACTTCCATGCCAACACCGGAGAGCTCCTCCACAGCTCCAACTCCATACTGACATACACCACCAACAGGTAAACACCGCCCCTCAGAGCACTATGGAGTCAGATATACATGGCAATTAGGGATCTTCATTGTCCGAACAGTCTAAAGTTAAAAAGGAAATGCGCTAGACTTGGCTGGACACATTGATGGGCAGAGGGTCAGAGTGTGTGCTTTTTGGTCGTTAGGCAGTTTTCAGTGGCTATCCAGTCCCAGGAGGCGAGGCCGTTATCCTGTCGTGCCTGGCTGTAAATGGAGTAGCTAGGCTTCCCTGAGTGCTCTGTTAGTGCAACCCTCTCAGCCCTGTCTGAGCTCATATCGTTCTCACTCTCAAACTCTCACCGACAAGGAACGACAACACTCCAACTCTGCTTTCACCAGTGGGAAGGGAAGATTGAAGTCAGCACTAAGGTCTCCCAGAATGCATTTATCTCATCACTGTCTAGACCACACAGCTAAGCAAACATTGCAAATAGGGATTTCATGTCTGGCATTGATTTTAGAATTTCCTTAGAATGCACTGTGGTATATTTTTTATGATATTGACCTATGTGAGATATGTATCTGACATGGGGTTATGCAAAGACATGAGCTGCTTCCCTATACAAGACCATACTTGCCAATAAAAATTGAATATTGTCCACGCTGTCTATACTGTACATCTCAATGCAGAAGGGCTGCTATAGTAGGTGTTTTCACAGTTGGGTTTAAAGGCAGCCAGGATGGGTTCAGCTTCACAGTAATTTACTAGGCTGTTCCTTCCTCCCCGCTTCAGACAGAGTTGTTTCCACCTGAATGAACCAAATTAATGGGAGAGAGTGGAGCAGGGAAGCATTACTGCACTGTCAACCAGGGACTCCCTTATTCGCCAGCACAATAAATTGATTCTATTACTTAGTTCTCAAGGTGCTGACAGACAATTTTACACGAGACGTGTCCACAGAGGGACAGACTGGTACAGATGGTGAGGGCCATGGGGCCTTCCGGGGGATTCTCCAGAGGGTTGTCTGTTTCACTAATAAGAACAGAAAGGATAGATGCACTGTTGCAAATATCGATGCATTTGACCTTGGATGAAATAACGTTAGTCCCCAAGGCATCTTTAAACAGAGGAGCAGAGACGCCCCTGCCTAACCCCGTCTCCCTCTCCCCTGTAGAGACGCCCCTGCCTAACCCCGTCTCCCTCTCCCCTGTATAGACGCCCCTGCCTAACCCCGTCTCCCTCTCCCCTGCAGAGACGACCTGGTGCAGGTGGGCCGGGGGCCAGGCAACAACACTCTCAATGTGCGCACGCTCAACGTGGGCCTCACCCTGCTGGCTGTGTGGGACCGGGAGCAGGCGGGCGTGGCCGACTACCTGGCGCTGCCCGTGGAGCATGTCATCCACCCTGCAGGCGCCCACGGCCTGGTGGTGGGAGACGTGGTCTGCTTCAGCGCCCACGTCCTCAGCCCAGACGGTAAGAGAGGCTGGGAAGGGAGCGCGGCCAGCAGCAACACCTGAAGTGTGTCAGGAAGAGGGTAGGAGGCCCCTCCCTAGTGAACCGGGAAGAGATCAGCCAATCATCAGTCATCTCCCCACAGGTATGCCAGGTACATGGAGCTCCTCGGCCAATGGCGTGCTGCAGGTGGACCCTCAAACAGGTGCGGCGGTGGCCCGAAACGCAGGCACTGTTACGGTCTACTATGAGCTCCCTGGCCAGCTGAGGACATACAGAGAGGTAACAGAATCCCTGGAGCTGCAGCACACACTTCATTGCCTTGACTTATCATACTAAAGACGACTGTTCCAGGAAAGGGGTACAGTAGATGCCAGAGTCATAATGCTTATCCAGAGATGACATTCCCTTCCATCACAGGAGCGTTGGATGGGATCCAGGTCCCCTTACGCGGGGATCTAGCTATCAGTCCAAAGGCAGCATCATACAGTACATCTCCGTTTCCATCATCAGATTTCTCCCCTCATCAGTATCGGATCCTGACTGTGTAATGTGTGTGACTGCCCCTCCCTCCCTCCCTCCCTCGCTGCTCCTGCTGTGGAGATCCTCCTCTGAGATGGAGCAGACCCAGGATTAATTAGCTCTGCTTCTCTCCTAGAGATGGAGACACTAAGAATCAGCCAGCAGCTCTGCCTGCACTCCAGTGTTTCCAGCAGGCAGCCAGCAGCTCTGCCTGCACTCCAGTGTTTCCAGCAGGCAGCCAGCGTCGGCCACTCCTCCCTCTGTCTGCCAGGATGAATGTTGTCTTTACTTGCGCGGGAATCTTTCCACTTAGGGCTGAGTGAATGAGGCTGCGATGATTAGATGCTATCTGGATCAGTAACACACCGTCACAGGAACAACCCACCGATTGGCTCTAATGGAGACTAAACAGATACTGTTGTTGAACCCTACTTTACTCGAAACTGAATGTCCACAGTCACACATTTCAGTTTACATTTGTGGGTGTGCGTGAGCTAGGAACACACAAATGGGGGAAGAAATCTGCGGGGACATCAGAAGTCCTGGTTGAAGTAGTATGGACCTGGGTTGCTGTGTGTGTCCTGCAGGTTGTCGTGGACCCAGCCACCAGGACTGCAGTTCTGGCTCAGGCTGTGCCTGTGAGGAGCGGCAAGGAGACCAGGGTCCTGCTCACCACCAGGGAGAGAGGAACACACCTCATAGGTAAACCTTCCCTTCTCATCCCTACTTATCAAGATCTGGTCTCATCTCACCACACTTAACTGAATCTTCATATTGAGATTTCAGGTTTCATTTTCCATCCACCTACTTGAATTTCGACTGCTTTTAGAATTTGCATGCTTGAATACTATGCTTTTGTCCCTGGCAGGTTCCTGTTCATCCGCCCAGACAAACTCTCTTGCTAAGCTCCGCCCAGAGACCTCGGTGAGCTGCCACCTGAGCTTCAGCAGCGACGCCGTCCACTTCTCTGCCCACGACGTCTTCCTCACGCACACCAGCTTCGACCCCAGCGCCGGTAGGTTCCGTGGTGCTCCGGAAACACCAGGAGGTGGTAGTGACATCATGACTTCCCTGACTGGATATAGAGCAGAGGATGGAGTGGCTCTAAACTTAAAAGATGTCTGACTGAACAAGTCCTCAGTTCCCTGTGCCTCTTGGTCTACAATCTGGCTGTACCTACACTTAGGCATTCCCACCTTTAACTATCCTTTAGATGTATTTAACATGGACCAAGTGAGAGCAGGCTAAGAAGCCAGCGAGTTGTGTGCACACTGCATAACCCGGGTGAGGAAATACTGTTTACGAGGGAATAATCAATACCAGCAAGGCTCATGAAATGAATTTAGCATGGGCTATAAAAGATGTCTGGGTGATGTATTGAATTAAAAAATGTTTCCTCCTGACTGATAGAGGCAGAGACCTAATTGAGTTTGGGAGTTGGGACTTCTGCCCTGGGTTGGCCTATCTCTGAGGTGAACCACAGGGGTTTGGGGGGGGCGGGGGGAGGTGGGGTTACCAGCTTATTCCCCCATACTGAGATGGATGGGTGTGTAGAAGGAGGGGGCGAAGCACTATGCCAGGGACATTAATCCTTGCCTTGTCAAAAACGGAAGATTGTTTGTAATTTAACGGTTTCAAATCCATTTTCTTTCTTTGAATATTTTTGGATATGCCTTTTGAAAATTCTAATGGGAAACTGCAAGACAATCTATTAACCGCTTTGCAATCAAGCTTGTTTTAGACACATTTTTGTTCTCCATGTTTTTCTCTCTTGTTCTCCTCTCCAGGCCTCTATGCGTGTTCTATAACCCTGCAACCAATGAGTGACCAGCAGACGCGGGTGCTGAGCATGTCCATGGCTAACCTGCTGGTGAGGGCCGGGGTGGAGGACAGTGGCTTCTCTGGGGAGCAGGTCAGTGCCAGGCTGCCCATCGAACCGGGCCTCTACTCTGACCAGACAGAGCTGCTCCTCACTAACGTGCACCCCTCAGCCGAGCTCACCGTCTTTGGCCCCAGCGCTGTCCTGGCCAACCTGAAGGTCAGCCTCTGCTCTCTCCACTGACAACACAGTTCAATCATTCCGTCGTGAGTTAAGCCTCAGTTCACACCCCTCTTTTGCGGTCAGGTGACGTCCGGTTCTCCGTCCATCGCCGTCCAGGAGAAGGAGGTGTCCCAGGACTTCCCCAGTCATATCAAATACAGCGTCCAGGCAGTGGGGTCCCAGGCCGCAGTCTCCACCTCCATCTCAGTCAGCAGTCCCTCCTCTGGACAGACCCTCCTCGTCCCTGTCACCCTCGCCCATGTGGCTGACCCCAGCACTGCCAGTCAAGGTCAGACACCTCCATGTCGCCCTGCGCTATGCCTCTTCTGAAACCACACAGTGCATTGTGAGAGGAGGTAGATGATAGGGTCTGGAAAAGCCTGAAATCTAGGAAAGCTTACTAACAGGATATCCATCATTGACATAAGGAAGTGGGCTAATGGCACAAAAATGCTGCCGAACAATTGTGCTGGGTTACTTATTTTCTTCCCAAGTCACCTGTTGATGTGTATTAATGACATCTACGGGACTGTGACGTTCGCTGAACAGCAGATTTAACCATCCATCATTCCATTACCTGTTAATGGGCTACAGAGAATGTAGGGCATTTGGATTTCATAGCACTGTCAGCAAGTAACTAGAGTCTTTGTTCTGGCCAGTGAAAACTTTGAAAGGGTGAAGATGTACATGCGAGAATGAAAATGTGCCTCAACTTTCAGGTGTTTATCTTGTCCATCCTTGTGTTGCAGCTGTGGATCCAGGTGTAAGCATGGAGGGCACCCACTTCCTGCAGAACTTCATCGACTCCTACCAGATGATGTTCTTCACTCTGTTCACCTTGCTGGCTGCCACGGCCATCATCATTATTGGTGAGTCACTCAGTTTTGGATTACTGATTCTATTTAGTTGAACCTGGTCTGCCCCCCCCCCCCCTTACACACACACTGACGGTGTACTGTGTGTTTGTTCTCTTGTGCTCAGTGTGCCACGCAGCCTTCTCACCCACAGACCATGCACACCACCCAGCCTTCATTCAGAGAACGCCACCCCCCTCAGGTACAAATGATGGTACTTGTTTGCTGCTGTATTGTGATTTGTGGAACTCATGGATCTAGTGTACTAGTGTTTTTGTTGACCCGTTTTGTTCCAATGACTTTTGATGCAGGTTTCCCCTCTCCAGTTTCCAATTCATTCAACCACAAGATGACCCCAGACCCAAAGAGTAGTCCCAAACTACGCCTCTTCTCCCCAGACTACAACTCCAGATAGAGCATATGATCTTACCCCCTGGCTTTGAGCCACAGTCAGCACTCCAGGATAAGTGCCTAACTTAGAGGAGAATGTCTGAAGAATTTACTTGTGAATTCAGTCCAACATCATGTTCAATGATTATTTCAAATGCACTGCAGTTAGTTTGAGTGTTAGAGCGTGAGGCTTTGAGAGGGCCAGTTTGTTGTTTTGTGTGTTCAGTGTGAGTGGGAAGCTTCTGACAAGGTGAATTTTACTACTGTGGTTTCAATATTAGCTTTTATACATTATTGAGTGGCCTCCATGTGTTTTGAGAGACCAGTTTGTTCTTGTTACCTAATTTATATTTGCGTATAGAATGGTTGCTTTGCACATTGTATAGGTTGGCTTAAATATGAGTGAAAATTTGTATTGTTAATCAGAAATGGAATTGCTATAAAACTCAGGAATTTAACAAACCACTTCTCCTGTATGGCTTTCAGCAATATGTTTATTTTGATCAGGTTAATATCATTTTTGGTTAAAGAAAGATGTAGCATATTGACTGTGAGACAAGTATCACCACTGAATTAATCCGTCCTTTGATTTATTCCGTCCTCCAAAATATGTGCATATGTTCAGGTAAATGGTTCGTCCATTGACTTTGGTGGCATTCCAATGTATTTACTTGTAAATGACTCTAATGAGTTTTGGGACATGTAGCTTTTCTCAAACACACGTGTGAAATTGTTTGAGAATGTGAATCAACTCGTTAAGTTAAAGTTCAATCTGAACAGGCATTGTAATTGTGATCTACAGTATGTATCTGAGGTGGGCTGTATGTTCATTTCTGCTATACTGGGAGAGAGAGTGGAGCAAAATTGGAAGAGTATTGCTATTGAGGCCAAGTCTGCAACATTGCTTAACATTTTATATCTGGAAAAGACAGCTTTTGGCATTGAATGATATTTATGTTTGTTAAATTCAGTTTTACTGGTGCAGACGGAGTATATTATTCCTCAATCACCAAAAAGTTTCAATGCGAGTGTCAGTGTATTGTCATCCTCTTGCCTTACTCTCATATGTGAACATATGTCACTATTGGTACAGGACATGTGAATACTAGAATTCCCTGAAGGTACTGGTCAGTTTCATTGATTGCTTTTGTCTTTGCTTGAATAATAAACGTTTTACTTTTTTCTTTCTGCCCCCGTGCCTCTTTAACCTATACTAACTATAATTTTAACCAAGCCAACTGTATCCCCGATATCTAAAAGTTCAGGCCGCTCAAATCCCTTCTTTTGGATCCTTTATAGCTGGGTCCTTTTTTCCCTGGGATGCACAAGTTTGGTTGCGTTGTTCACAGCTAGCTGCTTCTCCGTCTGTCCCTAAACTCTTAGCGACATTCACCCAGCATGTTCTGCCACCAAGCACAAACAAAGCAGCAGGGATTAGGGTTTGTCAGCCCCTAGTGTCTCCCGAGACCAGTTAAAGGTCTGAGACCGTTGATCAAACATTTCCCTGTCTGTCAGTGATTGGCCTGGAGCTCTGTGGTGTGTCTCAGGCTCACACAGCTCATCTGTATGCCTGCTCTGCTGCTGGGAAGGAACATGCATCCCTGCCTGGGTGAAAACGTTTGAAAGTGCTTTACATGGTTTGTTGCTTCAATAGTCCCTTTGTGATTCACTAGCTACAATGAGTTAGGTATGTGCAATGCAAATGTGTTCTTGATTTTGTGGAATGGCCTTTATTGTAGTGTGGGAATGTCACAAAATCTTTACTGCATGTTGACTAATGAAAGCCCATTCTTTTCCTGCAACCTATCTGGAAAGTCTGGAAATTAAATGCATATAACCACAAGAGCCATGGACAGGCACAACATCATACCCTTACTGAATTAGTGGGATAAGTTATATTAGTAAACTCCATAGGAATATTGCTCTGTATTTCTCCATACAGAAGGGACAGCTGTTTGAGGCAGGCCAAAGCCACCCCAGAAGCAAAGGGAAACAAGCCTGGCTGAAGAGCTGGTAAAAGACTAAACATAATGGTCATGCGCAATAACAGAAACCCACAGCTTCATTGCCGGATTAACATAAAATGATCAAAATCAGTGCAATTCTAAATAAGAATTTCATATTCGGCCTGTTGGGACATGCCTTGACGTTCAACATTGGACTGGATATATAGTTAGGGCAGCCAACCATGCCAAAGTAAAGGAGACAGTCAATTTATTTCCCTGTTAATGGGTGTGTATTTTGAAGGCCAAGATGCCAACCTGTCGAGCAACAACCCCGGTGTTTCCTGGGTGAAGGGAGACGATGGGCACTGCTGTTCCAGGTGGGTTACTCTCCTGACAGAGCTGGGATCAGTAAGGCTTGGCACTGAAGGAGACCTGACGAAAAGGCTTCCCTCATGTATGATTGCAAGAGGAGAGGAAAGATTCACCATCAACTAGAAACCATACAGTTATGTCAGGGGTCAGAAGAGGATGAGATCCTGGCTCTTATGTTGTGCTCCACTATTCACACAGCTCGAAGAGATTAATTACCTTCCAGGACTTTACAACTGTTATTTGTACCAAGAGGAAAAGAAGAAACTACAATGATTTATCTGTTTTTTTATATTGATGTTTTTCATTTCAATGCTACTCCACAGAAACCATTATTCCACTGACCACTGCATGCAATGTTCTCCACACTGGGGAACCAATACAAATTCGTTCCAGTAATGCATGTATCTTTATGAGTGATGGGGTGTTGTTGGGCTCAGCCCTGACTGGTCTCCAGTACTGGCCGAGCACTTGGCACCCTCAGCAAAAACCTTTCCATGCTGACTAAATGATAGGTCCCTTTTCCATCACAGAGCTGGCAAATGGTTTGTGGAACTAAGAGAGCCTGAAATGGCTTTGCCTCAGTGGAAATATACGAGTGGTTTCACACAGTAAATCTGTGGAGCTGGCACCCAACTGCTGGCACCGGCTCATGACTGGTCATCCAGCAGGAGTGGGGAGAGTTCAGAGGACCCTAATCATGATAAACAATGGATGTCTAAGTGCTTTAACATCTTGTGGGTGCCGAGGTCTATCACACTGCAGTAATGAGGAGGTCCTACCTGTGTGGAGTGCTCTTTGCACCTGGACATCCTAAGTCCTGTGTCCCTCTAGAACAGAGTGTCTGTTAGTGTTATTGTGTGACTGCATGACTACATGCCCTCTGGCTCATGTGCGACACTGTGAAAGAATGTTGGTACTGAAATGAGAGACTCCAAGGGTAAGGAATACATACTGTAGCAAGGATGACACAAGTGATGATACATCATGAGTTACTGTCACCTGATATTTCTGCATTGTGGTAGCCCATTTAGTTGGCATCACCCCTGGATCAATTCACACTAGAAATATGTGTGGAACCTTGTGATGGTAATACGGCACATAACTCTCCTAGCGCCTGCTGACACTGGGTCTGGTGGATGGTGCAGGGCCATCTGGGTGGCATGTGCAAGGTTTAACTCTGGCACCAGCAGGCCTGACTGGCCTCCTGCCACAGAGATTAGGGAACTGCAGCAAAACCCCAATGTGCTACATCTGCACTGCATGCTCCTTAACTGCCTCCCACTGTCTGCGGTTCGCGTGTCTGTGTTGAAGTGATCTCTGTAGGTGCAATCCTCTGTCTCACCTTCTGGAATACACTGCACAGGTCAAACCTTTCATTTTGATGGACAAAGTGTTCATCCAGACTCCAGATAACACTCCTGACAGCAACCAATAATACAAGCTCTCACTTTTGCATTGGAATTTGGATCAAAGCGAAAGAGGGAGTATGGAGAGGCATGGAGTGAGGGAAGCAGAGCAGCTCTGTGTTTCTGTCACCTAGCTGTGACTCCCTCTCTCTGTCTCATCCTGTCTTTGATAACAGAACCCGTAACAGGGGCATGATCACAGACAGCAGAGTGAATAATGCAAAGTCCCACTCATCGTTCCCTACTCCCTGTAGCTCAACCTCTGGAGATGTGTGTGATAGCAGACATGAGATGCAAGATAGAAGGAGCTAGATTTTCCTAAAGACAGAATATTGTTGTTTCCTTGGTGGGATTCGATTTAGAGAAACCACTTGTTGGGCAATTTACAGCTAGACCTCGCTCATTGGGAGTGGCTTGTTTAAAAACAACAGTTTTAGCAGTCAACATCTAGGTCTACAGGTTACTGTGTCAGCTTGATTTGATATAATTCTGCCAAAAGATAAGCAAATGTAAAACGTGGCTATCAAAATAGTAATTTAAGTGCACAGAGGAGGCTGTTGGACAGCCAGACATCTCTTCAAATAGAGGGTGACAAGGGAGGACGATCACCTGGTTTCGTTCCCTTTGAATTACAGAACTGTGCTAATTCGTTATCAAATCTGAAGTTCTTCTTGTCCTGTTCCTGATATACTGTTATATAAAGGGATTTTTTCTGCACTCAGCATTCGTTAATCAAACCATAAATGCTGTGGTTGTCTAAAAAAGGAATTGAGTAAAAACAAAATTATATTAAGTTCCTTATATTCACAGTTGAAAGTAAGCTATGTATTGATAGTGTTGTCTTGACAACTGTTATCTGATAGTATCCTGAAAATGTTTGAATACAATAGCAAAAAGTTGTCATCCATCTCCTCCCTGCAGCTATCTAAAAGCATGCAGATTCATAAAACTTCAAACCCCGCCTACTTGACAGCGTCTGTTTACGAAAAGTCACGGGTACAACGTGGACGAAGGGAGAACAGAGAACATCACAAGGAAGAACTTAGAGGTACAGAGAGGACGCACCAAACAGTCGTAATTTTGTCCACAATAAGTTGAAAAAAAGGATTAATAAGAATAGAGTTCAATGCGAAGTGCCGCAAGTGGTGTGAATTGGAAGCTTAGTTTTCATTCTGTGCCTGTCGGACGCACTCTCCACTGACTGGATACATTCGCACCAGCTCATTCAACCCTTCCCAGCTTTAATGGAGGCTGTATGATAGCAATGGCGAGGCGCAAAAGGCACGACGCTTGGAATATTTGCGCATAACCATAGCTTAAGTTTTGAAAAACGACTGCGTGAAAACTGTAATAAGGGCAAACCAGTCGGAGCGAGATGGAAAGCCCGACGGAGAACCCAACCAGGGCTTCGGAGTATCTGAATGAGCTGAATAAAATCATCGAAACCCAACAGGAGTTATTGGAGAGACAGAAGAACAGGATAGAGGACCTGGAGCAGCAAGTGTCCGACTTATGCACGGAGAACGCTTGTCTGAAAGAGCAATACCAGCGGCATTTAGCTACTTGCAGGCTGCAGCAGAGCAACAGCCACGTAACACTAGATGCTATAAAAGAAAACATCACCCAAGAAAAGTAAGCATTTATTCCACCCATTCCACTGTCGTTGAAGGTTGACAGACACTAGCGACACTAGTAGCCTACTGTGTACTTTCTCAGTTTACTTTACTCGTACGTCGTTCTGAATGAGACTTCATGAGACTTCTGTCGAAGGGGGTAATATTCTCATTGGTAATTCCATTGTTAGCGTCCAATTATGTCCAAATTATGGCATCGGACACTGTGCACAGCTAAAATAACTAGACAATGTTTTAACATACTCAATTCAACCAAAGAGAGATTGCGCAAGAAAAACGTGTTATCTCTTTGGCCTCACTATTTCCTCATACTGGTCTGAGCTGTTGGGCATATTGAATGGTCAGTTTTACGCACAGCACGGTCACACAAGAGTTGTCCGAATCTGTGCAGGACAGATCGTTTCTGACCGTATTTGGAAACCCTTTGAGACGACTTTAAACAGATCCTCAAGCACTTGTGCAGCACAAGGACTTGCGCTGGTCAAATCTCAGTATGGCTCAGTTGTGTACAGTGGAATATAAATAAGGCAGTAGGAAATACTGCATGCATACGTTCTATAAAACCTATGCATTATTTTTTATAGTAGTATCACTCATTTGCCATCCATGTCTTGGCTGTAAAGGCTGTAAATAGTCTGTTATGTCATCTAATTGAAATTAAGAATCAGCTTGGCAGCCATCAAATTCAAAGATAGGTTTAATGTATAGCTGCAAATGTTTCCCAAACACACGGATGGTGTTACTCCTCTCTCCCATATGCCCTAATATACTCTGTTTTAAAATGTAATCACTTGGAAGAAGTCCAATGAACTGAACTCTGCTTTGTAACCATTTCAGTTTTATCAAGGATCAGACTGCCTGTCAGGTCTGCTGATGTTGTGGAATCAGCTGCTCCTTGTTTGGTAACCTCCTTCTGCAGAGGTCTTACTGGAGCTAGCTTAGCCTCAACGTGCTTGTCTTTTAAGTGGATTTCATGTGCGGGGCAGGGACATAAATCCAGGATATTTATGGAATGTGGTCTGTGCTCTGGAAAAGGAGCATAGCTGGTATAGATCAATTATGCAATTACTTCCATATGTTTCATTTTTATGTTAGAATGGCTGCTCTTGTCTAGCCCTGGACAGGGTATTGCAGGGCAGGACAGAGGTACAATATATCAGCTGTGGCAGGGCTTTCAGGATTACCCTTCTTAGTTTACTGCTGTGTTTAAAGTCCACTCTCTGCAGGTATTATCTCTCTAATGCCTTAGTTTGCAGACACTTAGCTCAGCGTTTGACAGTCTACGGGATCTTGTGACCGCGGGTGACCTTAGTCTCATAGAGAGTCATGGGACGTGTGGCAGCCAATCATTATGCATGAGTCATACAGATGATGTCTTAGCTGATGGATACAATAGAGGACTCTGCCATGCATGCTTTTAAAAATACATTTCACCTCCAGAGTCCAGCTGATATGATGATGATGATGATGATGATGATGATGATGATGATGATGATGATGATATCTTAGAAAAGTCACCCTCTATTTGCCCTTCTCATCTGTCTCCTCATGGTCACAGTGTAGGAGTTCCTATTTAGTTCTGAGAGACTGCTGGACTACTTCCCTGCTGATCCTGATGAAATGTGACAGCAGATATTAATGTAAAGTGGGTTTTATGGACGGTTATAGAAGCCTAAATGCCATCTAAATGTGGTTGGCTGTTTAAAAATGCTGGATCCTTAGAAGAGCGATTTCAGTGGTGTACTAAACTGTACCTTGTACAAGTTTAGACTGCTCCGGAAGCTTAGTTGAAAATGTATGTCAAAGTAATCTGGTTACTAAATCTACTGTGTGTGGACCACTTTTTGAATCAGGAGCTCATTTGGGTTTTATCAAGTGTGACTAACCTACTATTTTCTCTGACATTCTTTTCTCTGCCACTTATCTTTACTTGTCTACACACCTTTCAAAATCCCAGACCAGTGAACAGTGAATCAGAAAGACAATTGGTAATGGTTGTGTGGCCAAGTCAACAGATTTCTCAGAGGATTCTGCATTGTGAGCCCTAGGGCAGCATCGTCTGTCAGGTTCTGAGGTACTGCCCTTACAAAGGTATTGGAAATCATTCCTGTAGCTAGTGGCCCTAAACAGGGTCTATGAACCCTATCCCATGACTGACTGCATGAGAGTGTGTGTTTGTGTGTTCCTTCCATAGTTAAGCAGGATATGAGTAGGGTCAGGAGTAGGTTAAATTGCCTAGGTCTGAACTCTGGATACTGGAGCATTGAGATGAAACAGCTTCAAAAAGCCAGTTAAATCTCATAAATGCCTATACAGTTCTTGGTAAAATAACAATTCCTGCTCTCACGCATAAATGAACACACACGCGTATGCACACACACACTCACAAACAAACGCAGACAGACGAATAAGAGAACATGTTGGTCATCCAGACAGAGTCGAAGGAGATGAGGAGAGTGGCTCCTCCTCACAGTGACTCCTAACCAGCCTGTCTTGTCAGCTCTGTGAAGGAGTCATGCTGCCCATACAGTATGCAGTTTCCATATAGAGAGCTCAAGACTAAACGGTTTATGTTTGACTGCCTGACACAGCATCATCTCCCGTCTTGTTGCCACTATGTCATTGAGTGACAGGTAACCAAACATGTTCAATTACAATCGCACAATCAGAATTCAGATACAAAAATTGACTTTGGCGTTGTCTGCACACAGTGTAATGCAGCCATAGCAAATTCCCAGGTCAAACACTTCACTGACTCAAACATTTACCCATTATTACACAAGTTACAAATTGTTATTTCCAGTGGATTATGGTTATGGCTATTTACTTTCAAACAAGAAAACAATAACTGAGAAGAGTGAATTGTAAGGGTGGTATTTACTGTGTTTTGTGTGCAACACTAGTGTGGAGGTTTAATCAGAGGGGTTTCTCTCTGATCTGAACACGTCCTCTGGGGCCTGTGGAGGAATGGTGTTTGCAAGGGCTTTCATTTCTTATCTCTGCAGATGCATCTGCAAAGTCCCGTTTAGCATTCATGCTGTGTCCCTGGCCTGGATAGCCAACATGCTGTAAACAATAATTGGGATGCTGACCTGATCATTTCAAAGATAGCTTCTCAAACCATCAATGCTGAAGGAGAACACATGTAACTCAAAACACAAATCAGTTAACTTCCACAGAAAACTCTGTGGAACAACACTCTACTGCAACAAGACACTTGGAATAATAATATACAGTGAGTGTACTAGGCAGTCACCCTGGGTGCTGGTAGAGAGTAGGCCATGTTCAGACTGGTGAGTGCTGCGGTCTGGTGTCTCACAGAGTGAAGCTCTGTTGATGTCACACAGAGGGGCAACATCAAGTGGACCCAGGGGTGCGGTTGTCAGGCAGCCATTTTGAATTCAGCACGGAGCCCAGCGAGTAAACAAACATGAAAAGCATTCTTGCCTGATGAAATATTGATGGACAGTGTGACAAATCATAGCCTGCTCCTGAGCTCAACCCAGTGATGCTGTAACGGAGCTCATATGAACATTAGTCAGAGCTGATGGACGGCCTGGGAAACCTGGGTCTCCAGTTGATGTGGAAGTAGCGTTCTGCCAGCGATGTGCCACAACACTGTTTCTCTACCACATTCACTAGGTTGTAAGAAATGAGAAATACTCCATGAAGATCGATTTAGAGTTGCAGCCAACTTCGTTGCTCCTAAGTATCTGTACTCCATTTTCATGTTTTTTTTAATTGGAATGGATACCATGCCCTTTCCAAATGTGTTACATTAATGTGGTCATCAAAATGTCGATGGCTGTAAAGAGTATGCTTTGACAACAAATTGCCCCGTCTCTGCTTAATGACCCTGAAACACTTCCGAAGGTTACCAGGTCTTCAACTGAAACAATAACACTTCTAGTCTTCGACAAGGTGATTTAGATGCGCTTTTGTACCAATTACTTGCTGCAACTGGCAGCAAAAGTGTTACGACTCTTTACAGCACCTATACACACAATATTGAAAATATAACGTATAACACTGATTTTGCTGAAATGTTTTTCCTAAGAGACTATAAAATGTCCTTGAGCCCTCTGGAGAGAGCCTGCAATACAGAGATTGGCAGGTTCTTAAATAGTTCACCTAAACTCATCCCAACAGCTTTAGCGTGTGTTTTGGGACCTCTTAGCAGGAAATAATGGCAGGATGAAGAAAGCTGTTTCCTGTGGTTCTCAGGGATACACTCATTCACCCGGCGATCTGCTGAACAATCAGTGTGCCAGGCCAAATTTACGAGCCCACAAGCTCCTTCTCTCTGGCAAAAAAACCTTAATGAAATCCCCTCCTCTAGATTAATGTCTATGCAGGGATGATTTGCATTCTGCCCCTCCTATAAATCTCTGGCAATGGCTGAAGACAATTTGAGACTCCCACACAAATGCAGCTGGCCAGCCTTCATCTTTTAATGAAGTGCAGTTTCACAAACACAGAGGTGGGCCCGCCCCTCTGAGAGTGAATAGCTGGAGCGCTGTTGGAGGGCCGCCCGCCCTGCTGACCCCTGGCCCGGACAATCAGCCTATTAAAACAAAGTTAAGGCTGGTGTGTGTCCTTTTGATGTGGCCGGCATCCCCCTGAGAATGGCTAATGAATGCTTTAATGAGGCCTCTTAACTCCATCTGATAGGGTTGCTGGTAAAGGCCATACTAAGGGGGGCTCTGGGTGGAGGAGGGTTGGGTGGAGGGTGGTAGGGTCAGGCAGGCAGGCAGGCCTGCTGCTGTGGGGCACAGCTCCAGAGCCAGGGTTTAATTTGACTTCCAGCAGTAAAGGGGAAAATGTTCTGTTGTTCATTCCCAGTGACGTGATAACACCATTTTTGAATGACCTACCACACGGATAGATAAGAACTATAATGTGGACTCATTTTTAAGAACAATGTGCTTAAAATGGTAATCTTAGACTAGTCTGCAACTGTAGGCACAATTCTGGTGCCTGTGTATTCCACCTGTGCTCTGTATGAAGATCACATGCCTTCCTCACAGCAAAGGCCTATTGACTGACAGATAGACCCTTTAATTTTAAGGGCTCGATTCTCATTATAGAGGATTTGATAATGTAGAATTTAATTGAACTCTAATAGAGATGGGATTTGCTCACGCTCTTATTGCGGCTCAGTTATTTGCACTCATATACCAACTTTGACAGCAGTAATCACCGTGCTATGGCTCTAGGTCACAGTGATATGAAAACATAACATTACACCAGATGATTTCATTACTTTCTTGTTAGATCAGTCGTTTTCTCAACAATATCAAAAGAATGAAACCGAATTTCACTATTCATTGTTTTTTCCTTTCATTTCCTGTCAGTCCAACCAATCTCTGCCCCTTCTTGAACCTGCTGATGTGACTGTGTCCCTGCCTCTTGTAGAGGGAGCGGGGCAGGCTGCTTGAACCTGCTGATGTGACTGTGTCCCTGCCTCTTGTAGAGGGAGCGGGGCAGGCTGCTTGAACTGTTGCTGCCAGTCCTGAATAGCCATGGGTAAGAAAGACCAGTCTGTTGGTCTTGGCTGTGGTGGTGAGAGCTAAGTCCACAACTACAGTAAACACAGAACAGGAATCAGGAACCGGCTATTCACCATTTCAGAGAAATGGAACTGGTTTTCCTGACCTTTCCATGGCCAGTATTACATCTCAGATCTCTGAAATATAAAGTAGAATTCAAGCTTTTAAGATTAAAGACGGAACCACATCGAAGACAATTTCACAAGATTTGCTCTCCCTGTTAGACAATTGATTTACATGTCTGCATGCTGTCTTCTGAAATGGATCTAGCTACATTAGAGTGGCCTTTTTCCATCAGTATGCACAGTGGTCTGCGAGCACTGTTGAGTGAATTGCTATCACGGACAGCCAGAGTGCATTTCCATTCTGTCAGGGGCTGCATTCTCTGCTTTACCTTGGCCTTTAATGGAGAGTCTGAAGACTGTTAAAAATCCTACCAATATATTCTGGAATGCGTTTGAAATGAAAATGAAAAGAAGGTTTCTTTGTGTTTATCCATCTTTGTTAGGACAGGAGGTTGAGTCCTGTGGAGGAAGAAAGTGCTCCACACAGACCTCTCTCTCAGGAGAGATGCTGCAATAATAATTGTGGTTCAAAATCACAATGGCTTGTTAAAATATCAAATTGAAAAGAGGAAATAGCAGACTTCCGCTCAGAATTCATGAGCTTGATGAAGCCGAGCCAGAGTGATGAAGCATTTTCCAGCACTTTGTCATTAAATGCACGGTCCCTTGGCTGACAACCATAGTGATGACTGACACACTGTCCAGTACCAACTCTTAAAGCTTGCTTGCTTGCTCCACCACTCCATTTCATGTCGATAGGTGCTTGCCTAAATAACTTATTGACCACTGTGCCATAATTGCGGGAGTAGCTGGAGAGAAATGGGAGTGGATGATTGAGAAGGTCACTATTCTCATCAGTGTGTGTCAGAAAGACAAAGAGAGCATGTGTTGGCAGGTTCATACATTTTGCATTCTTTGCACGCCTGTGTACGTGTGTGTGTGTGTGTGTGTGTGTGCATGCATCTGAGTGCATGTGTGTGGATGTCTGTGTGTGTGTGCGTGTGTGTGGAGTGTGGAGTTGGGCTAGTCCACTGCTTCGCTACTGAGGTGGACTAGCCCAGGGGGTCATGGTATAGATGCTCTCCATAGAAGGATAATGAGACTTTCCCATAAGTAGCAGAACACAGCAGAGGATCACTCTTTCTCCTTCCCTCCGCCTAACCAGACACGTATCTGTAATTAGTGGTTGATTAATCAGATCACTGAGATCTCAGTAATAAGCTAAGTACACACTGTAACTGTGCAGCGTGTTGTTGCCTACGATGATGAATGCGCTTCATTACTCAGCGGATTGAGGAAGGGAGTTGCGCTCAGGGAGCTGGTACACACACACAAACACATACACACGCACACATACCGTACATGTAATCACACACACATGCACGCACACACAAAGACACAACCAGAGGAGAATACCATCAACGTGGGATGTGGATTGGCTGAATCTTGCTTGGCTGAAGTGTTTCTTGTCAGAGAAATAGATGTTAGCAATGACATGAGAACGTGCAGGGGACTTTGTGAAGTTAACTATGTTTTCAGGAGCCCAGTATGAGGGAGCTGTTGTTGCTGAACCAAGCTCAAGACATTGATCATTCAGTGACATTGTTGTGAACTAAAGCACAATTGGAAAATTGCTTTTCTTCGTTCTTTTAAAAATTTTATAAATATCCTAGTGTTGTCAGAGTAACACTCTCAGCTCACAAGGTGTCATTTGTTTACCAAAGCCTGTTGTGTATCTGTCACTATTATTGTTCAAACACACAAGCTGGAAATGAGACTAGGTTGGAAATTTCAGTCAAAAAGGATGTTTTAGGTGTTCTAAACTTGAGTCAGTGGTTCAATTCATATAAAATGCCAAGCAGTGCAGTGGACACATGTACAGAGCCATTGGCCTCCACACACACACACACACACACACACACACACACACACACACACACACACACACATACATACATACATACATACACAAAATAGCCCTCTTACAGGGAAAACTAATCATTAATAATGCACCTCTGCCAAGCGGTAATTACACATGATTTTTACACCCAAGGAAAGAAGGAAATGGCCATGCGTGAACTTCCTTTATCATTTCAGTTTCTCTCTGCTCTCCCCAACTTATAATGGCGGTGGGGTAATTATAGTGACTTTATCTTGAGAAGTGCTAGGACTAAGAGGCATGTTTGGCCTTCAAGGTTTAACCCACCTAAATATTTTGAGGAAGAATAATAAATAATGTGAACTAAATTACTGAACAGGTCAGCCCCGAATCTATCCAAGGATAAAGTGTCTGCTTAAGGAGGAAGAATAAAGATACACTGAAAGATAACAGAATAAATAGAAATGAAAACGTTTTAAGTTGCTCATTCTTTTTTACATCACATTAATTTGTAGGTGTTGAATAAGGTGTTGTGTGTAATGGCTCGCAGCATTATCCATAGACAATGTGCTAACTAAAATTAATGAAATCCGGAAGCCATTATCAAAAGAGCGGTTCTGTGCACTTCTGCAGTTGTGTCAAGTTGCGCTTACTAATGCAGAAAGGGAGATTGATAAAATCTGAGTCAGCACCTCTCCTCCTGCTGGTGACTGAACCTTCCTCTGTCCTGACCCTGTCTCCCCCTTCAGAGAGACTGTACACTTCTATCCTGAGGGAGAGGATGTCTCCCCCTCCACACACACACACACACACACACACACACACACACACACACACACACACACACACACACACACACAGAACAAGAGTATGACAGAAACTAAGATTCGGTTCCTGAAAGCAGGTGGATCGAAATCGTCTACCACAGAAAATTCAGGCTTTCATGAGAATTTATGGGAGCCAACAATCAGTGAGCCCAGTAAGGTTTTCCTGTAGAATGATACCTCCAATGGGAGCTGGCATTTCATACATAAAGGGACTTTTGAGGTACCCCAATGCCAGTTTGAAGCTCTTGAGGAGGGGCAATGCAGAAGAAAAGAGATTAAATCAAGTTTAGTCTGGAGACTTTTGACAGTGTACAGCGACATAATCTCTGGCGGTTTAGCTGTTCTTCAAGACTGCTTTCTACATTTACATTTAGTCATTTAGCAGACGCTCTTATCCAGAGCGATTTACAGTAAGTACAGGGACATTTCCCCGAGGCAAGTAGGGTGAAGTGCCTTGCCCAAGGACACAACGTCATTTGGCAGAGCCGGGGATCGAACCAGCAACCTTCTGATTATTAGCCTGATTCCTTAACCGCTTTCTGCCCTAGAAACCCAACTTTAGACTTAATTCCATCCATCATTCCCCCTGACAGATGTACCAAAGATAACCAAAGGTGTTATCAACAAACAAAAAAAACAGTTACTTAGTCATGTCCAGCACGTGGTTTAACCTGCAAATTCTAAGTTGTTTAAAATGTGTTGGCAGTGCCTTCACCCTTCATCCTGACTTTTTTGTACACAATGTTCCCATGTTCACACAGTGTCGTAAACAAGGCTCTGCCTAAGCTGCTGAAGCTCATTTGCATTATAATAAACAGCCAAAAGGAGAGCACTGAAACGCTCTTGTATAAGGACAGTTGTGTATTCAAATTTGTATCCAAGACTCATTCCGATTTATGGTTCACAGTAAATGTCAAGTAGTTCCTTCCTGAATATGATGTATTTTCTGGGGTGTCAACAGCACTGTCTTGAAGAGATGCCATCTTCTACTAGACAGACAGACAGAGCCAGTGAAATGTCACAAATTATAACATTATTCCTCTGGACAGCAAAGAGATATGTTGTTGCCCACAATATAGTATAGCTCTGTGTCCATACCTCCTTCATAAATGATGACATTGATAAATACCCTTGTAATTGTGTAGGTCTCTTTTGAAGCCTGCCAGGGGGATACAGAATGTTTAAATGGTGTGTCATTGTAAGAGGGAGCTGTCCAGGGTTCTGACCACTTCAGATGGAATCTGTTAGAACTGGAGAAAGAGCTGCTGCTTAGGTCTGTCTTGACGTGGGGGGGGGGGGGGGGAGCGGAGGGGGGGGGGGGTCGAACTCACCATTTTTTATTCATCAAGATAATTGGAGATCATGGATTTTGAGTGATTTCTGCTCGCCTATCATACCATGAAGGCTTAGTATGTACAGCAATCAATATGCTCAGTAATTGGCTTTGAACAGAGGCTCTGGTATGTGTGTCAATGGATCTCATCACTTCATATTGACCCTCTGTTCCCTGGTGCTGTGGATGTGGTGGAATCAGACCACCACACCACAGGATGATTATATTGTCCAGCTGGATTTGGGGTTTGCTCAGCTTGTAGAACTTAGCTTGTATTCGAAAAGCACTTGAAACCCAATTGAGAAAGGGATGGATTGCAATGTTTTCTTCACAACAACTCTAATTAGAAACGGATCACCTATCGGCCAATCACGAGCTGATAATCAGAGTGACAGCAGCACAGTATGTCAACAGTCCATCTCTTGTTTGACACTAAAATAACTTAATTAACGAGGATGAGATCAATTGAACATTTATTTCAAGAACAGTAGTATACACTTCTGTCTTTTTTCCACTTCAACTAATCATTGTAGAAACAGAAGAACCTGATGAAACAGGACTGTCTTGTGTGAGAAATAAGATGATGGGGTTGAGAGAGGGAGAGAGAAAGTGGGCGAGCGGGTGAGAGAAAAATAATCTCTGGACACAGTGGAGGTCTCCAACTACATATGACCACCATCTCCTCAGCTCAGCCACTGCTCTGAAAGCATCTTCCTGCATAACGACAAAAACTATCACAGCTGCATGCTAACTTCAGCCATTGTAGGAAATACTAATTGTAGGAGGGAGCTGAAGGTTTCACCTTCACCTACAGCCCATTCTCCATGTGAAGAATGTGTGTTCCAAGGACATAGATCTAGGTCATAGATGTATTGCCTTAGAGTGTTATGTTCCAAAGGATAGTATGTGCAAAGCCTGCTGAAATAGTATTTCAGAGAGTTTGTCTGGGTATGCAGAGTGCCATTAAGCTGAGTATTTCTTGAATCTTGAGTGTAGCACTGGGTACTGATAGGACACAGACAAAATGTACAGCAGCCTTTCCAGCAACCTCTTCAACAGTTGGATAGGCTCTTTGTACCAGTTTTCCCTCACACATGCAGTTATTATAAAGCTGCAGTCTTTTAGTCTGCCTGGTTGAAGTGATTGAGCCATGGGTTCTTCTGAGTATGTCAGAAATGTGCTGCTCCCTTCCTTCAGAGCCTCTGGCGATCCAGAGTTATGTATCTATCTTTATGAGTTTTTGGGGAAAACAAAATCTGCAAATTGATGAAAATAAAATACAAATATTTTTGCAATAAGCCTTTGTTTTTCCTCCCATTTTCTCAGCAGAAACCGAATGTGGCTATAATGTGTTTTGTGTCTTCATTTGTGACATTGTTTTTCACAACTGTGTCACTGTGCCATTTTAAAACAATAGCAATGTCGTTTCCAGGCAGTAAAGCCATAAGTTTTAAGTTAACTTAAATGACAATGGCCTTAATAATGGTATGTTTGTCTAGTTATGTCATTTGACTTAGGTCTGTTTATTGTTATGCATTGTGCCAAAACCCTCAAACTGTTTTCTCTTTCTATTTTCAGGTCTGAATGTGAAAGTTCCAGAACGGTCAGGTATGTACCCCTCTCTGGTTAAGATCCTCCTCATACTGCCCCTAACTTCCTCAATGTAATCAGCTTAGGTTCCTTCAGACTTACATGGCTTACTTCAGTATGACTGTCTGATCCCTGTTCCTAGGGTTTTACATTTAATTGATTTTGATTGTCTCACATTGTTTTCTTTAGAGTTAATTCACAAACAGCAAGAAACTTAAATGTGTACCAAGTGATTCGAGTGACGAGTGATCACTCAGTTTGAAGATGATTGCAGTACGTCTTATGAGGTACCTTTTGTCGCTTGTTGTAGCCATTGCAGCAGGAGAAATTATGAGTTTGTGTGTTGGGTGCAACCCAAGGTTAGCCACTGTTGCACTGTTTATGATATGGGCTCTGTGCCAGTGGATTTATTGGTATGTCTCTCTTGACAGAGTGAAGCTGGGTGGTGATTTAAAGATGAAATAAATATACATCATTTATGTGACTTGACTGGTATGTAGAATAGGAAAGGCTTTGTCTCCAGTGGTTGAACACAGTTTTAGTCATCAAAGATATGTGAATATTCTCTCTTTCTCTGTCTGTGGTGTCTTGGGATTCAAACTGTGTCTAGACTGGAATATGATGATGAATAGACTAGAGGGAATGTTCTGTGTGTGTGTGTGTGTGTGTGCGCGCGGCGTTTTTGATGCAGTTTGTTTGGAATCTTCCTGAGTTTATTCTCTGCCTGCCTAGGGCCTCTATGGTTCTATTTTGGCATGTGACCGAGGGCTGGGAGTTTAGAAGTTACTGTATATGTCAGGCTTGGTCCGTGCCAGTGTATTTAATGTTGGTTGTGTGTATGTGTGAAGCACCGTGTTCACCCACTGGGCAGCATCCTCGCCAGCCTTGCCAATGTGCTAACGATCCAGGCTCTCTGGCTGAGACTCAGACTGCACTACTCTCTTCTTCCTGCAGACCAAACACTTTTTCCAATCAAAGGTGACAACTGGTTTCTGGGACACCAGAAAAACAGCTTGTACTCTGGAAAAAATGACTACGGTAGTTGATTAGTAAAGCAATGTCTCTGTGAAGAACAGACATTTCTAAAACATTCACTTCTTTTAATCTGAGACCTATTTGCTAATGATGCTTTTGCACAAAGATTTTGTCGATCACTGTAAATAGGACCCAATACCACATCTCTCCTCCCCACAGGGCAGATAAAACAACTAATATTCCCAGGACAAGCACATTAAATAATCCAACAACCTAATATGTAGTGCTGTATGGAGCTAGCCTGCTTAAAATGGACACAACCAATACAATTTCCAATTAAAACAATAATAAACCTTCCCAGACAAGCAGCCATGGGGTATATTTTATAAACTCAAAGTATTTCAGTATTGTACTAAAGCTGTAAGCTGTTAAAAAACAATACAAGCGCAAGTACTCTCCTGAGACTCTCCCCAGACTCATAGTCATAACACTTCCCCCTCTCCCTGTTAAAATGCCAAACCATAACCTAAACACAACATGACTGTTAAAAATGTGTGTTACATGGTTAGCAAGGTCTCGGTACCATTCATAATTGAATTGTCATTGAACTTAGCACAGGATGCCATAAATAAACGGATGCCTCGGAGGATTGCTTTGTTGTGGTTTGGTGATGCTGTGAATTTGTAGAGTGTAGAAACGAGCCCTGGAGTGCTGTCTTGTACGGGGAAACACACACACCCACACACACACACACACACTTGCTGGCTAATGAGAGAGGAATATCAACATGGCTATGTTTAATTGGCCCGTTCCTCTCTAATCAGAATGGATGGCTTCATTCAGACAATATTAAAACCTGCATGAGACTGAGACTCAGACAGAAACAGAACACAACAGCCTCAATGACCTGCTTTTCTGGTTCTGTTCTTCATGTGAATGGCTGAAGATAAGATGGTCACTGGGTCCTTGACTCTGTGTAGCGCTGTCATCATGTCTTTCAGCAGCCCTGGTGTAGAACAAAAGATGAGGCTAGCAAACCGCTGCACTCACACTTTCACTCCATCACACCGAGATGGAGGAGAAATAAAGAAGACTTATTATCCCCTCTGTAGCTATGGTAATTACACATAATATGTATATTTCAGTCGATTTGGGTTTTATTATAAGAAGGCTTTTTCTCGAAATGACAGTTACCTGTATTATTGTATTTTATTGTACTGTATGACTATTCATCCCACACTATTACCTATATTTTTTTTATATATTTATATATTATACACGATACAGTATTGTGTCCATGAGACTCCACTGCAGCATACTCACTGTGTCCTCTGACATGGTGCTGGGAGAGAGAGGATTGTCCTGTGAGCATGCTGGAAGAGGACCAGGCAGGCAGGATGGGCTGCTGTTCTGTTCATCCCCCTGTCCTCCTCAGCAGGGAGGTGTGGGGGAGAGCGAGAGAGCGAGAGAGCGAGAGAGCGAGAGAGCGAGAGAGCGAGAGAGCGAGAGACACAGACACAGAGAGAGAGAGAGAGAGAGAGAGAGAGAGAGAGAGAGGGAGAGAGGGAGAGAGGGAGAGAGGGAGAGAGGGAGAGAGGGAGAGAGGGAGAGAGGGAGAGAGGGAGAGAGAGGGGGAGGGATTATAAAACCTCCGCTGTTATTACAGTGATGAGGATAGATAGAACAAAGCCCTGGCACTGCTCCTGATGTGGAGGTCAAACTCTTCCCCTGTGGAGGTCATAACAACGGTGCCAAAGAGCTCACTGTCTGCCTATTCATCCTGGGGTCTAGGGAGGATCTCATGCAATTGAAGATATTGTGACGCAATGATGATGGTAGCAGGGTGGAGGTACAATGAAAGAAGCTAGGTCTCTTCAGATGGCGGTGAAGAGCTGCATGGGGTTTCCAAATGACCTCGGCTCTACTCTGGTAATCTTATCAGGTGAGCTATTAGACAGGGGTGGAATAATGATGACTGTTTAACTGCGACACTGCAGTGTTTTATCTGGAGGCGGGACATTCCTGTAACAAGGTGATCACTGTGAGAGGGGCAGAACTTCACTGCCCTTCCTCTGCTACAACGTTTGACCTGTGACTGCTAGTGTTCTCCTCCTTCATGCAGTGTGACTGGCTGTCAGACCAGCAGGGCTCATGTTGCTCCCCGGGGACGAGAGGCTACCGCATCTCACCATCTGAAGCCTCCTCTTCATCCTCCTCCTTCTCCTTCTCCTTTGAGCACTTCCTCTCCTACCAGCGGGACTGGCAAGGCTGTCTGTTGTCACCGCCTCATCATTTCCCGTTGCCATGGAGAGACATGGTCAATGTTGATAGCAAGATTCTGATTCTGAAGGGCACTGAGCACGCTGTTTGTCATTGAGTGGTTTTCTTTTTTTACAAAAGCAGGCGTTGCTTAGGCTTTGCTTAGGCGGCCGCCTTAACTGAAAAGTGCTGAGGGAAACCCTGTTGTATATGTAAATGTTTTTGAAATATGTTGACATGATTTGAAGCCATCTGCTGCATGTTCTGGTCCACAACGTATAATCAGAGCCACTTCAAGAGGATGAGAAGGAAAGCAGTCATGGTCCACTGATCCCAACTTAACCAGCTACAGAGAAAAGCTAATTAGAATTTGTGAAATTAATAATTAAGTGTGCTGAAACAGCAGCAAATGGCATCAGTCGTGATTCAATTAGCAACTGATATTAGTCGAGGGTCGTGAGCAGAATTTAAATATTGAAGAACGATTCTCTGAGCAGCAGAAGTTTTCAGTGAAGGTGTTTTCAAGCGATGCAAACTGATTGTGATGGCATATAAGGCAACTTTAATTCCCTGTATCCATATTTTTCAAACAAGTCTTTCAAAGGGCCATGAATTTTAATGGAGATGCAATCATAAGGATAGACCCTTTGGTGTCTTCCTTTACTATTAAATGTAATGAGATACAGATGTCACTTAAGGTTAGGAAGGTAATCCAAATTCCCCATTTGTCAAATCACATACACATACATGATGTGGTAGATCTGATCAGTCTTGTGACTGCATCTAGCAGCAGACCAGGTGCTGTACACTCTGCCATGTCCCTTTCTTGTGTGTGTTGGTCCCTTCTAGAGGAGCATGACTGACAGCAGAGTAGAGAGTTGATCCATGCCACTAAAAGCAGGGCTAAGAAAACCTCGCTAACTTCAAAAAGACAAGTGAGCAGCACTGCTTGCTTACTGTTAAAGGAGCTCTGTCTTTCTGTCTCTGTCTGCTGGGATGCGCACGTCTCTCTTTAGTCCGTCTTTGGGTTTCTTTTTTCTTTTATCTTCTACTGCCGCGCTCTCTGTAGAAATGAACGGTATTCACAACATGACACATTGAAAGTGGTTCTGTTTAGTGCTCCTGTCAGCTTGCTAGACAGCCTCCGCAGGATGTGTGGACGTGACCCTTGCCCTATGAGCTTGTATCTCATAGACACATCTTTGAAAATACTCAGCATAGCTTCTTTGAACCTACTACCGTCTGTGCCGCCTCAATGATTCATGACTCATTACGAATTAAGTGCTAAGTACTTAATACTGTACATAATACTGTTGTTATATTTACTTAATGCTGCAGCAAAGGATAAATGATTTAATAATGTTAGAATATAGTTCTGAATAATAAAAATAAGATGCTCTTTATCATGCCCCTTATGGGTCACAAATGGCGAACATCTGCAGTATTATATTGTATGAAACATCACATTGTTGGCCATATTGCTCTGACATTTATCTACACAGAATAGGACATCTGATTTCTAAAGGGTTTTCTTATCTCCTCAATTGGAGTCCTTGGTTTGTCAATTGTCCAAATTGTGTTTTCTCTTGCTTTCTTCTGCATCCTCACATCTTTGTCAGATCTTCAAAGAACGCAGGTTTATATTGAATTACTAAATGTGAATGGCATGAGTCTTGAAAACACAATGCTGAGACTCTTAGGGTACAGTTTTTGCCGAATCCATTTATCCAGCTCTCAAAGGTGCTCTTGTTACCTTGGGATTATCTCTAATGGACACAAACGCCCATTATCCCTGACCTCCCTGGTCAGTGTCCTGGAAGATGGCTCCATGTTGTCCAGCATGGTGGTGATGACAGTTCTCTCCCCCCTCCAGGAGACATGCCTCTCTGCCTGTGGACGTGACAGAACCCCGCGGGGCCCTGGTGTCTGCTGGCTGCCAGAGAGGCTTCCCTTGTCGGAAGTGGAAATCTGCCTCCTTTGGGTACAGTAACATCTTATTTTTTATGAGTATCTTGTTTGATTTGGATAAAAGGACCAATACGGTACTGTGACAGCCGAATATGTTCTGTTTTGATGTCAACATGTCACCATTAGAGCCCGACCGATAAAGGATTTTTAAGGCCGATACCGATACAAATATTTGGTGATTAAAAAATCAGATATTCCGATATTGGGCGATATAAAAAAATATTAAAAAAAAAAAATATTGTAACAAAACAAACGGATTTCCCTAACAGTAGTTATTTGTAATTTACATTTAGTCACTTTTAGCAGAAGTTCTTATCCAGAGCGACTAAGTGCAGGGACATTCCCCGAGGCAAGTAGGGTCAAGTGCCTTCCCAAGGACACAACGTCATTTGACATGGCCGGGAATTGAACCAGCAACCTTCTGATCAATAGCCCGATTCCCTAACTGCTCAGCCATCTGACTCCTGAGTCAACATCTGTCTGTTCTTCTGCTTTGATAATGACATTGCATTTTCTTCTCTGGGACATTGTTTGCCTCAGACTCATGATAATCTACACATTCCCGGCAAGCACTGAGCTCATTAGCTTGTCTCTCTAATGATGTATGATACTGCTGTATAATACCTCTCACTAGCACTTAGCCACCAGCCAGCGCTGGGCTGGAGACTGAGAGGCTCTCTCCAAATGAGCAGACATGGGCAAGATGAGAGCACACAGAGCACACACCAGTGGGACAGACTGGAGGCTTCAAAAGGTTCCAAAGCCTTTTCATAGCACTGTGCTTCATCATTAAATAGCAAATTGCAAATTTAGCAAATTGCTTGCTCTTCTCATCCACGGTCCAAAAATACACCAGGATTCATTTGGAATTGTTTTGTATTGTTTACTATCTATTTTGGTGGTAACCAGAGGCCTGGACCATCAATGTCCTGCAAGCTACACTGTTGACCCTGTCGTTGGGCCCATGGTCTGCTTTAGTCTTGCATAGAAGCAGGGGTGACGATGAGTATAACATGTATTGACGAAGTGAGGTTAGTCAATCCATTGAGGAGCTAACTGGTTAAATGGGTTGTGACTCAGAGCACAGTGATGACTGATTGAAGTGAGATTGTTTGTCTTTGCTATTTTGTCTCAGCAACACGGCTTGTTGTTTGTGCGCAATCATCTCACTACGTCATTAGCATAACGAGACACTCATTAACAATTGTCTGACGACACCGAGGAGCAATATGCCCCCAAATATCTGAAGAGTAATTGGCCAATTTAGTTATTTGTTTTAGTACTGTACTCTGCAATGTATCTTAGACTTCAAGTAATTAGCACGTTTTTAGAAGTTGATTGGAATTCACTGCTTATTAAACCAAATGTTTTATTAGGATGTAAATGTTGTAATACAGTACCTATAAGCAAGAGTTCTTGAGATATTCCAACAATGAGGTTTCATGATACCTGTGCTTTAATTGCCAGTATTTGCTCTTACCTGAAATATACTAGGATTTGTTAAAGTACAGCATTAGGTCTTACCAGAAATGCCCTTTAAATAACGAATGGTTATTATCACTATATTCACTTTTGGGTCAGATGGTAATCAAACATATTTCCAGAAGCCATGGCTCTGACAGTATGTATTCTTGACACAGTTTCACAAAAGGGATGTGAAACATCTTCTATTTCCTGAGTAATAATTCTCTTCTACGACCCGCTAGGCCTTGTAAGTCTGGCAGTCAGTGATTTATCTTCATGCCTGTTGGACTGTGTGTGCTAAGGTGGGGGAAGAAAGGGGGATCTTAATGTGTGCTGTTGTTTCATCTCCTGCTGCATGCTGAATCGTTTTGTTGATTTCAAACAAATATTAAAACATTTGATGAAAATATGAAATTATGATTGTCAAGTATAAATAGTTTTCCTGTGAAAATCTTGTCTTTGTTTCTCTGTTGTTTCATTGATGGCTGGTGGTGACAGAATCAGTTAAACTTAATGTTACGGGTGGAAATGTTCTATTATTTAGAATAGGCTTCTGGAAGTAATAGGGATGTTTGGTTTTAGGTCTTGAGGTTCCTCTTGTACTGTAGGTGAATATGTTTATACAAAGGACCATGTCAACATAAAGAGTTTCTTTCATGTTACTTGTAAAATGAAACAGAGGAATATTAAAGGACTGGCAATCACACTGAATGGAACAATACTAACAGGAAGTTATTCTAGAAAAAGTGCAACTTCCCTCTCCATACTGTATCTGTCTCACTTGCTGCCCTTCCTCTTATCCTCCATTTGTTTCTCTAACAAATATACAGCCACAAACTACTGTATGATACTGTAGCAGCATTAGACAGAATAACTTCAACACCACACTACACAAGTGGTAGCCCACATAAAGTACAGATAGAACAATATGTCTAATTCCATGAACTTGTAAAAGGCAGCTTGTATCTGTAGTGACTAATAGAGAGCCCTGTGGGACTGTTAGCTAAGCTATGCTACGTGTAGCCTTGCTGGTTGTGATGATGGTGCTGACTCTGCTCCTGTTGGTGTAACTGGGACAGCACAACCACACTCATTAACCTCTGAGGTAGAACTGATCTCTGCAGTGATTAATCGTGCTCACTGTGCTATATTTACAGTAATCCCCCTCAGTGTGGTACTCATCAGAATATATATATAGTCTTTATAACATCATTACACAGCTTCTTTTACTATGGTAAAAGTTTTTATTTTTATTAACTCAGATTGAAGACAACGGATTTGTCCCAGTTCTGTTGCAAACTGGTTAATTGTGGACTGTGTTAATTTATAATTAGATTTACTCCCAAAACAGAGGCTTGTTGAGTCTCCGATTGCATTCCTTGAAAGAGTGAGAGAAAAGTGTGATAAATGGTCAGACTTGCTAACTGTAACACTCCCAGACCTCAACCAAAGCCCCCCCCCCCCCACAGAGAAGCAGTGACTGCAGTGACTGCTTCTCTGATTCCGATGTGTATTTGTGTATGTTACTCCCTGTCTGGTGTTCAGTTGTTGACTCGTGAGTACAGTCTCTCTACACTTGTCTGTGACATTCGGAAAAGCGTGTTTTTGACTGCAAGTTGAGCTCAATGTATACAGTTTTATTGAGAAGTAGGCCAACAGTGTCACTGAAGCGTAGCTTATGGAGAGACAAGATAATTGCTCAATATGCTTGCAGGAACCAAACGGAATATACAGCAGCAGAAGCATCCAGCTGTAAGGAAACTTGAAATTAAATTACATACAGCCTGGAAATCAACTGGTGCATGTTGAAATGTGTTGCCTGAAATGTCTGTCATCTGAAAAAGATCATCTTATTTCAAGAGACATCAACTGAATTTATTGATTACTTATTAAACAAATGGACAAACAAGGATGTTAAAACTGTAAACTGAGTGGAAATAAAATAGATTACTCTTGCCAAAGGCTGGAAATATATTGCCAGTGGCAGCCTGCTTTGTCCAGAGGTGAAATTAATGTCTCTTTCCTCAAACTCGAAACTGTTCTACTCCCTCTCTCTTAATCTTTTTCCTTCCTTCCTTCCTTCCTTCCTTCCTTCCTTCCTTCCTCCCTCCCTCCCTCCCTCCCTCCCTCCCTCCCTCCCTCCCTCCCTCCCTCCCTCCCTCCCTCCCTCCCTCCTCTCTCTCTCTCTCTCTCTCTCTCTCTCTCTCTCTCTCTCTCTCTCTCTCTCTCTCTCTCTCTCTCTCTCTCTCTCTCTCTCTCTCTCTCTCTCTCTCTCTCTCTCTCTCTCTCTCTCTCCTATAAACATTGCATATATGTGATTGTGATGCGACTTGGGCGAGGGATGAGGCTCGAAGGTCATTCATAGGTGTAAACCTCTGAAGATTTTTACATCCCACCAGTACTGTTCCCCTGACGAAGCAGAGCGGCAGTAATGCCTGTGGCATTGCTCCCTCATGTTTCTCACGAGTTCCAGGTTCTTATGTGAGATCTGAGAGCAAGAACAGGATTTGATTCAGTAGCTCCATTTCATGCATTAATAATTCAGAGTCTTTATGATCTTCATTACGGTGAACGGCTATTTCAGAGGCAGTGGTTATCTCTGGGCCCTGCCGTAATAACACTGCTACTCAAACCTATTGATTACTGCAATGGCCTTCCTCCCCACTCACATGCACCCTGCTGTTAGCCCGCAGCCAAGGGCTTATTGGTGGTGTTGAATTCAGTCAGGGCTGGTGTGGAGGCTGCTGGGAACACACTTCAGCTGCAGCCATGCTGAGTGAGATTGGGTGATCATTTTGTACCATATGCACCGCTGGATATGTAGTGCATGAATATGAATGGAACAAATGCTGTTTGTCCAAAATGTTACATAGTGTTATTGTACATTCCATTCCTCAGACCTTCTGTTGGGCATGTGTGTGTGGTGTGTGTGTGTGGTGAACAACCTTAGCACCAAGCAGTGAACCGTCTGAGCTTTACAAGCTGCTCTGTGCATCCATCGCTCTTCATGTACACTGTAATGAAAGTGCCTACCAATCACATAAAACCAGCCAGTTGTAGGAATTCTTTTATTGCCCTATTTAGTTACTACTGTTGCTATTGTAAAACCTGATTCCACCAGCTGGAAAGTCACAACACAACAATGATTTAATAGGCTGTGAAAGAGAGACCCACTTCCATAAAGTGTTTGAACCCCTGGGAAAAACGGGGTATTCTTTGATGTTACATGCTTCCGTGTCGTCATCACATTATGTAGGACTTAATTATAGTCTCCATGCTATGCTGAGAAGCTGGGAGACTGGATCAGAGAGTGCTATCTCAGTGATGAATGAGACTCATGAGTGGGTTTCACTCTGTCTGAATTGGACACAGGAAACCAGGACAGGCTGGGCTTGACAATCGCATCCCCTACTGTGGTCAGTCGTCTTGCCACCTGTTTCCCTGCCATCCTCACTCTGAGCAATAGTAGGACACATAACTAAATTGTAGTGATCAGTAGCTGTGTGTGTGTTTGTGTGTGTGTGTCTGTGTATGTGTGTGTGTGTGCACATGTGGAGCATCCATTTTCCCAAAGCTCCCCTCTGTCTGGTGTAATTGTTTTACAGAGGGTGTCCGTCAGCCTACAGGCTCTCTAACAGACAGAGGTAGCACCACAAACAGGCCTCATAGATCTCACTGCACGTCCATGGAGCAAGACCAATGTTCAAATGAAACCTGCTCCAGCATCAGTAGCTATTCATCATGTTTCTTCCTTGATACTGGGTAAATGCCGTCTCTCTTAAACTCGTATCTCACGTTGAAAATTAAACTCGTTGAATCACAGTTTTTGGATGTCGTCAGACTATTTTCCCCATTGCTGGTATTCTTATATTAAGAAAGGATAGTAGCAGGATGGATAAACCCACATATATACTATAAGCAGGGGATTAACTTGAGTGATGCTCTAGCCTTCTGTCATTACTTGACTTGTTGTTGCTTTAGCAAAAGTGCATTGCTGCTATGGAGAAAGGTCAAGTCCTGTCCAAGTGGAATTGCAATGTAAGCTTATTGAGATAGCAGCCTGGAATCGGAGCACAATCTTTATGTAAAGGTGCAATTACAGTAGCTTCTAGTCCTGCCTGTATTATAATTTTTCTTTTTTGTTTTGATCTATTCAGAAAGCGTTGATATCTCCAACTGTGTGAGTTACTTCAGGTGACAGGACTAGGAATGTGAGGTGACAGAAGAGCAGCTCTGCTGACTCATTTGTCTTAATGACCAACACGCCGCCTGATGCAGACACCATGATGTCAGGAATATTTACCTATCAGCGTCTCAGTGAGCCTGATGCAGACACCATGAGCGTCTCAGTGAGCCTGATGCAGACACCATGAGCGTCTCAGTGAGCCTGATGCAGACACCATGAGCGTCTCAGTGAGCCTGATGCAGACACCATGAGCGTCTCAGTGAGCCTGATGCAGACACCATGACTGTCTCAGTGAGCCTGATGTAGACACCATGAGCGTCTCAGTGAGCAGGCTCCCCTGAAGGACCAGCAGCTGGACTAACGACTCCCTAAACCGCTCAGGCACACGTGAACTGAGTTCTAATCACATCCTGCCAGTCGTGCCTCATCACTGATCAGCTTGGAAGTGTCTGGAAGGCTCTTGCTGGGACTGGTGTCAGTATTTTTATATGCTTTCGTTCATAGAAACATGAGTGTATGACACATGATGATGTATGGTTATAACACACAAAGTAAAATGCCAAGCATTTAACCTTAATTACTGCGTGAGACTTAAGGCTAGTGTGGAATGTGATGGCGCAGGCAGGTTTCTGAGTGATGCAGGGGTGTTGAAGCAGAAAATGCCTCCTCTTGTGATGGAGAGAAGGCCAGATGCCCATTGACAGTACACAGGTGTTGAGATCATGTGTGACATTAATCTGATATAGCAGTACCCTGAAGGTTTAGCACACACACAAACACTCACACACACACACACACACACACTAATACTGTAACATCCTTTCAGGTGATGTTTGCCCTTTACAACATTACCCAATGCCCTGGTTCATGTGAGAATGTGAGAGCTTGGGTTTTGGGGGTAAAGCATATCATTTCATCAGTCTCATGCCTTTGCAGTGACAGGCAAGAGGCTTTGTGTCTCCATTATATCTCTGCGTCTGATAGCGGACATCTGCAGTTCCACAGCTGCTTATCAGAGCAGTATCAAAGCCCACCCGCAGTGTAGGGATGCAGGGACAGATCAGACTGACAGAGGGAAACACATAAACACATTGTAGAATTCACTCCCACATCGTGGATGTGACGGCTTGTTCTCAGCTGCCCTTTAGACATGCAGGCATGCCAGAGGTACTGTAGTCGATTCGAGCATCTGTGTTTGGATTACGACTATCAGTCGAAAGGTAAAGGTTGAGGTTATATGCTCTGTGCTGATAAGTGCCGCTTTTCACATGATTATGTGTCACGCATGAAAGGTCTGTATTTTCATACCGTACTATCTGTATAACACACCTTATGTTAAAACACTGACATGCCGGAATGCATAATATGTAATTTACAATGTTTCCACCTCAAGTTTTATAGCAGAAATGTAGGTGGATTAGACTGGGACTCACTACTGTAGTCAAGGCAGGGAGATGAAGCCCTTTTGACCCAGAGAGAGGATTTTTTCTCAGCTGAACAATGTCTTCAGGCTGTCTCAGACAGAGCCTCACCACTGATGGAAAGAGCTTTTACATCAACGCGGTGCCCGGCGTTAGAGCCCGGAGCTTGTACAGTACAGAACCTGCAGGAGCGTGAATGCTGCTACACCTCTTCCTTCCTGGGGTGAGAGGTCAACCTCTCAGGGGAGCTCCATTTTTCCAGCTGTTGACACTAATTGAAGAGGTTAGAAAGCTGTGAAACAAAATATATTTTCCACCAGAACACATTGTAATACCGGACACGATGGATACTGTTCTCCTGGTGAGGTTTATCATTACAAAGCTATTTTCCATTGTGCTTATATGAAATTGGAAATACAATAACATGTTTACTAGTATTTTTTTTAACAGGGATCTCATTAGCACATTCTGGAATGACTTGAGACTTGGATCTTATATTTTCCTTGATCAGCGCACAGCTGGTCCATTAGCCTGCGCTGCTGTCTGCCTTCACATGAAGCGCTCATCCATACCTTGAACATTTCCGCCTGGAGACAATGTTTGTTGCATCTTTTAAAAATAGTATTGATCCTTTAACAGTGCTACCTCTAAGTAGAATTAAACTCCAACCAAGCACTGCCCTCTAGTGGCTGATTCACTCAACTGCTGTGAGAGAGGAGGAAGGAAATCAGTGCACTGGAGTTTCTTTTAGACACCTCTGATCACAGCACAGTATGGCATTTTTGTACGCTACTATTTTTATTCATCCCAATGTTGTGTTTGGGTAAGATCTCCCTTCAGGTGTAGCAAACGTTTTTTGTCCACTGTTGAAACAGTTGGACTCACCACACTGCAACACAACACTAACTCTGCATCTAAAACAGCAGATGACAAAGCATTGAAGAAAACCCTGTATAATTACTGCTGTGTTCCATGTAGGCCATGCTGTCTGGGGAGAACCACCCAGATGTTGTGTGTCCCCAAGACACTAGAAAGAGAAGATGACTTGGCTGCGATGCAGCATTAAAGTTTGATCCTGCCTTAATGAGCGGCATGTGGAGGCAGAGTGAGGCCGTGCTGCATTCAGGTGAGGTGGGCTGCAGCTGCTCTGCCTCTGTGGCAGCACTCGGGTCTAACCACAGAGGCCCAGCTGTTGGGCTTGCTTTAGTCACACAGCACTGTATAGAAGTGAGAATATATTTTGGTACGGCATAATGTATTTGATGTGATTTTTGGGTGAACAGATACTACTCAATAAGCTATTGTATTGCTATTTTTGTCTGAGCAACTGTTTTTTCAGTTCAACACTTTCAGGACAAAAATATAGATTTTCATGTGTCTTATTTGGCATGGCAAATTAAGTCAGTTTGCTAACATTTACCCTGGCATATTAACCTTTAGTTACTCCTCAAATCCTGTAAACAGACCCTGGCTGTACACTAATCATTGTTCTCTGTATTTCAAAACACAAATCAAGATATCTTACCCACATAGCAGCTGTTCAGGGCTGGCCTTTTAGCATTTGGCTGCGTCTCACCATGTGTATCGGAGACTATCAGATTTACTAACATTTTTGGAGTGTCAGTAAGAAAGCTCTGCAGTCTGCTCATTGCATCTCTGAGAGGGCAGGAATGAGGCAATTAGACCGGGCCTCATCAGTATGCTCTTCCTGTGATGGCGCTTGTGTGTGTGTGTCTGTGTGTGTGTGTTTGAGAGATGAGAGTCGGTGCCCAGACTCCTTCAGTAGGGCCAGCTGGTCTAAGAGGGGCCGTATGGTGACAGAGGAAGGGATGGAGGTTGGCATGGGAGGGCAGGGGGTGTGTTTTGATGTCAGAAAGGCCAAACACACACAGATACGCATGCAGGCACACTCAGGCTTATAATGACATACAACGTTAAATGCTCAATTTATTCATTTGATTTCCGGACTAGTCATGGTCAAAAGCAAGTACTGATGGTGTGGATATATTTGGTGTTTTGTATATGTAATGGAATAGAAAAAGGAAAAAACATATTCCTCTCATTTCCTCTCCTATCCTTGCCTGTGAACATACTACAAACATGCTGCCTAGAGGTTGCTACTATGCTCTCAGTGGGGAAGGAAATAGATCTGAGTAGCTCCCCCTGAGCTCTCTGCTGTGTCTGAGATGGAGAGGAGCAGCATTGGAACTGACAGGAACAGAGAGAAACCTTACACCATGAGATATAGGAGAGGGTGCTGCAGAGTTTCCAGTCTTCACACGATGCTGAAGGCGGCTGAAATGAAAGCCTTGTGTGTGATTGATGATTTCGATGTAGACCTCTGGATGTCTCAGCACCCGCGTGCGCACAGAGCTTGAGGTAATGTATTGTAGCCATCAGGGCGCACAGTCCCCGTCACCTTGGCTAATCAGCACGTTGACATTGCTGGGTGTCACGGTGTCTCCACGGAATGAAACGTTTCTCCCGCTGGAGAACACCCTGCAGTGCTTTCATTTGCTGTTAATGTTACTGATTTGAAGGCAGGCTGGGGTCTTCGCTGTGGCGTTCAGTGCTTCCACTTCCTCTCCCAGGGTGGATGTGTCCCGGGTGAGGCTCGTCTCTATAGATACGTGGGATGTTGTTACCAGGCGATGCCAGTCAGCAGTCTTGGCTCTCTGAAGAGCCTCCTCAGCCGTCCCTGAGCGTGCTGAGTCTCGGTCCCAGCCAGCCTCACCAGCAGGTCCACATCAGCCTTTCATCCTTCTGATTCTTCTTTTGCGCTTGCTTTGGTTGTTTTATACTTTTTGCATAGTTCCACACCCTTTTATAAATGATGCAACCACTGTGCAAGCTGTACATTTTGCAGCACACTCTTGCATGCCCTCGGTGTGCTGAAGTTTGTAACAAGGGAAATTGTCTTTTAGGAAAGGCCCAGACACCCCTTCCTCCAGCCCCTGTATATTCATTCAGGATGGAGTTTTCATTATCTTTCATTATTCTCACATCTTCTTCCCCTCCCTGGGATGTTTCCCCCAGAGTCCCTCACAGCACCTGTCCACTCTCCTTCAGTCTAATTAAGCATATTTCCTCGATGAGCTATTTGCACACCAGCTCATTATTCTCAAAAGCCTCATCCGTTTGGGATGCATCGCAGTGAAATGCATTGATTCCACATGAGAGAGGAGAGGAGAAGGAGGGAGTGGACTGGGAGGAGGGAGAATCAGTGTGAGAGGAAGAAATGATAATGAGCTCTACCTCCAACACATCTTCCTGTTTCCATGGAGACCAGGGAGCCAATAGCATGACCCAGCTGTGGACCAGACTACTGAGAGCAGAGGAGAGGTGGAGCGAGGCGGGCCGAGATGCTGCTCTGTGTTTACTACACAAAGAGCCTGCTGACGGTTATCCCCTCAGTGGAGAGTACACTCCCTGTTTCTTCTAGCCCTTCTGGCTCCCGCGCAGACTCCATCTCCCAGCAGGCTTTATGATAGAGGTTGTTTATCACTGTTAACCAGGCTGTCTCTCTGGCTCGTGGGCTCTACTACACTCCCCCCTGCCTGCCATTTGGATCCTCCTTGTTACGTCACAGACAGCTCTACGTGTGACTGGGAGAGAGCGAGGGAGAGTGAATGTGAGTGAGCCCGTGTACGCACGCTGTCCCATTGTCGAGTCCCATTGAGCAGCCAGGATGGACAAGCCGAGTGTGTGGCGCGCAGTGGTGAGCAGCACAGACCCCAGGCGGGCACGCGACCCCGGGACACCTGGGTCTCAGCCGGACAGACCCAGCTCGGCCATGGCTTACAGGCTGTACGACATGTGAGTACGGCTGTCTTGTTGAGTGGATTCTGCTTCGCAGGGCTGTGTGGAGCTTCTGTGTCAGAGGGCAGGGTGGATGGGTGGATCCGGGCGGCAGGGCTAGCCCTTGTTCACAGGGATGCGCGATGGCTGTTTTGTTGTTGCAGTGTTTCCTTTGGGTGTGCTGAGTCACCTTTGGCAGCCAGAGTTTGTTCTGTCCTCTACTGTCTGGAGATGGCTCTGCCTCGCTGCTTTGCTGCCTCACTGTCTTGCTGTCTCGCTGCCTCATTGACTCTAAAGCTCTTAGTAAACAACCCCAGCCCACAGGGAATGGCCATGTTGAGCATGTGTGTCTGTGTGTGCGTTCATTATCCTTAGAAACTTTTTTTTTCCAGTTAATGGTTTACTGTTCTAGAAGATGTAGTATAATCTTATTATTAGAGAAGAATATCAAATGAACACTGTTCCAGGGCACTGAACAAGTTATAATAATTGGGATTGTTCCATTGTGACTGAAGTGACAACACAGTCATTGGCGCTGTTCAGAAGAGGCAACGGTGGCACTGTGACTGATGAGGAGAAAATGAGTCACTTTGTGCTGATGCTGTGACAGCTCTTATTAGACACGAGTTCCTCCCAGCTGTGATGCGATGGTGCGTGTGTTGCAATTTATATAAACGTGCGTGTCTGTGCCTGTGCTGTGCTGTGTGTGTGCTTCTCTGGGTCTTCTGCGTGTATACGTGTTGTGGGTGTGCTGTGCCTGCTGTAGTGTGTGTGTGAGAGTGCTTGTATATTTGTGCGTATGTGTGCGTGATCATGAGACGTGTGTGTTGTTGTGGTGAGAATGCGGCTGGAACTGGCAGTGGGGATGATATTTCGGAATGGCTCTGTTGAGCTCCCTGTTTGGGACGCCTGCCCCTTCAGTTCAGCTCAGTGCTGAGGCTGCCTCAGTTTCACAAACCCATGTGTCATCCTGGATCTGCTGAGATATGACGTTTGAAACGAATCTCAACAGAACACTTGCTCTCACTCGTTTTGTCTGCTGGATGGCCTTAGGTTGCTGGTGTGTGTTTGGATTTATGTATTTTTCGTGTATCTGTCTGCGTCGGTGACTTCATGCGGAGATCATATGACCAGTTATGAAGAGATCTCAGATGTCTTCATGTTGGTAGGCAGGACAGTGTGGATCACCTAGCCTGTGTGTACTGTGTGTGTGTACTGTGTGTGTACTGTGTGTGTACTGTGTGTGTACTGTGTGTATACTGCGTGTCTGCGTGTTTGAGCTGTTTGTGTGTCCTCAGTCCTTCATGGTTACCATGACGTATGTGCAGACTAATCACATGGAGCATCTTGGCGTCATCACTGGCAATAACATCTGATATTGTGTGACTGTATTTTAGTTTCTACATTAGAAATGCAGAATTTGTGCATCTATGTCATCTACTTGGACTTTGTAAAAAGCAAAACATCTCAGAGGCTGAGCAGTTACGAAATACAGTCCTGCATAATATATCCTCCACATAGTATACAATCCAACAAACTGAATCCTCCATAATAAATCCTCCATATACAATGCTAAATTCTACACATCCTACATACTGAATCATACTATCCTAAGTGTGGACTACATGCAGTGCTACAGAACTCTGAATTGTGTGTGCTTCTCCATCTGTCTCTGTTCCTCCATGCCTCTCAGTCTGATCATTCACACGTCCTCCTCAAACAATGTGTGTTTGTGCAGTCTGACAGTCTCACTTGGATAATTCACGCATTTTGCACTGAGTCACATGATTCAGCCAAGGTCATGGTTGAGGAGATACAGGAAGTGTGGTCCGTCTGAGTCAGGAACGTTGTGTAACATAAACCGCTCGTTTTTTTGGGGCCATCTAGAGATTCAGGCCAGATCAACACAAACGTGTCGGCTTGACTCTCTCTCAAGTAGACTTTGGCTGGAGGCAAACAGCCCGTACACCTATAATGAGGAGCTGGGCCAGGGAGAGGCTGTTCTGTTGGAAATGTCACTTCATTATTGCTGGCCACAGCCCTCTGGAATTATAATGGAGTAGCACCCTGTGGAGTAACAGGCTGTCTAGCTTAGTCTAGCTATGGCTGGGATCATATATGAATTTCAAGAAGAGATAGTGGAGGTATACCTGATGTACTGTGGCTATTCAAGCACATTGGCCCAACAGCATAAGTGCAAGGTCTTAATGTCAAGCAAATATAATACAATTCGGTGCATATCAAACATTGCTAATTAATTGGTATTATTCTACCCAGGTTGACTTTTGTGCCACAGTCTTTAAGGGTATTTCAAGGGCAGTACGTGCAGCATGCAAAATATGCCTACTGGTGCAGGAATCTGACATTCGACTAAAAGCTCAAAAGAATATACTGCTCTAGAATTCTGAATATGCCAACCAGACACAGACCAGACACAAAATCACATGTAGTCCAATCTGTTGTTTTGGACTTAGGCCACAAAATATCTCAAACTAAACTGAATTGTACTAACGGCACACTGATGAGATCCCTTCCCTGTTGACAATAGCTGCTAAGGGGTATGTTGTCTGTGTGTTTCTCTTGTGTTGTAGGTCTGTAGATACTTTGCACCAGTATTGCTGTCCTGCTCCGTTGTTCAGTACCCAGCTAGCAGGGCCTGCCCCTCTGTCAGAGTGCAGGTAAGAGCTGCCTGCCCCTCTGTCAGAGTGCAGGTAAGAGCTGCCTGCCCCTCTGTCAGAGTGCAGGTAAGAGCTGCCTGCCCCTCTGTCAGAGTGCAGGTAAGAGCTGCCTGCCCCTCTGTCAGAGTGCAGGTAAGAGCTGCCTGCCCCTCTGTCAGAGTGCAGGTAAGAGCTGCCTGCCCCTCTGTCAGAGTGCAGGTAAGAGCTGCCTGCCCCTCTGTCAGAGTGCAGGTAAGAGCTGCCTGCCCCTCTGTCAGAGTGCAGGTAAGAGCTGCCTGCCCCTCTGTCAGAGTGCAGGTAAGAGCTGCCTGCCCCTCTGTCAGAGTGCAGGTAAGAGCTGCCTGCCCCTCTGTCAGAGTGCAGGTAAGAGCTGCCTGCCCCTCTGTCAGAGTGCAGGTAGGAGCTGCCTGCCCCTCCCACTCACCTGCCCACAGCTAGATGCACTGACCGACTGGCATTGGGTCCCTGAGATACCATATCAGACTGTAGGTCTGGCGAGAGCATGAGGCCTCCGGGAAAAAGACAGTTGTAATTCTAGATGATGAAAGAGAGGGGAGTTAAGATGTGCATGTTATCTATCATTTTTTGACAAATAGAGAGCTTGTTAATGTCATGTTGACCTTTCTGCATGATTGAAACATCTCTGCTTCTCATTGTTTGAATAAAGCCATCTTAGGTCCGACCAAAAACCTTTGAACGGACTTTGTACCTATGCATTGACAGACTTCACGGTTCATTGAGATAATCTCATCCTTGAAGACGTACTTAAAACCATCGATGCAGGGATGGCCACTGTGATTGGCTGCTTGTTGTGCAGCCCCTGTCCCTGATGACGCCACTACTACTCTGGCTGGCAGAGAGGTGAAACTGAATGCGTCACCACTGCCTCAAGTCAGTGAGCGCCCATTCCTCCGCTCCCGGCCGCGCCACACAGCCCCACTCTGCTTCTGCAGTCAGACATGGCTGAGGGACCCTGCCACTGCTGTACCCACGCTGCTCAGCACATGCTGCCTCTGCATCACATGGTGACTGGATGCCAATGCATGGCAAGCTGTCACTCCACATGTCGTCATAGGACAGAGGGGGGAGGAGTCCCAGCACAGTTACCCCACACTGGGGTGTGTGCAGATAGCCAGCCTAGGTGCTGCATACACACAGGCCTGTCATCACAATAACCCTGTCCTTGTCACCCTACCCTTGACCACTGTCCCCTGCTGTAATGACGATGTGGTCATGATCAACATACATGAGCAACATGCATGATCTGATGTTGACAAAGTGTCTTTTAGAGATCACCCAGTCAGGGTGAGCAGGGCTTGTTGGCTCCTCTGATGCAGGTTTCATTTGTAATGAAGCGTCCCGTGTGATCATCTCCCCACCAGGATGACAGATAGCAGGGCTCTCAGACCCCTGTTGCGTTTTCCCACATTCAAATATATAGCCGATTAGTGCATGGAGCAAGGCCAGCACTGACATATGTTGTACGAGGGAGCAGCAGGATAGCATAGAGACAGTCAGCTATATAACTCCATGTTGTCAGGCCAGGCTCAGTGATTTTGTATTCCGCTCTGCTCTCTACTTGCCAATAAGGCGGCGTGTTGGTGAAAGCTGAGACAGGCTGACTCGGAGGCTAGCATGAGCCAGCTCGATCGTTTGAAACTGGACACTGCTTTGATAGATTGGCCGTCGTTCCTAGGCTGGGGGCTGCTAGATTGAGTTGCAGTTGAGCCCCATAATGAAGTGCCAGCGGTAGGCTGAGCAACACTGGGGTACGTTCAAGAGAAGGATTAACCTCACTACTGGGAGTTGTAGTTTTTCTCTGGGGTATATTCTGCTGTTTACGCATCCCTGGATTGAGACATCCCATAATGATACCGACCATTGCCCACAGCATTGTGAGGGATGAGGAGGGAGCAGAGGGGAGAGGAGGGTGGCAGAGTTAGGGTGTCAGGCAGGATGAGCCTTTGGAACATTGTGTTCCCATGGCCAAATATGCCCATCTATGAGCATTTATATTTATTTGCTACATGGTTATGTAATGACAACATTGCTGAGACATTGCTGAGCATGTTTAAGTTTAAGACTTGTCATTGAATTTTTTACTAATCGTGCAGATGGTTATTTATTTTATTTTTAAACCTTTCATCTTTCACATGGCTGTCCCTGGGGAGAGCATGCCTGTGCATGAATGTTTCATATTTTTTGTTTAGCTTTGATGACTCTGGAATTTCTCCAATTTAGTAATTACATCACAGGCTAATCCAATGCTGGATTAAGAAATGTGACTCATAGCTGTGTGCTACTGTACGTTGTCACGGCACCACATTCGTAAAATAAAGACACTAAGCCTTTGAAGGTTTGCTACCTATCCAATGAGTTCGAAATAGGAAAATCGTAGTAAAATAAGCAAAAACACTTTTGGACATACATGGAGTGTCTTGGCCTGTGAGCTGTGCTTCTTGTGTTGTGTCTAAGTATGCCCTTTGTGACAGGGAAGACAGTGCTCTCCATCAGTTCTGTTGCCCAGCCTCAGGATATGCACGCTCCTCCAGATAGAGGGTGGAGAGAGAAGACATGGGAGCGGCCTCCGCTCTCCGGCCCTGAAGGGACCTCCTCTCTGTCCCTCTCCTTCCTGCTTCCTCTCCTTCTGGAAACAATTGACCAGCTCCAGTGTTGTACTGTTGTCTGCTCTCCCTGTTCTTTCTCTTCTCAGTTTCTTCTCTCTCCCTCCCCCATATGGTCCCTTTCCCCCTCTCTGCATCGCCGCTGTCCTTGCCCTTGTTCTTGTCATTTCCCTTCTAATTCTATTGTTCTCCATTGCTTCCAAGAATTCTTCTTTTTCCTTTTCTTCTTTGTTCTTCCATTTCTTTCCTCTCTCTCTCTCTCTCTCTCTCTCTCTCTCTCTCTCTCTCTCTCTCTCTCTCTCTCTCTCTCTCTCTCTCTCTCTCTCTCTCTCTCTCTCTCTCTCTCTCTCTCTCTCGCTCGCTCACTCCATGTCTCTCTTCCCTCTCTTGTTCTGCTCTACCTCTCTTCTGCATGGGTGCTTTCTAGCTGGAGGCCGAGCAGATGTACTGTACGTTCTCTGTGATAAGAGAGCTAGAGCTGTACCCTCCATGCAGGATCTCCGTCCCATAGACCCCCTTTACTGGATGATCTGATCTGCCCTCTGTTATGTACTATAACACTCTAGTATACACTATACCATCCTATGTGCAAGAGCATCCTGTTTGCTCCCCACTCTGTTCCCTGGTATGTAGGTCTCCCTTCTCTATGTTCTGTGTTTGTGTCCTTTGTACTGTGTGAAACAAAGCTTCCATTTTCTTGGATTCCGAAAAAAAACTGTTCAGTTGCCTTTGGTGATTCAGTAGGGTTTATGCAAAGAAATATGTTATTGTAATGTATTATGTTTGAGTGTTCTGGTTTGTTCCAGACTAAACTGCAATCATTCAGCAATACAGAACCTTTGTCAGAGAGTTGCATGCATGTATCCAGCATTTCCTTTTTTTCTCTTCTCCCTTAGAATGTTCCCTCAGTGTTTGAGTGAAAAGTGAATAAATACAATTTTCTAAAATGTTTTGTGTTTGCTCTTTCTGAATGAATCAAGTTCCTCTTCAATAACATCCTGTGTTGTTCCTGCTACGCACCCTCTACGCTTTGGAATAGAAAACAATACACTTTTACCATCCACCACTAGGGGGTGAACTTTTCTAAGACATATCCCTTTAGATTGTCTGTTATTGCACAGTGATATATCCTGTACAATCTGCTTGGTAGTCACAGAAATCATGCTTATATGTATCTCAATGTCAGTGATTTGGAATTTGGAGTGAGATAGTTGTTATTTCAGGATGGACTAGGTCACCCTCCTGTCTCTGTCTTTGATCCACCATCACTAATGCACATTGTTACTAATGCCCTCTGCTTCCCCATTCATCCACCCTCTCCTTCTGTCATCTCCCTATCTCTCCCAGCACTGACCCCAGATTATTTGTGTACCCCTCCTCCACCTCTCTCCATCACCCCTCAAGTTCTGCTCTGCACAGTACCACTCCCCCACTGCCTTGCTCCTCCTCCACCACTCCCCCACTGCCTTGCTCCTCCTCCACCCCTCCCCCACTCCTTCACCACCACTACGAAGTGAGGACCGGAAGGTTTTCTTCCTGAACGTGCAGGAGCAATTTTCTGTTTATGTGTTTATTGATTTTCACATCCCTCCCTGAATGGAGGATGTCAGGAGATCTGGCCATCTCCTCTCCTATGGACTGGGAGGGATAAAGTAAGGCCACTGCTGGGAAATATCCGTCTGAATTAGTGGCCGTTTAGAAGAGAGTGCAATGAAAGGTTCTCATATGGCTCTCTGTATAAGCTCATTGATTCTGATTGATAGCTAAGCTGATATCATTGTGTGTCCTTTAGTGGCTGACAATGTACAAGATGTGAAGATTCACATTTTCATTCAGTTACAATTGGAATATAGTTACAGGCCTAACTGATATGTGGAAATAATATTCCTTTGTTGAAGAACCAAATAATTTGCTTGTTGTGTTGGAGATCTGATTTCCAAAAGACACACTGCTAGCAAAACTGTGCTAGCATCATATCATCTAATAGTTATTTGACCTTGACTTTGCCCTTTGCTGTTGTCCAGTGAGATTTGTGTTCCCACACATAATGTACGGGCTCTGTATTTTTCAAAAACTATGAACCTCATAAAGAAGGATGTGTAGAAGTGGAATTTATGTGTCATTCAGCGTGCCACACCTCTGTCAAAGATTGAGGAATGTTGCTGTCCAAGGTGATCTATGAAGGAGTGACTAACACTGACACACTGTAGCCTCACATACATGACATGCTGGCATATATCCAGTTGAATAGGTTCAGATAAAATAGATAATTCAAAAAACGTTTTTCCTTACGCATAACCATCATATTCCGTCTAGTGTTGCACCACATGAGCTGTTCTTATTAATACCCACCCCAAGCTATTGGCAACATACTGTTTACATTGGGCTGTGATCTGTATTCTCGAAAAGAAATAATGACCAGTAATGTGTGAGATTAGACCCATCTGTTCAACGTGCCCTCAGACAGGCTGCAGCCTCTTCTACCAGACACAGAAAGATAGCCACCCACTCACCACTGGAGCCATTCTCCCTTCAGTCCGAAGGAATTTAATTGGCGTTCCTTGTGCTATGATAACTATGGGTGAATCATGATGATTAATATATTAAAAAACTGTATTAAAACTAGATCATGAAACAATGTTGTTTTCCACAGCTAAGTGGCTTGAAGATGTCTCTCCAGCATCAATGCAGTTTAACTTCCAAAAAGTGTATTTTATTTTATTCCCACTAAATTAAAACTACATTTTACCGAACAAACCCTACTTATTCTTGACTTAAAGTGTTGGTTCAGTGGAATGTCTGCCCCATTGACAAACAAATTAAGATGGAGAGCACGGACAAAAGGCTTTATCAGTGTGTAGTTGATTTTGTGAGACGTGTCTAAAATGAGCAGCAAAGCTTGGTGACAAGCAACTGATGAATAGTTTGCAGATGAATTAATTCCTCACTGTCTCTGCTCACAATAGGTGCTCAGTGTTGCCTGTGTGTCTTTGTGTTCCGTCTGCCATAGTCGGGTTCTTTGGGATTGGAGGAAGTCCATATTGTGCCAGGAAGTGAGTGAAAGGGGACAAGCGGTGTCTGCCAGTAACCACTGAGGGGGGCTTATCCCCCACCCAGCAGGGCTGAATGTTTGTGTGTATGTGTACACATGTGTGAGCATGTGTGCTCATGTGCAGTTTGGACCACTGGGGGTATTCAACTTGGGTTGAATATTGATGAGAGGCCCACCCACACCCCTGTTCCCTGGGAAGCACTGGGTGGTACTGCAGGCTGGGGCTGCTGAGAAGAGCTCTGTGCTTGTCCTCCACACCAAACCCCTGTCAGGGAGGGAGGGGGGGAGAGTTCATGTGATATCTCTGTCAGCGCACAGCCACATGCGTAGCTCATTGGAGCAGGCTTGTAATGCTAATGCACCTGTTTGATCCAAGATTTACACTTTCACCCACTCATGAATATAAATTATATTTCAGATCTTCTCTATAGACCTCTTTCAATACACCTTAAATATCCAATTATTGTGAATCACCCCATGGATAGGCCATGAACCACATGAATCCCCTCATAATAATACACAAGCCATTGTGTTCACTGCTTTACCTGGTTGACCTTGGACTATCTAAGACTTTGTAGTTAAACTGCCACCTTAATAGATTGTGTTCAACACGAACAAAACATGTACCATTCTTGCTCTTCTGTTTGTTGTGAACACAGCAGGGGTGTAAACTCATGCAGTCATGTACAACATTGTGGTCCCTCCCATCAACCTCTCTAACCAATCAGATGGTTTTGCAGCAAGGTTCCATTTGCAGTTTCAGTAGTACGGCAGTGTTGCCCGGCAACCAGTATCGGCACATTTCTGGAAGGTCCTGTGTGGATGACAGATGCTGTAATTCACTTCAGAGGAGATAGGGAGAGACTGAAAGAGACAGAGAGAGACTGAAAGAGACAGAGACCAAAAGAGACAGCGAGAGACCAAAAGAGAGCATGTAAGGGTGGAAACTGAGGGACACACAGGAGTACGAGGGGGATAGGGAGAAGGATTGGGAGGGAGTGACAGAGAGGGAGGCATAGCGAGAAAGAGGGAACCACCATCTCTCATCCACTGGAAAGTTTGCCACTGTGGCTGAAGAGGGGGAGGAGAAGAAGGAGGAGGGAGAGGGGGGCCACTGGTGATCCCAGATGAGACGCTGTCTGTCCAAGGGGGATGAGTGGTGCATGGAGAGCTCCCCTGTGCTCCAAAACAGCAGATGACCTCCTCCTGCTGTAGCTCCAGAGTTGAGCTAGATCCATGGAGCCTCTCAGGATCCCAAGCTGGCACACACACTGAGGGGCGCAGAGGACGGGCTGACTGACCTGGATACAGCACAGCACCGACCGAACCCAGTGGAAAGGCTATTTTAAGGAGGAAGCTCACTGGGTCTGCATCCACTAAAGCAGAGCTGGTGGATTGTTCCAGAGAGTCCTGGCTCCCCTTCGAAGTGGTGTGTCTGTGTGTTGACATCCATCCAGGAGGGATCTGGGCTTGCTAGGAAGGCTGACCCACTCAGGGCTAGTACAGGATATCCATGTCTTGGTTTCTACTGGAGCAGGGTAGCCCTTGACATGGTAACATGAATATACACCAGGCATCATGGACTGATCAGCCGTGAGTCTTGTTGCTGCTGCCCTTGTTGATCTTTTGCCTAAGAACTCAGGACCTGAAAATGTGGAAGTTCAAAGCCTTCTGTTTGGATTACTGGCATGTGCTATGTCTACAGCCTCATAATAACTTTTATAAAAGGTAAGTTGAAAACATGAAGGTTTGGGGTTTCTATTTTACTTGCAATGCTTGCGTTTCACTTAATTCGTTTTAATTCAATATTTGAAGTCATGACTGAAACTTGCCTCTGGCTCTTGGTAAACAAGCATGGATACATTTGAATTAAAACAACCTCTCCGGAATTAATTATTTTACAATGACTGTTTATGTAGACAGAAAGTCTACATAAAAATGTAAAGTAGCGGAATACCCAGAGCTCTGTTCAGGCACAGTGTTGACATAATGTCATTGTGGGAGATGTTACTGAAGGCTTGGTGTTAACTGGGAGGAAGATGATCAATTCCTAAGTAGAGCAAGGTATCTTTCTTCCTAGACACACTTAGTTAAACAGCCTGGCTTGTTAAGCATATTTCTAATCGAGTTCTCTTGCCCACATTAGCACATGGGTTTTTGCTTACAATGACAGGAGATGGCTGAATTCATTCTTCTCTCTTCTCCCGTGGGAACTCTTTGGTGTCACCTTTCACCCAGTGCATAATCTATACTAGATTATTCAGCCTGCTTTTATGTGTCCCACTGGGTCAGGATGTGAATCTCTGCTGCGTGGCACTGATATGCTCCGCTTTGACCACACACCCTTGTAGTGTTGTCAAATGAGATATAATGCTTGATAATTAAACTGCAGGTCCGTTTTTATCATCAGCAGTTTTATTGTGGACATGAGTTTGTGGAGGTGCCTTTATGACTCAAACACAGTGCTGTTCATTGTTCCGAATCTGCAGTGTTGACCGTGAATGATGAAGGGTCTCTCTCTAGCCTTGACTTGTGTGGTTTAATGGATGTGTAGGCTTGGTGTGAAGGTGTGTCCCTACACAGTCCTCCTCTCCATCACTTCACCTTAACTTATATTTTATTTTATTGTATATTTAATTCTATTCTAATCCCACTTAGTACTGCTAGTTTATGTACCCTTAGTATAGATAGTCCACATATTTAAATTTTAGGTATATGTTTATTGTATGCACCTTCCTGCCAAAGCAAATTCCTTGTCTGTGCAAACTTTCATGGCGAATAAATCCCATTCTGATTCTGATTCTGATTCATCTCATTCACACTAATCCCATCCCCCTGCAGCTGTGCAGGGACCATAAAGACCGGCTCGTGTCACTAAGTGCCTGTCACAGCACATGTATCTGACGCTCCAGATTCCATTACGGACTAACCACTACCATGACAATCGAATATGCAAATGTTTCGTTGAGTTACATCAGAATACCTTACTCTGATCAAATGTAACACAAACATGTTTGAAACTCTTTTTCAGTCTTACTACTCGGCATTTATGTACAAATTATTGTGTAACACGGATGGCTAGATGCACAAATGGTAGACCCAAGGCGTGGTCTACACAAGGTGTTTTTCCCATGCCTAACCCATCTGGCTGTCAGGCTGGGTTTGATGTGTGAATCAGAAGTGAGGGGGGTACAGGATGGATACATGAAAGAGCGTTCTAGTTTCCAGAAGCACCTGCCATCCCGTCTCATCTCTCTATGCTAATTCAGTCTCCCAATGATCCACCATAGTCATTAGTATTCTGAAGGTGAGAACCTGACCATAATGTTGTGTTAATAATTCATGACTTGGTGTCCATACCCTCTGAATAAAGCTTCCTATCTGTGTATGTCCCTGGGCACTCCATTCAGCTGGAGGCACAGCTGGCATAGGAGACCAGATATGGATGAAACAGTGGCTGTTCTTTAAATGATATTTCGAATTAGGTGTTGGCTACAATAACCTCTACCAGTTCTTCTTTTTCAGTCTCGATATCCATGGGAAGTAGTAGTTCTTGTTTTGAGCCTTTTTAAAGGTCATAAAGTACAGTACATTCAGTTTCTTTTCCTCAGATAACGGATGATCCTCTAGTGTGATTTAACATCACAGGGTCCTTCCATGATGAAGTATGGTGTAAAGCCACGCTATGTATTCCTGGTAAAAGGCTGCATTATGCTCAAAAATCCTCAGAGGAGAAGGAATATTCCAGTCATAGGGTGTAACTCGTTACTCCAGCCAGGCCCAAGGCCTTTATGGTAACATGGCTTCGTACTGTAGTGTTCCATGACTTAGGCCATGTTGTTAAAGTGAAGTAACTGAAAACAGCCTCTCCCAGCTGCTGGACTGGGGCTCACCCTCCCCTGCCTGGCCTTCCCATCCAGAGCTGTGTATTTCTTGGACATGGGCCCAGGTATTACCACACACACTCAAACACTCACACCTAAGCACACCCAAACACACACACACACACACATAGCACAGGCAGGCCTAGCCCACCACCATGGGGAGCACAAGCCTTGCAGCCAGATGAGTGAGGGGGATTGGAAAGGAAAGAAAGAAAGAAGGAAAGAAGGGGTGTCTGAAGAGAAGAAAGGGAGGAGTGGTGCTGGGCTCTGTTAGGGTGGAGAGCTTTTGTTATGAGGCCAGATGATTTGGTTCTGCCATACGTATACTTTACCTTACTTGGTCATCAGGGAGCTTCCTAGTCTAGCAGCTTGATGTGTGGAGAGTCGAAAGTAGGACAGGGAACTTTTAAAAGGCACAGCTGAAGGGACTTTACTGGAGTTGCAGAAGAATTTTATTTTCTGTGGTTTTCTTTGGAAAGTGAAGGATGTGGGATGTAATTTGTGGTTTAGAAGGGAGTGGGTACAGTCTGTTCCAGCTATAGGGGCAGCTGCCACAGTTTAGGGTGTTTAGAGACATTTTAAGACGTCCTCCCTGTGCCATGCAAAAAACATTTCGGGCATGTCTCAAGTCTCTGGTGATGTCACTGCCGTGCCAAATATGATGTGGAAGTACTGCATTTCAAGCCGAACTATAAGGTACGTATGTCGGTCCTAATGACCAGTCTATATGGAGACAGACCACGGAGGGCGGCTACCCCTGACCACAGGGCCCGCTCTGCAGTCTGCTCCGGATGTTTCTCTAGTCTGATCAAATAACATTCTTGTCTCTAAACCGGTTTCCTATCCACAACCCAGGAAATATATCATCACTGGCATGTAACTTACAGTTCGAGCTTCAGCAATCCAGATTCATGGTTTTGTAGGCAGAGTCAACAGTGACCAGAACCCTTGAATCTTTTATTTGGGGGGAAAAAGTTTGAAGGTAGTGGAAAATAAAAACGATTCTCTCCACTCGTACTGTGTCTATTATCAAGTAGTCACGCTCTGCATAAATGAAAGTAAAATGGAAAGGGACAATCTGTCATTTTTGCTCTGAAGTTTGTCACTAACTGAATACAATTCTGCCCACACTAGTAAACTTATAGATAACCACTATGTGGGTTGTTACATGGTAACACAGTTATTTGTCAATGTAGTATGTTCAGTGCTTCTAAAGTATGTGCTATTGTTGATACATGGTACAGTTTGCTTCTTCCACATAACTCTTCCTCTTATCATACCTCTCTAAACCTTACATACATAGCAGAGGCTGGAGGTAATTTTGACATGCTATTATCTGTAAGTCGAGCTGATCTCCAGAGTTGAGACAGGAAGGTCCCTGGCTGGTTAGAAGGCAGCGTGCCGCTGAGACGGCTCAGCCTGCGGTGGCTCTGTTTCCTCGACATGTACCTTCCTGTGCTGATGGGGAGATACAACACAGGGAAGCTGTTTCAGGTGTCTCAAGGAAGTATGTTTTTTTGGAGAGACTAGACACTCTGTATTCGTGGCATCAAAAGCTAAACAAGGTTTTGAAGTACTTACTGTCGAGAGCTTTGTCTGTTGGTCTGTGACTGTAAGACAGATAGCAGCAGCAACACTGTAGAGGCCAGGACATCTGATCTGAGGCAGCCTGGCTCTGTGACAGGGAAGGGAACAGAGTGAAACACAGGACAGAGAACATTACTTATTTACTGTGTGTGTCTGAAGTTTGCCCCTGGTGCCTGTCTGCCCACCCTTGCTCCTCATTTCTGACACATAGAAGAACCAGGGACCAGCTTGGGAACTCTGCTGGAGTGTCCTAGACTTGTGATGACGGCGTGTGTGTCAGTGCTGAGGTGGAGGATACTGACAGTGGTCCTGTTGTGAAGTGACACTGGCCTGCCTCTTGATAACCGGCTGACTTGATGAACTAACAAGATTCTGTACCTTGGATACTATCTGGAGCTGGGAAATTCAACTCACTGGCCCTTTGATGGTCTCCTGTCCTGGTTTATGACAAGTGAGAGCTTTTCTCAGCCAAGAGGAGCAGTCTGTTTTGGAAAAACGACAACCTGCCAGAAGGACGTGTGGTTCTTCTTCTGTGGTGAGTGAAAGAGAGAGAAAGAAATAGAATTGGCTTGCATACGTCAGCAGGGCCAGTTAGCTGAGTTATTTTGATACTTTGGTTATAAGGAGGACCTGCCTAGACAGTGCTGTTCACTTTGTAATTGTTTTGCCATTAACTGGGTCCTTTCAAGACATATGTATACTGCTAAGTACAGTATGGTCACAAAGGGGTTGCAGGCCCAACTGTTAGAGGTTGCAGTTGAATCAGCATCTTTCCCCACAGCTGTGTTTGGGATTGATTTGCACCCATGCTTACCAGGTGGAAAATGTGTTTCTGCTGTATTAATCTGCATCCTCTGGCTGTTGCCAGCCTGGCTCCAGCTGCCTTGTGTCATGTTGTACAGCACTATGGTTTTTAACCAGGTCTATAGCCACAGTGAAGACTCAATACTTGACAACAGTGAATGTGACCCAAGCTTAAGCTGTCTGTGAATACGAGATTCCTTCAAACATCTGGGTCTGCTTGTCAGTGTCCACACCTCTGAATAATTAAAAAAATTGCTGCTAGAGGGCCATATGCATGATATGCACCGAACACACATGTTGTGTGTGTGTAAAATACTGAACTCCTGCTTTGTGATTCATTCAGACAAGGAACCAAATCCCGACCTCAAGCTGTAAAGTGCTTCGCATATCCTTTACCCTAGTGCTACAACACATCGTGCGCATGCAAAATGAACACATTTAACAGCTAGAGCAACAGCCGTTTTTGCATCCTCTTGTCTTGTGTGTTTGTAATTTCAGAGTAGACGTCGATGATGGTAGATAAAACTGTCATAGATTTATCGCAGAAGCTTGTGACTCATTATTTTGAGCTTTGAAGTGCTAATGCCTCTCATAGCTCGTAGGCTTGTTTACCTGATATGAACGCAGGGCTTGGAAAGGAGGATGTTTTTCCTACATGTATGCTTTATCCGATGATGAAATATAGTGTACACCAGATATGCTAACAGCCCCAGTCTCTTTCAGGATAATCCTGTTGCATTATATTCTTGTCTGCTTGTCTTGGATATAGGGTCGAAAAAGCCTCTACGCCTGCTACAGCACTTGGGCTCTTCTGTGTGTCTGTGAGTGCTCGGAGGGGAACGCTGCCAACCTGTCTTGTGCATCTGCTTTAGCGCCCCTTGTGTTGTTTCCCATTTCATGACATATTCCTTTGCATCTCTTCACAGTGGCAGGCGAATAATGAGAGAGTGTGCTGCATTAACTTATGTAATGGTAAGAGAGAGGAGGGGTAGAGTGAATGGAGGGAGGGGTGGAGGGGGAAGAGGATAGGAGAAGAGTGATGAGCTCATGTTGCTGCACTGCAGCTCGGATACACACACTCTGCTCCTTGTGGTTTATTTCCACACGCTCACACAGGCGCGTGCACACACACACGTGTCTATGCACACGTCCACGCGCATGCCCGCAGCTAGATGCCTCAGTGCAAAAAATTAGCTTCCAATTGAGTCCTCTGCTGCAACATTACAAGGCTTTCAGCAGCTTCAGGTCAAAATCTCTGTCTACTTTTGCAGTGGGCTTAAATTGAGGTGCGTGAGCCTGTGTGCCTATGCAACGTGCGGTTGTTTGTGCCTGAGAAGAGATGTCATGCTGGCCTCTGACTCACACTGTAAAACTGGCAGTCTTGTGACACCTACGGACACTCCATTTCTACTGATGTGAGGAGAAGAGTTTGGGGGTGGTGGGGGGCAGATGGAGAGACTGAGAGAGAGCAAGAGAGAAAATGGGTACACAGGCAGAGCGTGAGACAAGGAGACAATGACCATGCATTTAGGATGTTAAATAACCTGATCTATTAAATGCATTTCAGGTCTGTGTCTCCCAGTGAGAAAGTGTGTAGTGCTTCAGTATATAAGTGGACTGACTGCCTTGGGGAAATAACCAAACATTAGACCTTCAGCCTGGATTGTAGAATCATGCTGATATATGTATGCTCCTCATCATTTTTACATTACATTTAGTCATTTAGCAGACGCTCTTATCCAGAGCGACTTACAGTAAGTACAGGGACATTCCCCCCGAAGCAAGTAGGGTGAAGTGCCTTGCCCAAGGACACAACGTCATTTGGAACGGCCGGGAATCGAACTGGCAACCTTCAGATTACTAGCCCGACTCCCTCACCACTCAGCCATCTGACTCCCTAATCTGACTCCCTCATCACCAGTGGTCCTTTCATAAATGTCATTAGATTAGATCTATCATTAGATTATATTCAGCACAGCCATCACAGAGGGTTCAATATTACACGGTAATATCTGAATCTGAAACATATCACTTGACTACTCACTCTTTCCAGCCCTGCCATGTTCCAGTAATGGCTAGAATACACCTTGAAACATGAATGAAATGAATCCCGAGCTAATGTTCTCAGGCCCATTTGCATTCAAAATGTTTCTCATGAATAGCAATGGTTCACCCACACCCACACGTCTGATGCATTAGGACCCCTGCATCTTAAATTGCTACCTGCCACTGTGAGAGAAATTGCAGAGTTGTCACCAGTGTTTTAATTGTCGCTTGTAAATAGTTATTACAGTGAAATTGTAGTTGTTGTTGAATTTGGGCAGGTTAGGCTGCATGTAATAGTCTTTGTGTGTTTGCTCATGTATGTGTGTGTTTTTTTGTGTGTGTTTGTATGCCGAACATTTTCACCATCTCTCTCTACAACAATCTTCCCTGTCAACCCTTTCTGTTGTCTTGACAACCATGTGCATTTAGCCTTTAATGGGGGTACTGACCGCCTCCAGTAACATATCTGTAGAATGGCTTTTCTCAATGACATCATTCAACATTTTGACAAGCCACCCTCGCTCAATACTGATGCAGTTGTTAGTTATTATTTGGCTGCGTTTCAGAGAGCGGTTTGGATGGCTGTTCTATTGCACAGGCTGATAGAGAAAGTGTGCAGCCTTCTGTCCAGACAGTGATGTAGATGGGAGACTTCTCCTTTATTACTGGGGCAATCAAGCCTCCCACTGACAGCAGAAAAGCCTTGCACACATTAGACTGAGAGATCAAACCATGTCTCTCCATAGAAGAATCTACATCTCCTCTTCACGGCAGCCCAAATGAGCTCCCCTGAGGAAGAGAGGATGAAGTTAGTTTCCCTCTTTCAGTTCTCACATCCCCCCCCCCCAATTTCCATTTGTTCTAATAGTTATGCTGATCATCCTCTCCTTTTCCACAATCTGTCACTCATGTTAATCCCTCCTTCATGTGTGTGGGTGACGTTTGTGGAATGTCTGTGTATGGAATCTGAGGGATACCTCGTGAGCCCGAGGTCCTAGCTGCGTCAGGGAGCCTCAGCCTCAGTAGGCTTCTGACTGTACAGCGCTCTGGCTCCCTCTGTTGGTGGGAACAAACCTCAACAGGGGACAGAAAATGAATCTGAAATTATATCAGCGTCATTATTGTTCACGCTCAAAGCTCTCTCGTTCAGGGACTTATGCTCACAAAATTGGACTGGCTCGCTGGTTGTATATTAACGCCCACACTGATAAATGTTGTGGAATTCATCTGAATATTCCATATTCTGTGAACCAGTCAAGGATATATGTTCACCGTGGAACATTGTGGGATATCTTTATACTTAATGATGGACACATATTCCACTATGAGCCATAAAAGGGTAGAGAAATTACAAATGAAAGAAAATGGGAGCTTGGGCTGTCCTTGTGTGATAGGCTGTTCAGCCTTGCAGTGTTTTTTTTCTTCCACCGGTACCTCTCTCTCCTGTCTCTCCAGGCTTCTTTCCAGCTGCAGCCCCATCAGATTACAGCTACACTAGAGAGATTTATTGCCAGTATTTACTTACCTATTGTTCTGAGGTAATGGCTGGCATATGGGAGTGCAGAGAGAAACAAAAGCAAAAAAGACTGGCATACGATTTGTTCACTCTGGTACCTACCTGCAATATAAAAACAGTCTAGAAAAACAGATTTCCTGAAGACGCATGCATGGTACATGAATCTGGCACTGCACAGATGGAACTGCTGTACTGTAGCCGAGCCTCAATTTTCTTCGGGAAAGGAATTATGTCTTTCCAGGATATGTCCTAGTCTGTTACTGAAGGTTCTGGAACCTTTCAGCAATGGCCCAGAATATAGTAGCACTAAACAGGACAGGATAGAGCAGGGCAGGGGAGAGCAGGGGAGAGCAGGGCAGAGCAGGGGAGAGGAGGACGTGGGGGTCGAAGGAAAAAGATGGATGAGAAGGTTTCCCGTAAGCTTCTCTGATACCGTCTTACTGACAACACCTTCTGTTGGAGATGGTGCAATCACATGCTTGACACTCACACTGATGAGTTCACTGTTCTAAAATGGTGGTGAGAGCGGGTTTTGTTTTTCTCATTGGTGCAGTAGTTTTACTGAACCCTGATGGAACTCCAATACTTCAAATACTCCAATATCTTATGAGGCACAAGTGATTTAAATGACCTTTGAACAACACTGTTCTGTGTGGTACTGCATCTCCTATTAGACTGTGTAGAATGTGTGGCAGTCAAGGGAATGTGTGGTGCTCAGATTTCCCCTCCAGTGCCGTCATGTGTCCTGGTGGGAAGGCAGAAAAACAAGTGGTGACCTTGCAGAGTTGCAACACACACAACCATGCACACACACGCAATTACGCACGGTCTGGACACAACACAGTTAGGGCACAGCTTGGCCAAAGCCAGAGGATCAACACAACAGCTGAATAAATGACCTGCAAGAGAGAGGGAGAGAGAGGGAGAGAGAGAGGGAGAGAGAGAGTGGGAGAAAGACAGCTGAGGGAGAGAGGGACAGAGAGAGAAGGCAGTCCAATGAGGGTCCAAGGTAGAGGAGGATAGACAAGGAGTACAGCATATACATATTTTAAAGAAAGGGGGCCAGAGAGGTGAAAAAAAACGAAAGAAACAGAGAATGAGAGGCGAAGGGACGAAAGAGAAAAACAGGAGCAGTAACGGGAGTGAGTGAGAGAGATAGAGAGACCGGGGGAGGGCCCTACTCTATAGAGGGAGGTGTGCGAGAGAAAGATAGAGCCTCCCCTTTCCATTGACGTTTGGGTAACATGCTGATGACTAGAGAGTATATCTGTCAGATGGAGGTTCCTGGTGCTGTGTGTGTGTGTGTGTGACAACCCTAGACTCCTACTCCATCCCAGCTCTCTCTGTCTCTACTTCTGTCTGCTTGCTAGCAGCCCGCTCAGCTGTCTCTGAGCAGCATACAGTAGCATACCCGCGTGCCTGGGCTGTTGGATACACCTGGACCCAGCTGCGTGTGACCTGATGTACAAGATGGAGGCACAGGTAGGTGGGCTTGTGAGGACTGTGTGTTGCTGCAGAGGTTGATGCTGTGCTGCTGTGATGGAGGGGCAGGTGTTTTCAGGGGCAGGCACAGCGTGTGTGTGTGTGTGTGTGTGTGTGTGTGTGTGTGTGTGTGTGTGTGTGTGTGTGTGTGTGTGTGTGTGTGAGAGAGAGAGAGAGAGAGAGAGAGAGAGAGTGTGTGTGTCAGTGAAGATATTCAGTAGAGGTCTGCTGCCGAGCAGGGCTGACTGGTGCGGTACGTTGGAGTGCCGGCTCCGCTGTTCTCCAGTCTGATGTCATACTCACGCTGAAGCCCAGTGCCTCGAGGAGGGGGAGGGGGGGGTGTGTGTGTCTGTGTGTGTCTGTGTGTGTGTGTGTGTGTGTGTGTTTGTGTATAATGACATTTTTCTTAAATATATTACATGTGTCTCAATAACATGAAACGATAGACTGTTTAGACATGTGTGTGAGTTCACCCGCCTAAACACGGAAGACGTGCATGGTCCTCTGGATCTGTAGGTCCTCTGTGTCTTGAGTAGTGATTCCTCCCTATCCTGTGAGTGTCAGTGTGTGGCTGGTTGAGGGCAGCCCCTTCCTCCCAGCCCATGTCCTGGGTGAGTCACTGCAGAGCCCCGTGGAATCAGCCTCTCGTGTCAGCATCTCCTCTCCGCTCTTCACCCTGTCGCCGGGCCTCTGATGGTGACCGCTGCATCAGTTCTCTCACCGTAGTTAGTAGTTAGTGAGATGCAGGCGGCACGGCTATCTAACAGACCTTTGCCTGTTTACCCCTCGCTTCTTCTCCTCTCAGAACTGCTGACCTGTCCTGTACTCATTAGAGCTGTTTACAGAATGGATGGCCGACCAGGAGGATCGTTAGAGGACATTAGATGCATAGAGCGTGAGGAGGGCTTCTGTCATCAGTCATATGGGAAGCTACAGAGCTCTACTGTATGCAGACATGCCGCTTTGTGTGGACTGGAGCCAGGGCTTTCTTCTCCACTAACCCGTGTTTTTCTATATTTCCCATTTTGTCTTCTCTCTTTTTCTTTCTCTTTTATTTCTCTCTCTCTCTCTCTTTCTCCATCTCAAGTGTTCTTTTGGTCAAAATAATGAAACACAGGATTTCCCCTTGGGGAAAACATTACAGAATACAGTACTATGAATACCCGGTGATTTGTTAAAGATTGCATTTGTATGTGTTTTTCAATAGAAGGGATGTCAACAGAAAATAATGAAGTAACATACTTGACAGAATTTTACTGCTACTCATCAGAAAAACACGGTGAGAGGGAACGTTAGTGCAGACGGGCTTCCCTACTGCCACTATATTTTCCTCCTTTCCTGAAAACCGTTTCACCTTGTGATTTACAAATCAATGTTTATGCACTCAACCTCCAGGTCGAGAGTGAGACAAAGTGGGCTTGTCGCCTCCACAGTGGTCCTCCTGTGAAGCTGTTGGCAGGAAAGGGCAGGCTGCTAGCACTCAGACCCAGCAACACATCTACATGTGTGTGGAGGGGGTCATGTCCTGTCAGCAGGGCTAGTGTGAAAGAACTCAGTCACACCTGGGGGACGGTTGGGGCCCACACTGGCCCTGCAGCTCTCTATCTCTGATACGAGATAGTCCCCTACAACAAGAGGATTGGGGACATAGTGGTGCACTGGGAAAGGACTACTTCCACCATTCACAGACCAACCTTTCTGATTAGCGAAAGAAGTTTCCCTTTACCAGATAGAAGGTGTCACTCTGGCGCAAAATGGGACCCTTCCAGGTTTATTTGACTCCACCCAGCTTAGAGATACCTTTATCCACACTGAGTAGAAATCTAAGGCGGTCTTGGACTATCAGATTGAGCTAAATCATCTCAGTATGTAGATATGGTCTATGAAAACAGACTCCACCAGTAGAGAAAACACTGTGAAACAGTCCATGTTGATCTATGTCACTCTCAGATTACATTTTGGGTGCGTCTGTACTTTTTTGTATGGTGAGAATTGCTCACACAGATCCTGCCTTTAACCAACCTCTAGGAGAAGGAAGTTCACTGGATAACGTAGACAGTTAATCTTCATTCCTAAATTCAGTTTGTTCTTCTTTAGGGCTATTTGCTGTCATCTTCTCTCCATGAACTCAACATTTCCAAACATCCCGTGTCCTTCATTGGAGCTGGCACACTCAGAAATCCCATTCCTCCTACTCATGTCTCCCCTTTAATCCGAGCTTCTCAGATGATTGACAGGTGTAGGAGCGGTCACTCCAGGGTCATCCAGACTGCAGTCTGTCCAGCTCCCCCTGTTATCCTCAGAGTGGGAGAGATGGGTCGGGGGGGTTTAATGAGTTACTCAGGGTGTTTGGATCAATGCACACTGCAGCCCACTGAGACTAGGGATGTGCTTCACGTCAATAAAACCAGAAGCCCCCTGGAGCGTAGATCACACCTCGCAGGCCAGGGTAGCAGACAGATTTACACCCGATCTGGATTCCATTTCTCCCTGATGACCATTACTCTTGTTTTTCCTCCTGTGAGCCTAATTGGAGAAGGGGTAGTTGTGAGCTTTGTGTTGATGCTGATGTTTCATAACCACTGCATGAGGCTTCTCTGGCCGCGTCTCTGAAAGGATGGGATTCAGATCCCTTGCCTATTGAGTTCCAATACTTGTTGGATGAGATCCAATAGGCTGTGGCTCTTTAATGAATTAAATGGGCAGAAAACAAAGTTAGCCAGTGTCAGGTCGTTTGTCATGGAAATAGCACTGTAATCCGTGCTCCCATATGGAGCCATCTTTCTTGGAAATGTCTTGGCACTATTTCAGATGGAGTTTATCAAATCTATTAACTAAACCTGGAACTGGGAACTCAATTTATTGTACAGAACACTCTGACTCGCTTATCGACTTGTTTTTATGACAAATCCCAGGACTTCATGTCCCTGCTTGCCTGCTTGGATGGGGTTTTTGTTCAGTACATATGATTTGCTGACATGTGCTCTTTCTCATCTTGCTGGAAGTAAAGTATGAATGGAATTCGCTCAGTCAGGATATCTTATTCCACTGGAATGTGTCGACATGAATACATTTCTCAGCATTCTCGTGACTTGCAGGGAAGTTGACTTAGCTGTACATTTTTCGAATGAAGTTATGGTTTGTGGTGGGCCAAACCTTTGAGATCTTAATGAAAATGTTTGGCCTTTATATGCTGCCTTCTTGTTTTTAAGGCGACAATGTGGATAAAGCTACAATAGTGGTAGTGAAGGACTTAGTGTGTCCCGATAACAGAACCAACCCCAGCATTTGCATCCAAGTATTATAAAGGGCACAGAAGATGGACAAGTCATGAATAATTGCTTGTCTAATTTCCCATGTCATTGTTGAGATGCTTTCAGGCAAAGCTTTCAATTAATATTTAATTACTAATGATCAAGGTCCCATTGCAGTTGGAAAAAAACACAAATGTCCTCGGTTCCTATTACCAGTAAAGTGATCCTCTCAGTTCTCTGTGGTGCTTTTTAAATAAGAGGGTTTGGATCTGGTTGTTGTTTTCCTGTCAGATTTGCAGAGTTTTGGAAAAAGAGCAGCCCAGAGATGGCAGGATTTCCTTTAACACTTTTCTAATGCCCTGATTCTGCAGTTCCCTATATTAGACTGGTTTTAGGGGTCAAATATCCCAACTTTAGATCCCACTAAATCCTGTCCACAGGGTATGATTTACCGGATTACAGGACATCTCTTACTGTGCAGGCCTTGTGTTTCCTCTGTTAAACATAGTTTCGTCCATTTGGTGTAGATCTACTTAGCTAATGGTGTCACTCAGGCCTAATTACACCTCAGGTCATTGTCATAGAGAATGACTGAACTGCACACTCACAATGCTTCTCTGAATGTGTATTTAATCATTCAGTCCACTTCTAAAATAATATTATGTCTCATGAATTATTATACCCCTGTCTGGTCCGAAATGAATAGCCCATTAAAATTCAATTCTGTCTGTTCTCACAGTTTAAGAAGGAGCTTTAAGTATGACAGAAATTATGAAAGTCATTAAAGCATATCTCTCACTGTCCCTAGTTCCCAACCTTAGCAAGTCTCTCTTTTATGTTATAGGTTTATTGGAGGATAATACACATATATGACAGGCCCGTCTGGACACTCTGACACCTCGCTGTCTTGCAGGGAAAGTCATGTTTCTCCACTCTGTATTGTCCCTCATCAAAGATATAGAATGTGCCATACAGCAGGCTTTAGAAAGGCAGCCTTTATGCCCTGGGCCAACACAAACAATGTCCTAGAGCAGAAGGCAGAGCTGGGAGGCGCTCCTCCAGGCTCAATAGCTCCAGTGTGTGTGCCCATGACTTGGGATGCCACTGAGGCACAGCGGCCAGCCTCAGGGCCTGGGCAGGGCGTCGGACATCAGTGATGGAACTCCAAGGCTGAGGGGGCACACAGCAAAATAAACTGTGCTGGAGTGGTTGGACAGTTGTGTTTAGGGAGGTGAGTGAGAGTGGAAGCTATGTTCCTGGAGAAACAGCTTTTGGGTGTGTTTGTGTCTGTGTATTTGTGTTACATTTTATGTTTTCTTATTTTTGGCAAATATTACATTCAGTCTTGTTATATATATATACAGTCTTGTTATTGACACATGAAGTACTACACGAGGCAATGATGACATTGGAACAATGGTTAGTATCAAAGTCGATATAATCACCTCATTTGTGATCCGTGGTGTGAAGGACTAGTAATGCAGCTTCATCAAAACAACGGCTGCCTCTATTGAGAACCCCCCCGCCAGTCAGTTTGCTCAAAACAGCAGCATTATTAGATTTTATTGTTCATTCATGTCTTCAATCAGATTGCAGTGTGAATCAATCATCCATAAACAGGCTAGGGATTTTATTTTCTGAAGGAGAACAGGTATCAGGCTTCTGTCTATTTTCATGGTTTTCTGAGACAGTTTCTCTCTCAGATGGGTAGAGGCCTTTGAAAATCAATTTGTGCACCAGACCAAGGAAGAAGAGCAGAGGGAGTTGTTTTCAGAGTGTTTGGCGTCTGTGACTGTGTCTGTCTTTTGATGGATGGGTCATCACGGTGCTGTTAGACCAGGAAGCACATGCTTTTTTTTAACTTTCTGGGAGTCTTGACTGTTTGAAGAGCAGTGCTGTATTGTCTCCTAAGGAAATGCATTCTGAATGGATCTGTATGTAGACAGACTCGTTAGTATGCAAGTAACACTCTTTGTGAAAAAACACTGCTGAACAGCTGTACTATATGATATGAAGTGTGCCCCCATATGCCTCTGCCATATACAGACACATTCACTGACACCACAGGCCTTTGGAACAGGTGTGACCCTGAACTAGTCACTCAAATAGACCTTCTGCTCAACAGGGAAAACAGGTCAGGGTCTTTTTTCATCCATAGGCCATTGATAATTCAACACCCCAATTCCACACACTCACACACACATACACACAAACACACACATATACAAAGACACACTTCAAGTTCAGGCCTCCTCATTTGACATGACTTCACACCCTATCTCAGAAAAGCTTGCTGTCGTTGTGGTGTTGTCACACTGCAGTGTCTACTCTGGCCAGCAGGCGGCACTCTCATGTTGAATCTAACCTGGGATGGTGTGTTGGACAGCTGTGTCACATGCTCCTGCAGCCATCCTGGGTGTGTCTATACCCACTATGGTCACTCATACTGGGCCGGGCTATTCTCTGCAACAACCATAAGGGGTATCGCATTGCCTGCCATGAGTCAGACATCACTACAGGTCTACATTAGGCATTTCCTGTTCTGCCCTCTATCACCTCAGTGTCATACTTGACCATGTCAAATCAGTAACCTACTGTAGACCCTCCACTGTAGACAGAACCACTGCTGAGTGTGAAATGTTTTACTGCTGGTTTACTTCAGACTGCTTTCCTCCTGGTGGTGTGTGTTTACCAGGGGGTGTCGTCTCCCATCTCACATGGGTCTATTTATAGCTGCCCTGATCTGGACTGTAGTGGGGTTCTGCACTGGCGCAGGGCCTGTATGGGTAACAGTGAAACATGAGCAGTGGTGACTTTACTGTAACTGAGGACAAACATCACAACGTCACAAAGGAAACCATGTAAAAGGGCTCAGTCTTTACTGTGTAAATAGAAACGGTATGTGACAGGATTTGCACACTCATCTCCTATGCTGCGGATTCTTCATGAAATCAGTGAAGAATATGTATTTGGTACCTTTACTCAGTGCACACTGTAAACTGAGTTATCAGGAGGGTGTAGGCTTCACTGCTGTGGGCAACAGTCAAGGTTGGGAGACTTGTATTAAGGCGCCACATTCATAATTACGAATAATTATGGCTGTGTGTAGAACAAAGAAAATCATAGTGCTGCCTGCAAGCAATTAGAGCATTAAATTCCATTGTAAATAATGCAAAAGATTATGACAGATGTAATATGGAACCAGTTTTCTTACAGTCCCTCAATCTTGTCACATCTATCCTTGCCTGTGTGCGTTTGATATTCCAAGCACATTGTGCCTGTTTTTAAGTGGGAAGACTTAGGCATCTTTAACTGATGTAGAGACACGTTTCAGACAAGCCTCTCAGACATCACTAGGCGCTGATGATATTTGATGGTTCCCTGACGATCCCAGAGGCAGAACATCTGTTCCAACTTCTCTGCCAGGACCTGATGAGCAAACGCTGCATATCCTTTAATTGCTGTCATACCAGCCCTGTTCATACATCTGCTGCCAGGTTTTAACTTGGTACAGTTCTGCACTCTGTCCTAAAAGCTAACAGGAAAAATGTGTATGCATTTCTTTTTTTACTAGTCCCCTCGAATTCAACAAAATATTTGGGGCCTCCCTACATTTCTTTTAGGATTGTTCCGTATCAAACGATGACATCACAGATTGAATTGCTTCCAGACTGGGCCAGAGTTCTTATTTCCAGTGCTAGAGCAGCTCTCTGTGTCTCAGCTTCCAGCACAAGCAAATATGAGAAATGGTGTATGACATCATGTAGAGAGCACATACAGCTTGGTTATATGCAACACGAGAATCAGCAACCCAGTCTCTAGGAAACAACAGTTTCAATGGAAAAAACACTTGCATTCCTGTGCTGTATTCTACTCTCTCTTGGTTCATACTTTGTCGATTTGAGGAGCCAAGATGTAAACACTGTTCCTGAGGTGTCTAACGTATGAGACCATAGCAGGGGATTCAAACTTCACCTTGCAGCTGGTGTCCTGTATCTGGTTTCTCTGGGGCTGGTGTGGTGAGGAGAGGGTTGGAAGCATGGAGCAGAGAGCCGTTTGGAGAAGATGGAGAAGGAACGTACATGCAGGGAGGCGTTGAGCTGAGGGGAGGGTTAGGGGAGGGTTTTATGAGCGCGAGGAGGGCCTCCTGTTGGAATTCCCAACTATGATATCATCCCAGACCAGAACAGACCAGACTAGAGGGCTGTGCAGACTGAGAGAGGGATAGTGGAGAGAGAGATTATTGTACTGAGAGAAAGAGAGAGAGGGAAATAACTAACAAGAACGGGATGAAGCATCAAATGTTCAGCTTTTATAGTGCTGAAATTAGTTAGCAGCTAGTATTTAGGCCTATCTAACATCCCATGTATTTTCACATTTCTGTGTGCTCACATCCTGTACCCCATACTATCATGACTATCGTGATCTGCTGATTATGTATGGACATCATGAGCTCATCCTCAGAGCATACATGTCATACAGAGATAGCATTATCAAAGACTTAGTGGACTTGAGGTTTGAAATATAAAGACCTACGTAATCTCTCCGAAGTGTTAAGAGACCGTGTCTAAAACCTTCTTTTCAGACAGAACTTCACGTAGTATTCCCATATACCACCAAGGATTCTATTTTTGTCAAATCAAACAACAAAATAAACCACTGCTTCAGTGGTTCCACTAATTCAATGAGCTCATATCATAGCTCATATGTTTCCTCTCATATCGGATTTACTGTTAGTTCATTTGAGGAAGTCTGAAATGCCATGCTTTGTTTTTCTTCATCTTTGAAGAGCTACAGTGATATGTCTACTGTTAGGTAGGTCTGTATGGAGGTCAGTGGAAAGACAGGATCATTTATATGTCTGGAGAGGTGTGGGAGCTGAGTGGATCATCTTCTCCACACTGTGTCTGTCTGTGCCTGTCTGTGCCTCTCTGTCTCTCTCTTCTCTCTCTCCTCTCTGTTCGTCCTCCAACAGAGACATCTGCTGTATCCATAAGCCTTATCTTCCTCTGCGCTTAGATACACATTTTTAAGTATGTAAATGTGTCTCTCGAGCTTTTCCTGTCTCTCTCTCTCTCTCTCTCTCTCTCTCTCTCTCTCTCTCTCTCTCTCTCTCTCTCTCTCTCTCTCTCTCTCACTCTCTCTCTGCATTTTCAATCTATCTTTTGAAGTCCCAGATGAAAAGGGGCCCAAAGGAAGCAATCATTTTCACTGCGGGGAGGAAGAGGGTCCAAGCTTGTAATTAGAGGACATCACCACCTTCCTCCTTAGACACGCGCGCCAGTGACTGTTGTCCCTGTGAACTCAACCCATCTGGGAACTATTCTCCTCTATTTCCTGTGCCTGTTGTCATTAGACACAAACTACCTCTGAATGGGGTGCTAGTTGAGCAGCCTTCCCACCCCCGCCTCCATGTGTCATTATTGTCTGGCCAGTCATGTCAGCTCTAAGGAGCCAAAAGACTGGCGCACTATCACCAGGTAATGTTATCCAATGTCTTGTACACTTTGTTAACTGAGCTTCAAAACTACAATGGAATCATGTTTGTGCTCTATCCTCCAATGACAATACATGAGAGGACTCAGGACAGAGAGCTATAGATTGGTCTCGGAATGGTCAAGTGAAATGAATGGAGAATTAAGAACAGAGTGTGATAAAGAGGAGAGATGGAGGGCCTCTGGGGCGTCTCCTGGGATTACCTTTTGGGATTGCATTAGGAAAGAGGAGAGTGAGCTAAACCCTTTCCAGGACTACCCTTGCTTCTCTTTTTCTTCTTTCCACTTATTGTGTATCTAAACAGTTAGCCCTGAAAGGCTCTATTAATAGAGGTGCTTCCGCATCTCTCTGCCTTGGCCATCTCCTCCCACTTACATTCCTCCACTGTGCTGATGAAACATCCAAAAGGATCCAGCCTTCACTCACTCACTCACTCACTTACTCACTCACTCACTTACAACTCTATTTTCATCCCTGTTTTTAGACACTCCCTCTCTACTTCCTTTCTTTAGCAAAATGTTATCCCAACATCTTCCATGAACCTGTCCCTCTCCACCCAGTTTCCCTTTACAGTCCTATCCCAGTTACACTACACACCTCCTCTCCCTCACCCCTTCTCTTGCTCCCTTGTGTCCATCATGCCTCTCTCCCTCATCTTTCTCCCTTCTCTCCCTTCCATCTCCTCCCTCCCCTCCTCTGTTAGCATGACTGAATCACATTTGCGATCCTCCTTGGTCCAGGGTCATTTGTATCCCCCCTCACATGATTTGGCTTGGTGCTGGAGGAATTCCATCCCCTCTCCCTAGCTACAGAGCCCAGAGCTGGAGCAGACACGCACACACACACACACACACATGCACACACATACCCTTCCTGCAGCCAGCCCCCCTCTACACTGCCTGGCGAAAGCCCACCCCCCTCTTCCTGCCTCCGCCCCCCTCACACTCCTGCCAGCCTGGAGAGGCAAGGAGAGAGAGAAAGAGAGAGAAAAAGAGAGAGAGAGAGAGAGAGGAACACAGGAACAGAGGGAAAAAGAGAAGGAGCAACCTCCGTTTGTCTGTCAAAGGCTGCTAAGCGGTCACTGCTAGCCTTACACCCATAGGGATCTCTCCTCAGATAGGCATAGCCATGGAAACCTTTCCTTCCAGCATGGAGCTGTACTCAGATAGCTAGGAAATGTTGCCATTCCTTCCACAGTGATCTATAGGCAGCGATGGAGATGGGTACTGAGGACTGGTAATGCTAGGAACGTCTTGTTGCTGGCCAGCATGTGGTGCTTGCAGTGTAACTCCGAGAAGACCCAGTCTCTTCTGGAGCTTGAGCCGGACAGCTGGTACGTGGTGCAGTGGGAGTGTACAAGAGAGTGGGACAATTTGATGTTGTTTGTGTGTGTGTGTCTGTGGGTGGGTGAGCGTGTGTTTGTGTGTGTAGTTCTCTTTTCAGTTGATGATAATGATAAAAATGATAGACTGGGCTAATATGGCTCCTGATAGGGGACAGAAGAGAAAAGTGTGTTTATGTTTGTGTGACTGTGTATGAAGGTACATTTCTTTACACTGCTGAGTATCACGTGCAGATTCAAGATCTGTCTTGAGGCCTTAATGCTAATAGTGAACATATGGTTATTTCATTTCTTTGTGGGGTCTGTCTTTATGAGGCACAAGACTCACATAGGACATTCGACTCCCCATTTTCATCTAGACATTGGATTTAGACTAACAAAATGTGCTAGGATATTGTTACAGAATATTTACTCTGAAACAGCCTGCTGTGTGTCTTTGCAAAGGGCATTCCTGACGTGTCCTTTGCTTCTCCGGCTTACAGAATGTGACTCTGCGTATTGTAATATATGGCTCCTCAAGGACGAGTGCTGTGTGTGACGAGGCAGATAATTACATTCTGAATTGGCAGGCTGGCTGTTATCTGGGCTTGACAGGAGGGGAGCACAGGTGTAAACAGCAGAGCACTATGGCTCTCCTTTCTGCTGGAGATGGAGAGGGCTTGCTATGTGGCATGGTGAGAGGGGTGTGATGGGGACCTGCCACACCTTCTAAAGGCCTTGTGTGTGCAGCATCACTGACCTGCTTTACAACTGGTGTGTTCATGTTCAGTTAACTATTAACCTCAAAATTATGCACCTTCATTGTATCAATCTGGAGGGGTGGCTCAGGGGGTTGAGAAGGTCACACACTAATCGCAAGATTGGTGGTTCGATACCCAACTCCTCTAGGCCATGTATCTAAGTGTCCTTGAGCAACACACTGAGCCCCAGGGGTTGCACCTGATGGGCAGGCCAGCGTGCCAGCTCTGCCTCCATCAATGTGTGATAATGTGTGTGAACGGGTGAATGAGAGGCAAACAATTTGAAAGCGCTTTGAAAGGCAGAAAAGCGCTATACAAATGCAGTCCATTTAGCATTTAATCTGCCTATGAAGTTTTAATCGGCTAATCAGTCTGAGAAAAAATCACAGCTCGTGGAAGTAATTGATTAATTGAGAAGTAAAGTAATGAACAAGCTATAATTGGGTTTCCTAGGGAAACTTTACAAACTTTTCTCTCTCTCTGTCTGTCTCTCTCTCTCTCTCTCTCTCTCTCTCTCTCTCTCTCTCTCTCTCTCTCTCTCTCTCTCTCTCTCTCTCTCTCTCTCTCTGTCTCTCTCTCTGTCTCTCTCTCTCTCTCTCTCTCTCTCTCTCTCTCTCTCTCTGTCTCTCTCTCTGTCTCTCTCTCTCTCTCTCTCTCTCTCTCTGTCTGTCTCTCTGTCTCTCTCTTAAGAGACAGGGATTATGATAGCAGGCCTGCTGGAGCCTCAAAGCTTTGGAAATACCCTTTGGCTTCAATCATATCAGTTTGGGAACAATTTATACATTCTCAAGCTTTACAACAGAAAGTGCTGCAGCTGTGAGTGTCTGTCCTGATAGGCCAGATGAGTGGTCAGACTGGAGCTACAGTTCGTCTAGACAGCCATTCCTGAGAGATAAGGCAACAACCTCTGCTAGGCAGTAAAGTGTGAGTGGCCAGCTTCAATTCTGGGCTTGAAATCACAGTAGTTAGAAATCTTGACACCGATGAGATCGTTGACTACAAAACGTCTGCTGGAAACTCTCTCATCAGTTGGACCAGCACAGCTTGCCAATTTCCAGCTGCATTACACTGTGATTTCCAATCTGGCCCTGGCTGTCTTTAGAGAGTGGTTTACTAGATCCATGAACAGGGTTATGGGACCTGAAAGCAGAGATACGTCAGTGTTCTCAAAGAGTGTCGCTGTTTATACTGCATTTGCATTAACATGTTACTGTGTGGTCTCCTCAACTTTGACCTTGAAAGCATTCCCCCACATGTGGGTCTTTGTGGACCAGTGTTTGCATCTGTATTTATGAGCTGAGCTCTGTGAGTCACTCTCGGAGGGGAGCGGAGGAGAGGGGAGGAAAACATCTGTTTTTGTTGTGTTCAGAGCCCATTTGTCAGTGGTCTACATGGGGCTCTGTGGTGTGAGGGCTGAGCTGTGTGGTGCCTGTTAAATAACAGGATTAGGTCAATGCTCTGGAACATTTTATATACAGAACATACTGTAGTTTTTCTTAACAAATAATTTGCAACATTTTCTCTTAGAATCCACTGCCTAGTTTGAGATTCATCTACCCATTTTTTGTTTATCAAAGAACAATTTGAATTTAACTGAAGAGCTGAACTGAAGTGCTTTCATTGACAGATAATGAGCTAATGAGAAAAACATGCATGCACACACTGCAGTGGTTTGCAGACTTGTTAAAGCAATTCATTGACACAGTAACTCCCCTACCAACCACCAACCTCAGACAGTCGCAGGCCCAGTCCCAGCTTCACTCCCAGCCCTTGCCTCACTCCCAGATCCAGCCTCAACCTCAGCCCCAGCCCCAGACCCAGCCTTAGCTCCGGCCTGCACCTCATTAACCAGACTCTTTTCCCAGAAGTCCAGTAGATGTGACTCCTCTTTTCCCGGACGGAGGAATGTAGCTCCCTCAGGTCCATGTTGTAGACTAGTGTGAGGCCTGGGCCTGTTTGTCAGGATGTGTTGAGAGGGAGGGGAGAGAGAGGAAGAGATGACTGACCCCCTCAGGACCCCCAGCTAAAAATCACTGCCAGCTGAGCTGCCCCTAGCCTGCCTTACAGCTGGGCTCCATGGAACAGGAGTAAGGAACTCACGCCTACTGGATGTATGATGACCACTAAAAATGGCCATTTGACCAGCACATGGAGCCCTCAAGGAACCATTAAACACTTAATTCATGTGTTTTGAAGATATCAGAAGTTTAATTGTTTTTCTTTGTCTTTGTTTTATCATGGCCCTTCTGATTAGGCTCAATAACTGTAAAACACATGAAAGCGTTGCAGTCAGTATTCCCATTTGTAGTAACAACTTTGCTGTATCCAAGTGGAGTGTGTGGTTGTGTTGTTTATACAAGCCTCTCCTCTCGAGTGATGTCATATGAGGCCCTGCTCTCCCCTCCCTCCCTACTTTTCACCCTTCGTTGCAAACTAAAACATCTGCTCTCTGAAATAGCTTTTGGGGCATTTTTTTTCTCTTCCCTTTCCTGTCATCATGAACAATTGACCCGAGAGAGAAGACCAAGAGGGTGACCTCACAGAGGAAAAGAACAGCAGCACCACACATCTGACCCACTCTCTCACATTCTGTCTGTCTGTCCATCCATCTCCTATTCTCTCCTGTACCTGTTATTTGCTAACAAGGCTGCTTAAAGAATTGTAGTGGCCTAGAGAAAGATGGAGGACGCAGGGTTGAGATAAACAAAGCTTGCCCTATGTCACTGGGTGAGGGTGGCAGACTGCATGTGGAAGGTAAAGAAAATGTCTGTTTGGAACAGGGGGGGTTCATGAATATCCCTGAAGACTCTTGCAGTTTCTGAAACACAGTATCACTGAAGGCTCAACTGCCTCCAAACATATTTATATCCATGTCTAACTCCCTGTTCAATACAATGATGAATAAACTAAAATAACCTCCTATCTTATCAATCTATACCTTATATTCCTTACCACCTAGGCCTCTGTCTATTGTTTGAGTCATTTTTGTTATGTCAGACCCCCCTGAAAATATTTAGTGGCCAGTTTATTTTCCCATGATTTCCAGTGATGAAGCCATAACTAACTGAAATGTCAAACCCCATGTGAAACTGGGATATGTGGTGCGGTGGCTGAGTACTAGCGACGACCGTTTGTCATGACAGATGGTAGGGGGAGCTTTGTCCCCTCGGCGATTATGCAAGAAGTGTGATTTTCATTCCATCAAGCTGGGTTTGTGTTGGTACCTCAGTGAATACGCCTCTGTGTACATGTCTGTCTGAGTTTGAGTTTATTTTATTTTTTACAGGGACAGTGCACATTAATCAACGTTTCAGTAAAAGTGCTGGTTTTAGCCAGCCGGCTAATTTTCAACAGCAGTCCCTGGGCAGGTTATGGTCTGTCTGTCTGGTGGTCCAGATACTGCACACAGTGCACTGTGCTTGAGTCTAATTCCCCAGGGAGGCAGTTAGCATTGCCTTACTGTCAAGGTATCCCCTGTTAGTGCTCTATGTGACCCTGCTTGTCTCAGCTCTGAGAGGGGAAAGGATTAATGATACACTTAACCTGTCCCAGAATTGACCACACTTGGGAGTAGCGTATAAGTTGCAAATGCAACCAAATTCAACATTGTCACTATATGAAACAGTGTACATATAACAAACGGTATCTGGGACATTTTACTTATTGTAGGGTTAGCTGTGGATTCGTAGTACATGAGTCAGTTTGTGCCTGGAAGCCAGAGTCTGAAAGCCAGTGATGTTGCTGTGTACCAGGTGGCAGCTTGGGAGGTGATCCGCGTGGTGGGCAGAGATGTTTACATATCACACATTCAAGTGTTGATCGAGGAGCAGCCAAGAGTCTGGAGGGGGAACAGAGGACAATGTTTCTTACGGAGCAGTTCTTTGAACAAAATGAGACCTGTTCAAACTGAAGTGGAGTCAATTCAAAAGTTTCACTTCCAGTACAATTTTCTTACAGTGCTTACATTTTGACCAGGCTGTTAGATTAAATACTAGGCATTCATTACTAAACAAGAAAGCAGGTGAGGGCTAAATACACCATGTTGGGGATTCTAAAGAGAAAACATTGCACCTCAAGTTGAGGTAAAACAAAAATACGTGATTGTGCCGATGACTCAGGAGATCTGCTGCAGAGGAAGTGGTTACACGTTCAAAAGGAACTGGTGTTTCTTAGGTACATTCTAGGCAACGTCACTATTCAAACATAATTTGCAGTGAAAGTTACCAAGCTTGAGGAAGCAGCCCTGACCCCTCCCACACCCTTCACACCTCCCTATCCTCCTCACCGACTCACACAACGGATTTCAGTTTTAGATAGTTCTACGTGATTATTACTTATTTAAATGTTTACCTTGTCATGCAAACCTAACTGGACTTTATACTATTTATTTGCCTCAATGACAGAAGACTTCGATACACCAACATGATGTAACTGTCATTGGTCACTGATTGGCTGTGAACGTGGTATAGACTTTGCTTCTCTGAAAGTAGTCTATGTGTACTCTGGACTCATGCAGACGGCCAGGCAGGTAGAATGGTGGATAAGGTTTGGAGAAAGAGTTGGCAGTTCATAGAAAACAGAAGGGCTCTGCGTGTAAAGCAGTCTTCTCCAAGCACGGCAGAACGTAAGAGTGAGTGAGTATCCTTTAGTCAAGTTCTTTCTTCAGTGGAAGGGATGCTTTGAATTGTATTTAATTGATGTTTGATCAGCCTCCAACAAAATGTATAAAAGCCTGCTGTGTTTCTTTCATTTATATAGACTGGTTATTCATCTGTGTATTCCTGAGACAAGGATTTATGGTCATATTTCCAATAATAATCATGGAACACCCACTCAGAAGCACTCTAATCAACACATAGCGTTTAGTGTTTGGTAATGTAGGCTGTATATCTCAAAGTTGTGGGATCAGCACTTCTCAGAAATCACTGCAGTATTTCCCCCAATCCACCAACAACTATTGCCGTTTGGTTATGTAATGCCGTTTCAAAAAACACAAAACATGGTCATACTGAATTCACCAGTGTTAAGCGCAGTCCATTGTTTTTGTGTCTGGGTGAGTCTTTTGAACTCTAAATGATATGTTGTTGTTGTGTAGTGAGAAAGAAAAGCCTGAGTGACCATGTGTCCTCTGTCTCTGTGCAGTGTGGAAGGGGATGCCAGGCCCAATGAGACAGGTCCGGACGGAGGAGCCAGCTACGGCAGGGGGCCTGTGACCCACGGCTCAGCCATCAGCCCTGACCGCTTCGACGGCCCGCACTACGGCCACAGCGTCCAGCCGGGGCCCCAAAGACCCCGAAGGCCCAAGCTCCAACATTCCCAGTCCATTCTCCGCAAACAGGCTGAAGAGGAGGCCATCAAGCGCTCCAGATCGCTCTCTGAGAGCTATGAGCTCTCTGCTGACCTCCAGGACAAACAGGTACTAGAACATTCTGTCACTGTACTGTATGACACACAAAGACAACGTATCTCTGTCAGTGTTGTCTCTACTATTGTATCTTCTCACTGTCCTGATTAACTACATACTCTGGTCTTTGGGAAAATGAATGTAGACAGCTAGTGATGTGTGATGTCCCTGTGGTCCTCAGGTGGAGATGCTAGAGCGTAAATATGGTGGACGCTTCATAACCCGGCATGCAGCCCGCACCATCCAGACAGCCTTCCGCCAGTACCAGATGAACAAGAACTTTGAGCGTCTCCGGAGTTCTATGTCTGAGAACCGCATGTCCAGACGTATCGTTCTGTCCAACATGAGGATGCAGTTCTCCTTCGAGGGCCCGGAGAAAGTCCACAGCTCCTACTTTGAGGGGAAGCAGGTGTCGCTAACAGACGATGGCACCCCCCTGGCCGTGGTACAATCCGAGTGTGGAGATATGGAGGTCCACCACCAGGCTAACCTGGCCACTCACCCGGCCTCCCAAAACGACCTGACGGACGCCATCACGGAGCTAGAGGATGCTTTCTCCAGGCAGGTCAAGTCTTTAGCAGAGTCTATAGACGATGCCCTGAACTGCCGCAGCCTGCAGGAGGACGAAGTGGATCCTGAGGCTATGGGCCCCGAGGTGGGCCTGGAGGTAGCCTACCAGGTCAAGCCCCACCGTGGAGCAACCGGGCGCATGCGGGATGAGATGATGGCGTCTTACAGTGATGTCACGCTGTTTATTGACGAGGAAGACCTGTCCCCCTCCATGGCGCTCTCGCGGTTAGGTGACCAGCCCTCAAGCACCGAGTCGGACCCGCGGCTGCGCTCGGCCAACTCCTCCCAGGAGTACTGGCCCATGGACCCCAAGGACGAGGGCCGCGACACAGACACCAGCTGCCGCAGCACGCCCTCTCTGGAGTGCCAGGAGCAGAGGCGGAGGGTGGACCACCTGCCCCTGCTCACCATCGAGCCCCCCAGCGACAGCTCGGCCGAGCTGAGCGACCGCTCCGACCGCAGCTCCGTCAAGCGCCCGCCGGCGTACGAACCTCACAGCCACATGGTCACCTCGTCCCAGGCCAGCCCCAAACACATCTCCCACGGGCCGCCCCCTCGGGCGCCCTCCCGCGACGACGAGGCCCCGCTCCGTCACCGCCACCGGCAGCTGGAGAGCCACCTGGCCATCAACGGCTCGGCCAACCGGCAGAGCAAGTCCGAGTCGGACTTCTCCGACGGCGACAATGACAGCATCAACAGCACGTCCAACTCCAACGACACCATCAACTGCAGCTCCGAATCGTCGTCCAGGGACAGCCTGCGGGAGCAGACCCTGAGCAAGCAGACCTACCACAAAGAGACCCGCAACAGCTGGGACTCGCCCGTCTTCAGCAACGACGTCATCCGCAAGAGGCACTACAGGATCGGCCTCAACCTCTTCAACAAGTAGGTGTTCAACTCCGAGGGAGCAGCCCCGCACTGATTAGAGTGATTAGCCCCTTCTAGAACTGGAGAGCAGCGTTGACAGAGGCTTTGTATAAAAGCAGGGGTGACGTAGAGTAATCAGCTTTATTAGATGTGAGAACAACACAATCAACAGTAATCAGACTAATCCATTCTAATTCTCAAGGTTGCAAACCCTCGAGGGAGCTTGAAATTTCTAAGTGTTTTGGATGAGGGGTTTGAATGTAGAATGGCTGGCAGACATTTGCTTGCTTGGTTTATGCATGTCCATGCTTGTTTACGACACTGTGAACGCAGTTCACTTAATAGACATAGTCGTAGACTTTAGAAGGGCGCATATTTCGACTCTATTATGTCAGGTATCTGCATGCTCTGCCCTCTGGTGAATGTTTAACCAGGTTGGAAGTCACTCCCTCTCAGCCAGAAAGGCAAACACCTCTCTTGACACTCTTGTTTGATCCAAAGCCTGGTGGTACAAGGAGACATCAACTTTTGAACATGGGGGCATCATGTTTAATGGCATTAACCCCATGAGATGGGTCACTTCAGGCCTTGAAATCTGACTACTTTTCCTTATCTGAGAATGACATTTGGCACCTAACCTGACTGTGTGTGTCCGTTTTCAGGAAGCCAGAGAAAGGTATCCAGTACCTGACAGAGAGAGGCTTTGTCCCAGACACACCAGTGGGCGTGGCTCACTTCCTGCTCCAGAGGAAGGGCCTGAGCAGACAGATGATTGGAGAGTTTCTGGGCAACCGGCAGAAACAGTTCAACAGAGATGTATTAGAGTAAGTATGAACTTCAGTATGAATTACTTTCTTACTAGTTGCCCAAGCACAAGGCTTGTTATAGACAGGCGACGAGGCTAAGGACTTGTGCCGCCAGTGTGGCCTGTTATATCCAAAGTCAACTGCTGTCAAGCACACAGATCTCTATAACTCATGTAAAACTAGGGCATCTCAGATTCCCCATCTCATGTTCTTTGTCACCACCCCCCCAGACTGTTATTGTCATTAGAGCTTGCTGGACACAGAAGGGTAGTATACTGTGGATCTGCCCATGTGTAAAAAATAGTCTCTGCTTCATATTTCTCCTGTGTGTGTGTGCGTGTTGCAGCTGTGTAGTAGATGAGATGGACTTCTCGTCCATGGAGCTGGACGAGGCCCTGAGGAAGTTCCAGAACCACATCCGTGTCCAGGGGGAGGCTCAGAAGGTGGAGCGACTCATTGAGGCCTACAGGTAAAGAAGTTATTCAAAAACATTACAAAATACAGAAACAAAAGCACACAGACAGACACTCGCAGCCATACAGTTAGTTGTTGCCGTGTCATATGACTGAGCTTTTCTACTACCAATGTCTGCAAACTGCTAAATTGCTGTGTGACCTTCATCACACATCATGTCTTCAGGCCAGACAACCTCTCTATTCCCAAAATGTAAAATAGGCTGAATACTACATGGTAGTAATGAACGTTTTTTTCTGTTTCTGCATTGCATTTGCAATCAGCACTGAGTGGTTATCAACTAGTGTCTTGCAGTGCAACTCCCAGTTGGCAGTGCTGGATGACTTATTGATGTGTGGAGGGACTTAGTGCTCCATATTAATTATGCTTGAGTAGATAGACTAGTTCCTCACGCCATGCTGAGAGGTTGATGGTGACATTGCACATCCACACCACCATCCCAGTCAGCAGTCACTGTCCATCACCTAGGGGTTTACACCCTGCATATCACACTTTACCGCATTTCTTTCACCAGCAGAATATAAATATACTCATTATTTTACTGATGCGTCATTCCCCTCTCTGCCTGTCTTCAGTCAGCGCTACTGCATCTGTAACCCCACGGTGGTGCGACAATTCAGAAACCCTGACACCATCTTCATCCTGGCCTTCGCCATCATCCTCCTCAACACAGACATGTACAGCCCCAACGTCAAACCGGAGAGGAAGATGAAGCTGGAAGACTTTGTCAAAAACCTCAGAGGTATGTCTGTGAATGTGTGTGTGGGTGGATGTGTGTGTCCTTGTGGGTAGGTGTGTGTGTCTGTCTGATTGTGTGTCTGTTTGTGTGTGTATGTAGGTGTGTGTCTGTGCGCGTGTGTATGTGTGGGTAGGTGTGTCTATGTGGGTGTGTCTGTGTAGGTGTGCGCGTTTATGTCTGTGTGTGTGGGTGTGTACGTGTGTGTGTTTAACCTATTGTTGCTCCCCGTCAGGGGTGGATGATGGGGAGGACATTCCCAGGGAGACTCTGGTAGGCATTTATGAGAGAATCCGGAAGAGAGAGCTGAAGACAAACGAGGACCACGTGTCTCAGGTGCAGAAGGTGGAGAAGCTCATTGTGGGAAAGAAACCGGTGAGTTACTCTCAAATCCTACCAGGAACCAAGGCTCATTCCTACAGACGCTTAAACGTGTGTGAAACTGGGAGGGTAAAGCAGGTTTCCCATCTGTCTGCATTGAATATCATCATGACACTTAATGTAGCACCTCTCTCGGTGTTAATTTGAGCACAAGCCTCCTCGTTAGCATTCGGTTTGAATGTGAGCAAGGGCTTTGTTCAGTGCTGCCTGGTGTCAGCCTGCAGTCACGTTACTGCTGGGACCTTCAGTCTGGTGCCTTTCATGTCTCCCGAGACCTTCTGAGGCAGATCCATCCCCAATGAAGAACCCAACCTCTCACAGGTTCCAGACAATCCCATAATATTCCTACAGTAAATCCTCCCTGAGTCATGTAGAGAGAATGTTATATTGTCTGACAATGCCCTCTTCAGTCACTCTTCATCTGAGGACTCCCAACACAGAACTGGGACGTTAGACTTCATCAGACTGGGGGCTTGAGGATATATTGTTTCAGCTGCGATAAATAACCGCTACTGCATTCCAGATCAAAAGTGGGAGCGCCTTGTTCTCTTGATGAAATGGGTTGGATGTACACTACACACACACGAGGCTCAGAAGAGAGAAATGTCCCACATGACCCCATAGCTGACACAGAAACACAAAATGAGATGAGATAGTTTATAGGGTTATACCATGTTGTGGACCAGAGTCATCAGCAGTAATGAGAACCTCCCTTTGATCTTCTCTCTGTCTCTCGTTTCAGATCGGATCTCTACACCACGGCCTAGGATGTGTAAGTACAGAATGACAGAAAGTCATTTCAATCATCTCACATCCCAGGGGGAAATAGTAATAGGCGAAATACCAAGGACTGTACGTGAATATGGCTTTTGCTATATCCATATCAAGTAGAACTGGGTTTCTTGAGCAGCAATGCTGGCAACCCCCCCCCCCCCCCCAAAAAAAAAAAACTAAGCCCACAGGGAGGTCAGCAGTCTGTCGTCAGTTTCTCCTGTAGACAGTGTCAACAGATATAAATACCTATGTGGCAGTGAGCTGCAGTGTTTACTGACTTTGTGCTGAGCAGGGTATACATCCCTGCCAAGCAACAGACCACACAGACGTCTCACTGGCATATATACACTACAACATAGTCGTGCATAGTGGATCTGCAATGTTCTGTTGCATGATCACCCCGCACATGTTGATCTATGCCCTCTATCTTTTCTATCAGATGAATTAGACAGTTTTATTATATATTTATAACCTGGTGTTAAAATTGTATGCACACATCTGGAGGAATACATGACACTTGTATCCAAGGGTACATTCTGTGTGATTAATATCACCCTGTTATAGAAACAGATAGTCCCATCCAAGATCAAAGCTTATCTGATGTTGTCAGCCAAATGGGCTGGAGGAGTCAATGTCCCTGGCTCAGTTCAGCTCCAAGCTATTTGACCTCTCTGCCCTCGCTAAAGCATAGCTCCAGGGAGGGACTGAGGTCATGGAGGGAGCTTTTCCTGAAACTGAGTGTGCTAATGCTTGTTGTGCTGCCCTCTAGGTGCTGTCCCTGCCTCACCGCAGGCTGGTGTGCTACTGCCGGCTGTTTGAAGTGCCAGACCCCAACAAGCTGCAGAAGCTGGGTCTTCACCAGCGGGAGATCTTCCTGTTCAATGACCTGCTGGTGGTAGGCTCCTCCGCTTCTCCCAGCCTGGCTCTGCTAGACCTCCACCCTGTGGCTTTGCTAGATATGTTCCCTGCACTAATGTGCTCATTATGTAGGCCAGAAAAAATCTAAGGAATCTGAAAAAAGAGTGAATGATTTATAGATTCATAGTCTTGAACATGGTAACAGTCAGATCTTTCCTCATACGTTTTTCAAGTGCGCTTCCGTGAATAATCCCTGTTGTGTGCGTCTGTGTGGGAACAGGTGACAAAGATTTTCCAGAAGAAGAAGAACTCGGTGACATACAGCTTCCGGCAGTCGTTCTCTCTGTATGGGATGCAGGTTTTACTGTTTGAGAACCAGTGTAAGTAGCAGTAAGCGCCCGTAGCCTCTCAACATCGCAGAGTATTAACCCAGCATGTTTACAGAAAGCTTGGCATGCTTTAATTTAGCACAATAACACTTCTCACTGGAAGTGCAAATCAAACTAATGGACTGTAACAGTGTTTATTCTTTCAATACTTCACACAGACCTTCATGGCGCCTTTAAACTTGCTTTTTGATCAATGCCCCGTGGTTAAAGGTCTCTCTCCCTGTCTGTGTTTTCGATTGGCCCAGATTACCCAAATGGGATCAGGCTTACATCAGCCATACCAGGTGCGGACATCAAAGTCCTCATCAACTTTAACGCGCCCAACCCCCAGGACCGCAAGAAGTTCACAGACGACCTGCGGGAATCCATCGCTGAGGTCCAGGAAATGGAGAAGTACAGGATAGAGTGTGAGCAGACGCGTTCTCTTTCTCTTCTTTCTCATCTTTCCTTCTTTCCTTCTTTTCTTGGTCCTGAGCTGCCTTGGGCCAGTTAAGCCAGTCACATTAAACAGGGCCTGGTCCTCATTCCTCATTCCTCTTTAGGAGGAAGAATGTTAAGAGTTCACAGATTTCTTACCACAGGGTGAGTTTTTTGTAGAAAGAGATGTATTAACAGGAACATAATCAGACTATTCTAAAGACTATTCTAAAGAGACTTTACAGAGATCAAATGCTAGGCAACTGCAAGATTACACACAATATTAGCATATTGGTTAAATTGTTGTCGCTTGTGTACTTTGAGTGATGAGGATTGTTCCAAGGACACATATACACACACATACAAACACGCTTCCAGTGTAGTCCTCACACCTAGGTGTGTGTGTCCGTTCTGCTCCACAGCGGAGCTGGAGAAGCAGAAGGGGGTGGTGAGGCCCAGCATGTCCCAGAGCTCTGGCCTGAAGAAGGAGGCGGGAAACGGCAGTATGACCCGTGCCAGCCTGGACGACACCTACACCATGGGGGAGGGGCTGAAGAGGAGCGCCCTCAGCAGCTCCCTGCGCGACCTCTCAGAAGCAGGTAACCACAGAGGTCACCGTCTCCGCCAGAGCTCCAGCCTGTCACTTAGCATTCCTGATGCTGAGGGATCCAACCACATCATGTCCCAGTTATGCATAAGATGATCCCAGAGCTCTTCCCATGAAGCAGAACGCTTTCAGATTGGTAGAATTTTGAGGCATGGGCAGTGTGTTTTGGCTTGTAACGAGTACATTTGGATTACTTCATGTGTGAATTCCATCTTTATTGGTGGCCTATTTAAGATTAATTTGTTGTTACCAAGAGGGACTGCAGTATGGAAGTATTTGTGAAGAATGAAGTACTTGTACTTGTGTAGAATGTTCTTTGAAGTGGCTATATATTCACTGACGAATGGAATTCAACGATGGCTCTTATCCCTTCATATGGTAATTTAATCCAATTAGATATATCTGTTTTACAATGTTATGTGTCTCATTTTCATTCATAAGTTACTTCCTTATTTTTCCAAGCATTTCACAATGTTCCTTGTTTGTTACATGAATCAGTGATACTCATATTTGCCTCTCCGTCATTCTCTTTCATTTATATCTATAAACTATCAATCCAACTGAATTTGAGGGTCATTCCATTCTCATTGTTTGTGAAATGTCAAGATTTGGTTCCAATTTCTACGTCAACAGACATTTCATTTCCATAAATAACAGTATGTAGCATATAAGCTCCAAATCTTGAACATTTCATTGATTCTGGGTCACACTTCTGTTACCTTATCCAGTAATTACCATGATAAAGTAATGAAATCCATTATGGGGCTCTTTCTGACACCAGGGGGTACAATTGTTCTGTTCCAGTTATGATTTGGTGTATATCCATGGAGTACTTTTGAAGCTTAGTCTGTGTTGAAGTAGGCCAAAACCATGATGCTTCGGTCCTCCTGTTTCATGTTTTTGTATACTATGTTGAAGCACTAACCTTCTCAGTGCAGGATGTGGCATGATAGCGGGGTCATTCCTGTGTGAAGTATTTTTGTTTTTCTTTTCTTGCCATTTTCATCTCAAATGTACTTCCTGTTATTCCCACGCCCATTCAGTTTTCTCTCCTGCTCATGTGTAATAACTGGTCATGTTCTCATCGGCTGAATAAGCCTAACATTGGCAGACTGCTCTGTTTGCCCTTCAGCCCTATATTTGCCTGTACATCCCATATGCAACAGCCATTGTATTGCTTTTGATGTTCCTCCTACCACTGGCGTTAAGCCACCCGAGACTCTCCCTTATGACAATCTACATCTTGTGACAACATTAAACTCCTGTTGCCACATTTTATGAGAATGTGTTGGTGAACTCTTTGTAGAAAGAATAAAGAGATATTAGCCCTTAATGCTCAGTAGTTGACCCATGGGCCTCAGGTGAAATTGCACCTTGGTAAATCCCTTGGTCGGCAGGCAGAAGCGGTTGTGTTTTATTATTTTTTATAACTACTGGAGCATAGCAAAGCTCCAATTTAGAAATACGTGATACAGAACAATATTTGGTACATACAATAGTCTAACACAAGTTTGTTGGACAAGTCCTGTAGTAAATCTAGGTTAAGTAGATGTTAAAAGGACACAACTACACCACCCACAAAACCCACCCACCAATCCCTCACTCTCTCCCTGACCCCTGATCCACTGTGCCCTTGATAGAATTATGCTCACAACCCCTGCACTGCCCCTAGGGGATCGGAGGGCTGAATAAACCTCTGTAGTTGATCCAGGAGTGCTGTCCATCTCTAATCTGTGGTATTGCATGTCTCGGGCAGGCAAGCGTGGGCGCCGCAGCAGTGCAGGATCACTAGACAGCAATATGGAAGTAAGTTGGAAGCAGCTGGTATCCAAGCTACTCTCTATGTGATGATGTGCACTGTCAAAACACACCATTTATTTTTGGTATTGCACCCTCTCTGCTTCATAGACTCTCAGTTCATTTGTTTTTGATCATTTTTTTCTCCTCGGATGCCTTAACCACCTGCCTGCCTGGGTTAGTGTGCATGCATGGGCTGCCTGCCTCTGATGCTGCCCTGACTGGAAGAGAAAGAACTTGGTCATGTGGCCAGTTTGCCCTTTTTCTTGAAACAAGCATGACTCTACTAATTCCCCACTGATCCTTCTGTCTCCCCAAAGCCATCTGTATCTGCCATAGTTTACTGTCCTCTTCCATTCACTCATGTCCAGCTCTCTGACCTCTCTTTGGGTTTCTGCCACAGCCACTGAATATGGTAACTGTGTCCTGGTCTCTTTCCTGTCCCCATCCTAGAAGCAAGGTTAGGTCCAGGGAGGAACACTGTGTTAGAAGCAGGACTCTCTTACTCAGACTGACGGGCTTCTTTACATACAGATTCAATAAGATGTGGATTTCATTCATCATCCTTCACTCATTCCATGTGTCCATGTGTTTGGTTAAAGTCTGGGACCCTGACATTTTTATTCCACTTTCAAAGAAGTCACAGAATCTCTTTCCAGCTGTAGATTAAGCATGTACCAAAGGGAATATGTATAATTCCTTCAGGTTGAAAGCAATCTGGTTTTGGAAAAGTTGGAACCAGAACAGTGGAAAAGTGTCCAGGCCACTTTGTGAAATGTGCACACCAGAGCTTCAGTCCTGCTGCCTATAATATTAGCCTACTGCTGTCAGTGGAATGCTAACCTAATATGGATGGAGAGGTTGCCTGTCACTTCCTCTGCATGTGTATTTTCTGCCTCTGTTGATTTTAACAAGATGCATGTGTGACTTTTGGCAGGTTCAGAAGGTGTTCAACATTGACAGCAATTTAATATGATGTCATTTTAACTCAGTATCAATTTGTTAGTTCCATTACTATTTTGTGTCATAGGCCTACATGGTGTATTTGACTGTGATCATTAATCTGCTCAGAAAACACAAGTCAGATTTCTACTAGACTTTTGGACTTTGAACCTCACCTTCTTCTGACAATTGACATTTTAGAATTGGTAATGCTGGTTTCTTCTCCCCTAACATTATATAAAGAGGTTAAAGCTGATTTTACCATTCATAGTCTGTCCGTCTGTCCTCCATCCTGAGATGAACATTTTTGGTTTATTTTTGCATGCTCTGTAACATTTTGCTTCTTGCTGTTTACCCTCACTCTCCAGGTTAAGTGAACCACCTCCATGAGTGGTGCAGTATGATTTGCCAAACAGCCGTAGTACAATTGTACTGTGTGTGGAGTTTTGGGCTTTGTCACAGGCACTGACAGGGCTGCTGTTACATTCCTCTCTCCTGCAGGGGTCCATCATTAGCAGCCCTCACACACGTCGGAGAGCCACCACCCCGCGCGAGGGCGCACCCCGCAGCCATCCCCCCATCCCCAACTCCTCCTCCATCCTTGGGTCCCTATTCAGCAGCAAGCGAGGGAAGCCCTCTTCGCAGAGCCACCCTCCTATTCCTCCGCCCGGTCACCCCACCCTCATCTCCCACAAGCCCCACCCAGCCAACCTCCACCACACGGCACAGAGCGTCCACCCAACTCAAACCCAGCTGCACGGCCACCACTCCCAGTACTGCCAAGTCCAGCAGAACCCGCCCCCCTACCATCACCATCACCACTACAACCCCCCACCGCACACACAGTACCACCAGCACCCAGCCTACACCTCACACACACACGCACACACTCAGCACAGCCACCACAGTCAGCATTCCCATCATGCCTCACACTCCCAGCATGCTCCTCACCACCATAGTCAGCAGCAGGGCCCGGCACCTGGCGGGCCCAAACCCAAACACAGCGGCATCAGCACCGTGGTGTGACCTCCCTCCTAGAAAGAGAGCGAGAAAGAGAAGAAAAAGAGAGAGAGGGAGGGACAGTTGCTTACACCAAAGGGACGGTATGAGTTTATGGCCTGTCCACTGTGTTCTACTGCTGCTGTGCTGGGGCGGATTACAGGCCCCACCTGGATCCCCCCTTCACTACCCACCTAAAGACATGGAAACAAGACTGCAATCTTCCACGCTGAGTCTTGGCTCAGCCACTCAAACTACAAACTACAGGCATTTCTCTGTCAGGGTCTCAGGGGAGCGTTTTCCAACAGGAAGTTACTCTCTCCTACTCTCCACAAACCCACACACACAACCTGGCCGTGATGGCTGAAGAGAAGTTGTCTTTTCTCTGCCAGCCCCTCTCCACTGCTCCATTCCTACAATAGTTGGTCTTCCCTTCGCCTGGGGAAGGCCTGAGAGAAGATGGCTGACTGTTTTCTCTGATGATGGCATATTATATTGCACACATTTGCTCTGATCTGAACGAGCTAACTTTCAACTCTCTGCTTTCTTAGGTTTGCAAATCCTATCTTCATTTTTTAAGAATGCTATTTGTTGTTGCCTCCTGTAGAATTCATGTAGTGAAAACACTAGATGTAATCATTTCACACTAACTAGATCAACAGACAGGTTAACAACTGAGTAGAAAGTCTCAATGGTAGTAGTTTTAGTGCTGTATTTACCGTAGATGACAGCTCTGTTGTCTCCTAGCTCTCATGAATAAATGTGCCAATTACTTATGCATAACCTATTTAGTCGCCACTTCATGTACAGTATATTGTGCGTAAAGTACTTTGTAAGATCATACTTACAACGATTATTATTATCATTGAAAATGAATTTTATCAGTATTATACTGACTCTATAGTAACAGGATCAATCTGAAGGGAGTGAACCCACATTTAGTCCGGCCAATAATAATCTTCTCTGGAGTTTGTTGCATTTAAAATGGAGAATGGCGATCTTCTAGAGTGCAGCTGTGGCATATGGGTATGGCTGGGATGACATTTCCTGTCATGACTGTCCTTACTTGTCCTTCATAGGTTGAGTGTGTGGGTCCCTCCCTGAATGCTAATGCTGGTATGATACTTAGTACTGTTCAAAATTAGGAGGGATCAACTGAAGCCCGTTGGTGTTGAGCTTGTCGTCCCTGTTGAGTTATATTCTGTCCAAGCTTACAGCTGCTCCTATACTTTTCAAGTATACTGTATTTTGAGGCCTAGGTCATGGACACGCAGTACACCTGGCTTTTGCCTTACATATATGCAGCAGCTGCATTCTTGACTCTTCAAAATCAAACAATTATATTTTTGAACTTTGCTTGAGTGTCATAGCTTTTTTTTTCTCCCTCAAAACCCTTTCAAGTTAGTGACTGTATAGCTCTTAAGTAACTAGAGAGGTATTCTTGTTATCTTTGTTGTTATCCTGTGCAATATCTCTGGACTGATTTTGTACATTCAGAACAAGCAAATGTTTCCTCCTGTTTTGTTTGTTTTCACGATATGTCGTTTATTTATTTAGTTTTGGCCCCTGTCGTTCTTTCTCAGTGGCTTAATGTGTGACTGTATTCATGAGAAGAACAGTCCTGGAGTTCAGTGGAATGTCTACTAAGTGATTTTGCATGTAATGTTATTGATGTGAGGCTATCCTCTGCACATGTATAACAAATCAGTGTTACCATGGCGAGTTAAAGTGCAATCATGATCAGAAGTGACTAGTATTGCTAGTGTGGGTCATCATATTGTCCGGAAAGAGATTCAGGTGAAAAATATCTTCTTTTTTCCATTTCAGAATATATAAATACCTACTTACACCATTCACAATGGAAAGAGGAATGTGTGTGTATATATTTTAATAAAGGAATATGCTTCCCTCTGGGCAGAACAGAAATATTTTGCTGGATAAGCACATATGAACGCTTTCTTTTTCAGGAAATGCAGAAATACAGCATAGAAATGCAACTTGGAAATGGGTAAATGTAAAGAACAATAACTTTCTACATTCTACAAATAAGAGTATATTATAGTGTGTAAATTAGTGAAAGTCAATTGTTTGTCCCAATATCAGGGTGTACATGTATTTTAACATTCACTAAGAAAACCTGAACCATAAGTCAGACTCACTCATTTCTGCTCTTATTAGACAAGTTGTATTATAAGGAAATTTAGACATATTAACATATCTAATTTGGGACATTGATGGTCAATTGAATGTGTCTTTCTATTGATTTCCTATTTCTTTTTTAACTAAATATTTAAAACAATGTAAAGACAAGCGTACGTTTCTGTTAATATACAGTATGTTATTGTGCTTCAGATGTCCTCAGTCATCTATGTAGTGTGAGAAGATACCCCAACAATGCACTGCATGTATCTGATGCATCGTGTCTCCTTTCACTGTGAGCTGACCCAGAAAATCAGCCTGTAAAGTTTGACCTCCATTTTGTTTAGATTGACTTTGAATCTCCAGATGTTGACTTGCTCTTGCTGTTCCATGTTAAGCTGAATTTTAGTGGAGCACAGCATGCATCTCATCTACATAGCCATTGTATAAAGAACAAACATAAACACGGTTGCACTTATCTGAGGGCTCTCATTGTGTAAATAAGGGTGTGGATTTATTTGAAGGAGGGTTAAGACAAGAAGGGACCAAGTGGGAGATAAATGGAACTGTACATAGTGTTTATATGATCACTTATCTAAACTGATATCTGCAGTAAGGATCAGGGTGTACACCCATCAACTCATAGGGGAGAAGAAAGGGGGAGGGGTCCTAATTAGGAACATATCGCTTATCTCTCTGCCTCCACCTTTAGTGAGCTCTTATTTGTTGTGGATCTCAAAAGACAGACTGTTATAAGTTTCTCTGCCTATTAAACACACACACACACACACGTTCATCCCAATGTTACAATGCTGTTCTGTCAGGCTCATTTTAAGAGACACATAAAAAAAGGGAAAGTCAAGAGTGGCCTCATTTCAATGTGCATTCTGTTTGTACAGTGAGTAGTGAGTCAGTAAGACCCCTGTTATTGTAAAATTCAACTGTGACATTGTTGAGAACGCTAAATAAACAAATATATGACTTATGGTATTCACATTTGTCTCTTACGTATTGAATAAAAATACTGTTGGATTTGTCATAGTATGCCGCATAAAACAGTTATCTCATATAATGTGTATCGACAACTACTGACAATCTTGGTTTCTGACTGCAGATTTGTCTCTCATTAGTTTTGACGGTTACTAAAAGTTAGGGGATGATCTCAGAGCCAGTCCCTTATAATGTCCAAAATTCCCACTAGAGGGCATGCTTATAAACATCGTTAAATGGATGTTTTCACACCCTCTAGTGGTGAACAAAAAGCGTTGTTGTACATGCAGGCATCTCCAGAAAAACATTGATTGAAAGGGCAGACAATGTAAATGAAATGTAATCATGTTCATATCGTTATATGCATCCTTGGCTCCATTTTGTGAGGCTACGTTAATGGCAATTCATGTTAGCGATGCAGTTCTGCAGTGCCACACAGACTCACCCATATGCCTCTACCCCTTTGTGGCAGATATACTCTTATCTTCTCCCTCCAGTGGTAGTTTTACGTGTCACATGGCCCCAAAACGGCCTCTCAATGGTGCGATTGACATGCTTTGCTGCTGTTACATAAGTGCAAATGATCATTTTTAGATTTTACAAACACGTGCGTTACTAAATGGACGCTTGTGAATGCCTGAAAAAAACTCGTAGAATAGCACAGATTGACCTATGGACTGGGGATTTACAGAAAAAAGGCCTTCAACGCTTGACACTAAAAGGTAGGCCTAACTTTAGAAATGTAGATGCTGGCTAGACACTGAAAGGTAATCCTCAATGGGCCTCAAGTCAGTGTCCCAGGAAAACAATTGTTATTGATTTTTGGCTGTGTACTCATTACAAAATATTGCACTTGTATCTTTGTTACATTGTTTTGGGAAACAATCCTGAAAATACTTTTTACTTTAATTGAAAGCGCCTCACATATTGTCATAATACATTTAATTAGTGTTAAACCTTGCAACCAAAACAGTATTTTTTTATTTTTTTAATCCTAATAATAATTTAACGTGTATTTCTGAATAAATCTTCTTTTAGTATGCTTCTCGGTTCTTGTATAGTCATCCTCCTCCTTCTGGATACATCCAGTGCACAGACTGTCCCCAAGCCCTGTCACTGTTCAGCCCAGGTTTCAGGACTCCAGGTCAACTGCAGCTCCCTGGGCCTCATTGAGGTGCCTCCTCTCCCCACAGACACTACTGAGCTGCACCTCCAGGACAACCAGTTTACCACGGTGCCCCCAGGGCACTTTGACAGGCTGCCTCTCCTGAGGAGGGTCACCCTGTCTGGGAATCCCTTCCACTGTGACTGTGGGATCCAGTACCTGAGGGTGTGGCTGCAGAGGAACAGGGCAGCTGTGTTTAGGGTGCCCACCTGTGTCAGTCCCAGGGCTGTGGCACACACAGCCATCACTGCCCTTAGTGATGCCCACTTCTCTTCCTGTGGTCAGCAGAGATGTACTGGAGGCCTCTATAACAGCCTGGTAGGGGTGATGCTCTGTGGCCTCATTGCCCTGCTGCTGTGGGGTTTAAGACTGGCCAAACACTCTACCTTCACCCTGGAAATCGATGAGCCACATGCAGGCTTTGAGGCTCACTCCTTACACTCTCACAGGCCCAAACACAGGAGAAGGCGCCGGAGCATGCTATCAGAGAGCAGTGGAACTTCTGTCAACATTACCTGTATAGATGACTTAGAGAGGGCTCGGATTAACATGGAGTTACTACCCCAGATAATGAATAGCTTGCATGAGAACAACATAAAGATAAAGGCCACCTGAGGTTTGTGTACCTGTGTGATTAAGAACTATGGACAACACTACCTACATGCTGATGAATGGGTTTTTAATGCTATAAGAAAGTTTAAATTCTTAAAGACTATAATTACATTTGTTGTGAATTGACTTTTAGTCTGCCCTGTACAGTAATGCATGTCTCGTTATCATTCATGACATTTTGGTCTTTCTGTTTCTGTCTTTTGTCATACAATTAATGGGAATGAGAACATTCTTACCACAAACAGGAGTTTATGTCAGGGCTTTATTTTTTATAAGGGAGTTATTTGTGTTCATGTAAACTAACATATGCTCTTTCCAGGCAATATTGAGCTTTTAAAATATGAAATGCTTTAACTGAAAGACACAAGTAATCAACCAATGGAAAAATAGCTTTTGTTATATTTATATCGTTCATATAAATATAAATGGCTAGTTACAGTTTGTTGTATGCATATGAAAAGAAATGCATACAATTATGGGTAGGATGAACAGCCCTGCAAGATATGGTAACATTAAATGAACATTTTTTTCTGTGCAAAAACACATTAAATGGTTACACATGTAGGTAAATAGACAATTTAGACAGCACTGTCAAAGGACCATACTGCACTCTAAATAATATGTTCTTATGTTCTCACGGTGCAAATTTGCAATCTAATGAAATGCATGCATAGAAAAAAACAAGTTAAATGCATAATGTTTAAAGAAAAAACATTTGGACAAATGTAAATATAAAAAATGAATACGATGGACTTAAAAACATAGCTAACATAACTGTAATAATAAATAGAGGATGGGCGGACCATCTAAAAGTTTATAATGCACAAGAAAATACTTAATTACATCAAATAAGGCATTCTTTAAATGTAATTGTCATTGCTTACAATTTGGGTAATTGTGCTGAATCAACCAAAAACATCTATAAAACAACATAACAGAGAGAAAAACTGTTCAGTCTCAGCTGTCAAGTACTTGTTACAATGTTATGATTTGAACATGACCTTTATGAAGTTACTTCAATGCCCTGACTTGTAAACACTGTCCACAGTGTTGGATTTATCACAAGTAAGTCGATAAAAGTGGTCTTTTCTAGTGGAGAACTGAGAGGGATATTTTCTAGAACTATATATCTCCAAACACCTATCCCTCTAATACTAACTTTCCCCTTGCACCTAACCACCTCAATCTGACACAACCCAAGACTATTTCAAAGGTTTTTTGAAAGATGACATCCTGAACTACAGAGGCACAAACTTCTCTTGCTCGAAGATGAGATCCACGGCATCGTGGACATCCTGCACAATGTGGCCTGGCTCCACCAGTGCAGGGTCGAAACGGAAGTCACGGTGCCCGTGAAACACAGTCTCCTTGATACACTGGTTAGCATCTGTGGGCACCTCTGTGTGTGGGTTGTAAACCCCTGTGCACACCAGGATTGACTTGCAGGAAGTGGCTAAGGGGGGAGCGAGTTCCCCCTCCCAGGCGTTGTCCACCTCCACATCTTCAGGCAGGGTTGTGCTGGAGCCAGTGGCGGATGCCAACTTGGCCATTGCTTTGGACTTCTTCTTGGCTGTCCTCTCCTCCAAGTAGCGGTTGTAGAGGTTGGCACCGTATATGTCAGTCATGAGGTTGTCACTGGGGAAAGGACAGAAAGATTGAGAGTGAATGAGAGGCATGGGGGGGGGGGGGGGGGGGAATGGGTTAGGACATACCACAACATTCTAGTGCTGCCCTCATTGTGCATTATGCATCACTATATGACGCTTTGAAAACATCCTCCACTCATATGTCAACTCTCTAACGCTCAATAGCATTATGTTGCTTGGGAATCATCTCAATTGATGTTGCGTTATGTCCAACCTACCCTATAGCATAGAGGGAAGTGATGGGCAATCTCCATTGCTTCTCCACAGCCAGGCCCCTGATGAGATATTCTGCAAAGTGGTAGGTCAGTTCACTGGGTTTCCCCATCAGAGCCTCGTACTTTAACTCTTTACCTGTGATCTTCTTGTAAATGTTCTCTAGGCACACTAGAAAAGTCCCATGACCAAACCTGCATTCAAAAGAACAATTTTTATTTTATTTTTTTTAAGTTCATTCACACAATAGCTTGGTCAAACTTTAAAGCCACACATTAAGCTAAGAATAGGAAAAATAAACTGAGCTGTTCTGTTGCTTTTGACTAATTTCTATGACAGTATTGAGCTATATTGGTTACCGTGGAGAATGCGCCTCAGCCATCCACATGAGGTCCATGTTGCAGGCCAGCAGAGGGAGGTGGGGCAGCTTCTGGGGCTGGTGGGTACTGCCCAGGTTCCCATTGGTCAACAAGATGTCAACAATTAGCTGCAGGTTAGTCTCCCATCGAATGGGCTCGCCAAAGAGAATCACAGCTGCAAGAACAGAGATATACATAACACATTTTATAGGATAAGCTATGAAGTCAGGAAACATTGCTGTGACAGTTTAAGAAAAAAACACATTTTAAAAAAATCACAGTGCTTACCCTCTATGTTTGGAAGGTTGACAATGGAGGTGGACTAAAAATGAAATAGTTATATTGATATGAATATCGTTACAATGCATTTCTTATTTTACATATTAGTATTGTATTTAAGATCAATTCTAATAGTACCCTAGTTTTAAAACTCACAGGAAGTTTAGGTCGTCTGTTATGGTCCACCATGTCCAGCAAAGGGAAGGACTCTCTCAGCATGTCAATGCCAACCACGTTTTGGAAGCCCAGACTTGCAGCAATTCAAATTAAGGATTATCAAACAATGTGATAACATAATTATTACAGTTTTCATCCTCACAGATCAGGTATACAACAGATAGGATACTTTTTGGCAATGTCCAGGACTGGTCCTTGACCTGACACAAGAACACATCTCTCATGGTACTGTGTGAACATCCTCAGAGGACTATGGGACATAATGACCTGGTCCTGTGTGATCTGAAAACAATGACAGATTGTTTAGGACAAAAGTGGGACTAGGCCATCATATTTAGTAGAGCAGATCTATAGATTCAATTATAGGAAACTTACAGGCACCCCAAGAATGTGGGAGAGCTGATCTGCTTTAGTTTGTCGAAGGCAGTTTCCCGCATTCGTGACAAACACAACTGGCACCACAAATTGTCCCTGAGAATTCACCAGTTTTTGAAAGGCCTTTTTGGCAGCAGGAATGGGAGTTTTTCCTCTGACAAGCACCCCATCAATGTCGAAAAGCAGGCCAAAGCCAGGCTGTGGCTAAAGAGAACCAGAAGAGAACCATGGGAAGATAAGAATTCATGTTATTTCCTGGATATTCAGATTTTTTGTAAGTTATTCAAATAAAAAATACAAACAACTCAACATTGGGAAACAATCACGAACACACAATGACCCTATGTTGTTCTGGAGCTTGAAGCTTAATGTGATCATTCAAGACACCTGGTCCCATTGCTGACCTGGTGATGCAGCAAAAGCCTGCAATATTGATGACAGACTAGGTGACAGAGATTGCTCATGTAGCACAAGCTAAAATCATTATGGCCATTTAATAAAAAAAAATCTGTTACCAAGCCCATGGGTTAAATACCTAATGGTAAAAACGTATAATAAACATCTGAAATATTTCTAACTTGATTAGGCCCCTGCGTTGTTATAGGGAAAATGTGTGATGTGTTATAGCCTATTGGTAAATAGGTTACATTGAATTAACATCTCAGAAAGGCACCGGAAAATGAGACGTTATCCATTTAATGATACGGAAACCGTGAATGAAAAAGGTAGGCCTATCAATTGACACAACGCAACAATGTATCAACTGACAGAGGGATTTAATCAACAGCTGCATTTCGAATCGTACCTTGCCATCAGACACGGTTCCGCAAAACCCGCGCTGAGAACCGGCAAATCCAGCATTTCGCTTGGCTTGTCGGTTACTTAAGGTGTAAAACGCCCGGTAAAATGGCAGGAGTCCCTTCATCCCCCTTTTTTTTTTTTAGCTATACCGGCTATCTAGAAAAAAACAAAGCCCCGGACAAGGGGAGCCGGCTTAGCCTACGCAGGCGGTTCGGTACGACTTGTTTTTCCCCGATTCTCTCTCTTATAAATATTCTCTCCGGCTGAGGCTAGATGACGACACATGAGGAGTGGGAGGTCCTTGAGAATTCTACTTTACCAACAAGAAGGGGGTTGAGCAGTGGCTGCGCTGCAACTGCAGCTCCCGCTGCCATTTTGAACATCAGGTTGAACGCATTGTGCTATGTAGGTCAAATATGTAATAGCCACAGTCGCGATGCAGTTTGATCGAAAGCGATCATATTGCTTTCGTGTTGGTACTTAATAGCCACTGTTAAATAGTAAAGCGGTAAAAAAAATCATCCATAATGGTGACAAAAATATCCTTTGTCTATGTGGACAAATATCCCTTTTATTATTGACATGGCTGCACATTTTATAGCCAGAGCTGAGGGGCAAAAGAACTGTCTTTTTATAGTCAAGCTAAATATAGACTGCGAATGCCACCAACAGGGATCTTGAAATGGGAATCTGAGCCAATAGGTTAAATAGAAAAGCTTCCCTTGGGTAGTTTGGCACAACTCGCTCTATTTAAGGAGTGAACATATGCGTGACATCCATAGATGTTAGTATGCTTGAAATAAATTATTTAATATCAAAAGCAAGTGTGTAAAACCTTAATGTTAATAATATACAGAAATGCAATGACAAAACAAGCTTCCTCCCCGTGCTCCTCCAACTTTATTGATAGTTTAAAATTACATTTCTATGTTCTAGGACTTCAGTTGCATTTTCCTTCCGACTTAAAAACTGAGTACAAGCAAATGGTATTTTTACAGTAGTCTAAGTGATATTGTACAAAAATAACATTTGATTTCTGTGAAAACATTCTCCATTCCCAAATAACTGCTGATCTGTTCTTGATGCTAATTTTCTCCAAGGTACACTTTCGCAAAAAGGTTTAAAGAAACCTCTACCGTGGACTAGTTACTGATACTCCATTAAATTGTAAACAGATTCTTATAAAAGAACATAAGATTCTTTTTATTCCTCCAAAATTTAACTTTGTCATAACATGTATGTTATCGCCCACTTAGCTGCTTGTAGGGCCCAGATGCATCATGTTGTGAACGTTTCCCATGTCATACTCTCTTGGTCAACTCGTATGTTATCCCACTAAAACAAACCAAAATAACCTTACATGGAAGTTCAGGTTTCCATTTACTCCCTTCTTACTTCTCATCTTACTGAGACTCACTTCCACAAGCCCAGAGGTCCTATATATCCCATATGTTTAGTCCCATTCATTTATCTCTGATCACCAGTGGCTTGGAAAGGGGGTTCTTTAACAAAGCATTATACATTACACCGCTACCAAACTAAACAAACATTTTTGTATTGAATGCAGAAAGATATTTTCACCCCTTTCATCATATTACATGTCGAGAGGCTCACTGGCCTGGGACTAGCCTCTGTCTGCCAACCTTTGGCCAGTGAAGAGGATTCAGAGAAAATAATACAACCAACCATCAATCAGAAAAAAAGGAGGGGCAACAAAGGGCACTGATTATGCGGTGGCTTCAATGGTGCATTCCTTTGCCAGGTGGCCAGTCTTGCCACAGTTGTAGCAGTTCATCTCATTGGATTTGCTGCAATGAACGGCAACATGACCAATCTCTCCACACCTGAAAAAATAAATTACAAAAATTATCTGTTGGACATGGACCAGTGGATCTCAGTATAAGGAAACTAAGGCAAACATGGCTGTGCATTTGTAGCCAATGCCCCCCCCCCCGCAAGGATTTCAAGGTGCCACAAATAATGCATAGCTCACCTGTAACATTTCACTTTATCACAGAGTTTCTGGATGTGGCCGAAGCCCCCGCAGGAGTAGCACTTCTGCTCGTTGGCGTGGTCACAGTCGCGGGCCACGTGGCCGGCCTTGCCACAGCTGTAGCACACCTGCTCCCTCTCCTTCTTGGGTTCCTTGCAGTCCCGAGAGATATGGCCAGTCCTGTGGCAGTTGTAGCAGGCTAAGCAGCAGAACAAATGTATTATTATTCAATGTTCAGAACAGTTTCTGCTCTTTAATTTTGTGTTGTGCATTGCTAGTTTTGTAAACTACAGTGATTCACTGGTGGTACTTCTGCCATTTAGGAAACCATTAGAAGTAACATGGTAAATGTCAGTTTAGGTCAAGTCATGTTTACAAACTAGTTGCAAGTACCTGCACTTAGCATTCAACGATTCAACTAGGTATATTCTCACCATCCTCGCTCTGTTCACAGTCCCGGGCCATGTGGCCTTGCTCTCCACATCGGTAGCAGAACTGGTCTAAAAACATACAGAAATCCATGTTTTAGTGCTTATGGATACTGAGCTGCCATTAAGGACACCAAGCTGTCACAATCCTGGTTTATAATACATTTCTTAAACCATGCAATGTGTATAATTCACAAGGGGTGTGGCGCTGAAAAACATCTAGTACCCTTTCCACGTCCTCGGCCCCTGCCACGGCCACGCCCCCCAGCATTAGGACAGTTTTTGATCCAATGCCCAGAGCGGCCACATCCAAAGCACTCACTGCTGCTGCTCATGTCCATTATCTATGGACAAACAATTGACAGAATGCAGTTAAACGCAATTCAATATCGTTTCCAAATGAAGCAGTAGAGTTGAACACAATTAAAAGTTAAATCAAATCAGTTTAAAATCATGATTCAATGTTTAGGAAATGGTAGATTGTTGACCTATACAACTATTGGGGTGTCAATAGACTAAAAGGAAGCATTATCCAGAATGAACCAAATAGGCCTACTTGACTACCAGTGCGATTAACTGGTAGATATGTAGATGCACACGCCCTGGGAATATGAATCTACTGAAACCTACTGGGGACTGTACTACTACTCGAGCAAAAGGTTCATCTTACTAGCAAATGACGTTAGCCATCTACGAGTCTGCTATTTAACTAAGTCTGAAGCAAGTAGCCAGCTACTATCGCTACCTCTTCACTTACATAAACTTTGCAGTGAAATCATGGCGATTCTTCTCTGTCCCCAGTGTTTGCTGACGATGCTAAGGACGGTAAATCGCGCAAAAAATCTGCTAGATTAATAAGTAACCAGGCAGTAAGCAGGGCAGGAATATCAGATAGGTAGCACGTTACTTTGCAATTGATTGGACTTGGCTTGCTAGTCTAACGAACTGACTTGGCTAGCAGAGGAGCTAATATTCAGTTTTCGATTTAGCGAGCTAGTATAATCAAAATTACAATACACCTGGTCTCAAAATTCACCCTCTTTCCCGCAAAGCAAATGGCTTGATAACACTTGACGCCTTGAGTACAGTAGTTAGTTAAAGTTTGTGCCTAGCTAGCTAGCTAGGACTGCATGCGGGCTACAAGGCCAGCATGTCGCAAGGTAGCGTGGCTAGCAATGCAACACATGTGACGTTCAGCGGCAATTGATTTAGTACTGCTAGTAATTTCCAGATTTGTACTAGTAAATTTTGGAGCCATTTAATTATGCTCTGGCATCGTATTTCAAAAATAAATTTACGTAGAAGTAGAAAGAGATACTTCGACGACAAGACAAAACATCAGTGGAGGCTTTTTGGCCTTGTCACGTTGAGGTGCAGCTGCTTTCTCAACCCAACAACAGTTAGCCTAAGCTAGGCAGCTAGCGCGAGCTGGCTAGTGTGGTAGGGTTCCAGGCCGCATCGACGGCCATTCAAAGTCTAATTTTACAGTCAGGCTGCTCCACTTTAAAGAAAAAAAAAAAAAAAATCGCCTCTTCTGAATAGACATGTTCTCTGCGATTTTCTTGTAAAATACACGAATATACGATTTTCCCGAATCCCGCGCAGATTGCACGTATTGACCAGGCCAAAAACCAGTCCCGTTAAATTGCATCAGCAAAATCACAAAATTAAGCATCTTAAAACCACCGTTTGATTGGACTTCTAACACGTTGATATTTCAGTCACTAATTATGTGCAGTCTTAAATAAACACATTAATTGCTTACCTTAGTTAGCTACCTAGCTACTGTTAGGTGATTCTTAGCTGTTACGCCTCCTCTCTCCGCTGCGCGACATGCGGTGTGAACACGAGTTTCAGGGAGGAGTGTCATTACATCAAGTAAAATTCACTTGGGCGCAATCTTTTTCTATAGCCAATCATACATGAGAGAATCTGGGAACCGCCTCCATGATTGGGCGAATCAGTAAACAAGAATGTCATCATATCCTGTCCACGACTGAAACTGCCGAATGCGGGCTCCCTGGAAGGTGAGGGTTGAATCTAAATGTTTATTGGCCTTACGTTTTGAAGCTATGATTTTCCTACACATTTACATATATATGTCACAGAGAACCTAAAATGTTCTTTTTTAGTGAGCAAATAGGATACGTAAGGAATGCCAGAAATGTGCATTTCATCAGAACATTATGCAGTGTATTGTAGCCAACCTTGTTTAATTGCTAGCATAACTGCTCGCTCAGTAGTACATTGTAGCCTACTCATTGTAATGCAGCCTACACTTTTTAATCTAGTTTTCTAGTATACCAGATACACCTGGATAAAAATGTATTGCATTATGGCATACATTTTCATTCGAAAACACATCACGTAGGCCTATTGGTCTTACACGAGCTTTATCGATTTGGTCCCCTTCATAAGAATTTGGCCTCACTTTTATCAGACAGTATACAAAAGTTTCTGGATTTGTTTCCAGTGTGTATTACACAAACAAGTTTTACTACCACTGAAGTTGTCACTATGAACATAACGCATGTACTATTTGAAGTTTCCCCTCTAACAATGGTCTCACTTTAATAAAAAACAACAACATTGTGTGGATCGGGTATATGGTTCAAAGGTCATTATGGTCAGCCTCTCAACAACGGAAGAGAGAAAGTAAAAAGTAATTTGTGATGATGTGACCATTGGAACCATTCTCCCAATTCATTTTGGTTACATGTTGATTGAGAGAACTTCTATGTTTGTAATAGCAAAACGTAGGCCTACTTGAATAATTCATAGTAAAAGCCATTCCCCTTGTGGGCCCACCAATATGAGGGTGTGCCCCTTGAACCCTAACCCTCAAGTCTATACAGTATCTCTTTCTAGCAAAAATTAGGCAATATTCTTATAAAGGGGGGCATTAACCCTTTGATACACAACATGGGTCTAAAGTGACCCGGGAGAGTTAACATTTTCTATATCTTCGCAAAAAAAATATTTAATCATTCAGTATTCCAGGTATTCCTCAATTAACTTGTTTTTGGTCATCACAAGTCCTTATTTTCATTTTTTCTTTCTTACTTTTGGAATAAAAATAATTTTTGTAACACTACCCCTCTAATGCACAACATGGGTCTAAAATGACCCGCATTCATTTCCTATGATATTTCATGTATGGCTGAGTGTGTCTTTGCCATATCTTTAGAAATCATCTAATTTCATAATTTAATATTCCAAGTATTCATTAAATATCTAGTTTTTTATTGCCACAAATACTTATTTTCCTTCTTTTTTTCTTAATTTATAAACAACCATTGTTTTTGTGTTACTACCTTCAGTTTACAGACATGGGTCAAAAATGATCCATATGTATTCCTATGGAGTTTTATAGGAATTTTTGATATTAGTTAATTTTTGCAACTTGGAACATATTTACTGTGGATAACTATTCACCTGTCACACATTTCACAACTCAACACAGCTGCTTTTAGGCTGGGAGATGTTCACAAGTGACATTATTGATGAGGTCCTGAAATGCAACAACTTTGACACGAAGAGCTGCAACAGCAAAAGGGAAAGAGTGGAGAAGTATCAAACAGGAACTCATGACCTCTATCAGTTTGACCCTCCTTGCAGGGGAGGACAAGAGCCTAGATGTGGCTTTTTTGGATCCATTTGCAAAATCCAATGTATAGCCACCATGGGGCTAAAGAGATATGATATCACCAGCTTGACTTTTGATGACAAGAGGAACAGGGCTTTGTAACAAGAAAAACATCTCATAGCAGCATTCAGGTATGTGTGTGACTGTTTCCTGGCTAATTGCAGAAGACGGTTCATTCCCAGTAACTTTGTCACCAGAGATGAGCAGTGTGTGCCATACATGCCCAGCAAGCCAGCAAAATGTGGAATTAAAATATTCTGGATGTGCGATGTGAGGGTCCCATATGTGGTAGACTGAGTGTTCTACCCTTCCAGTGTCCCTCTGACTGGAAAGCTTATTGACAAAAACCTGAACATTGTGGGGACTCTTCACCAGAACAAGCCGAACATACGAGTCACAAAGACATCCAAATGAAGGGAGATGCCAAGTTCCACATTTTTTCATGGTCATGTTGCCATTTAATTTGGATTCAATGGCAACATGACTGGTGAGCTATGTGCTGAAGAAGGGAAAGGCTGTTGTCCTTCTGAGCACCATGCATGATGGCAAAGCAGTGGATGACAACCATTTTGTGATCCAGTACTGTAACAAAATAAAATCAGGAGTGGACACAATGGATCAGATAGTTTGCACCTACTCATGTAAGTGGAGAACACGGAGTTGTCTGGCACAATGTGCTGGATGTTGCCACCCTCAATGCCTACACTAACTTTTACAACAACACCATGATTAAATGGGTGGTGTGACCAAGCAGCAGTTCATCAAGGAGCTAGACAAGGACCTTGTCATGCCACATAAGAGGCGCATGAAGGCCAAGTCCCAGCTCCAAAAGTATATTAAAGAGGTGATGGAAAGATGTGGAGTAAAAACTAAATGCAACTACGACCCAGCCACAAGAAGAGCTCTTATCATCAAACTTTATGAAGCTGAGGATATCCTCAAATATCTTTAGCCCCATGGTGGCTTTATACATTGGATTTTGCAATTGGATCCAAAAACTCTCCCGCAAGGCCACATTTAGGCTCTTGTCCTCCCCTGCAAGGAGGATCAAACTGATAGAGGCCATGAATTCCTGTTTGATGCTTCTACACTCTTTCCCTTTTGCTGCTGCAGCTCTTCATCTCTAAGTTGTTGCATTTCAGAACCTCCTCAATGATGCTGTCACTGATGAACATCTCACAACCTAAAAGCAGCAGGGTTGAGCTGTGAAATGTGTAGCAGGTGAATAACTATTCACAGTAAATATGTTCCAAATTGCAAATATCCAAAGTTTCTATCAAATTCCATAGTGAATCCATATGGGTCATTTTAGACACATGTCTATAAAATTGATGTAGTACCACAAAAGGTTTTTGGTCAGAATGTAAGAAAGACAACAATTAAAACTAGAGAGGGTACAATTTCTGGGGAAATTGTAGGGTGTGCTTGCTTGCGTCGGTTGCACAGGGGTCCGTTTTTGAATGACATTTTTACAACTGATTTCTGTATATTTTATATGAAAATGCATACTTATTATTTATAAAGATTACATAGATTTAAAAGCATATATTTGTTGCTGCTCATTTACAACTCAAAATACGAGTGAAGTGTAGAATGAAATAGATGTCTTCTCATTTCCCCTGCAAGAGGCAGCCTCATAGCTGAATCAAAACGAATACATTTGGCAGAGCGGTGTAAAAATTGACCTAATCTCTATGATTTAAACGTCCTTTTAAGTTTTCCCTTCTCGTGATATTTTCAGGCATTTAGCCTACTCATTGCATTCATTCATTAATAAAGAACCCCCTTTGAAGATTATTCTACGACGTTACCGGCAGTAGAAGATGGAATCGCGATTCAAACAGTACCATCTGCTAACTGAAAATATGCCCCCAAAAACGTAAATAAGCTTGACATTTATTTAGTGGAAAATCGCTCATTGATAAAAAGCTCACTGGTAGCGATCATTGTCAGTAACAACGCAAAATGCGATATAGCCCTGTGTGGAGAAGCTGCCCCGGTAAATTCTACTACGGTACAGTACTAGACTACTGCTGTGTTCGTCTTGGTACTGTAGCGATTGCGTTGGTTGAATTGGATGTAACGTTCCGTTGTACGGTTTAGGCTGAAATTAATAATTTTCATGAACAGATTGACAACGTTTAGGCTGTGGCAATGAAGTTCAGGTTAGTAGTTAGATAGACTTTTGATTTAAGTAAGGGGAGTGCCGAACATGTTCTGTCGCCGTTTGACTTCCTAAACAGCTGTGTAAGTTAGATGTTTTTGTCGTGTGTCTCGCGTAAGCTACAGCGTTGCAGTGAGCTACACTGGTTTGAAACCACAGGTAATGGTAATTTCACCAACAAATCGTTTACTAATGTCAGAATAAATCCTACAACGAAAATGTATATGTGAGGAATGTTTATTTTAACGATTGAAAACAGATAACGCTACATCATAGACCACTGTAGTATGTGTTGCCCGGGCAACACAGGCTAATGTCATGATGCTAATACTTCATTGAAATAGTAGACTACTGTTTCCGAAAGTAGATGTACTTCCTTAATAATATCAGCTTATACTGTACATTACACATGACAATTGTGTGTCATATCACAAAGTAAAATGAGTAAATAGTTATCACCCTGGCCTCTTTGCTTGTGGCGTTTCTGCAGCTGCCTTGCAGTAAAGCTATAGTTAGCCTAGCTATCCCCCAAGTTAACAGATGCGAAACGAATGTTCTGCCAAAGGTAGTCACGCGTGTTTTCGTGACGTTAGTGACGTAGTGACGTTAGTAACGTCAGTGACTGTGGCTAGCAAATTAGCCACCGTTAGCTTCACTTTTCGCCACAAAAACTTCACTTCAGCCTAAACCATGCAACGGAACGTAAATTCCAATAGAAGCAACTCAATCGCTACCAAGACGAAACTTTTGACACCTACGTTGTCTATGTAGGCCAAATATTGACTGAGTTTTAGGGGGGCAAAAAGAAATAAAAATAATAATAATAATAATAATAATATATATGTGAGAGAACAAAGGTTGTGCTCTCGCCGAAGGCTTGAGCACACCCAATAATGATTTGTGATACTCAAAAACAAAATAAAGGAATAATTGGATTATTAAATAATGAAATGAATTGATTTTTAAAGATATAGCAAAGAAACACTCAGCCATACATGAAATGTCATAGGAAATGAATGCGGGTCATTTTAGACCCATGTTGTGCATTAAAGGGGGTAAGCATAGCTTGTGTATCAAAGGGTTAATCATTACTGTATAGGCTGGTAATGGCTCATGTTGGTTTGAGTTGTCTGTGACATTAATCTAAAGATAAAACGCAGTCCAAATGCATTCTGATGCAACAACAGTGTTTCTGTAAGATTGTTGAGCTGATTGTCTATAGCTTCAGTTCAGAAAAAACACAAATTTAGGTCTAAAAATACAAACCCATCTTCATAAGATAGATTGCATCACGTTTTGGGCACCAGATCAGTGGAATATCAAAGCATGGAGGTTTTAAGCATCTGTGCTGAGTGCTCATGTTCAGATCAATAAGTTGGAAAGATGCAATCATCATTTTCTTAAGGTGACTTTCATTGTTGCAAATCAAGGAACATATGTCCACAATTTCCGAGAATTATAATGGCCTCTGACACCCTCTACTATACTTATTATACATCGGTTCTCATAATTTTGGTGGGTTGCAGACCAGTTTATGAATAATAATGCATTACACAATGAGCATATTCATAAATATGGCAAGTGATGTTTAATGGAGTACCTTAAGAGGAAACAGCTAAAGAACAGCCCTGCCCTCTTCCTCTCTATACTGTACATGTACAGTGTTTGGTCTACTGTTTCCTGGCATTAGGATTATTACAAGCCATGACTAGTATAAAAATTGAAATAGGGATGTAACATGGATGGTGAAAATGTGATTGTTTGACAGGACACAGTATGATCATCAAAGCATCTGGATAAGAATGCATTTAGCTTCGTATAATCATCACAGGCTTACACCATACAGAGGAGGGGAATGTGATGTAGCTGAGAAGTGCAAGCTAACTGTCTTCCTTCTACTCAAGCCTGTTTTGTTGATAAGACCCTTGAGGCTAGATCGTCACCATTTGTGGGCATTTCAGTTGTCCTCAGCCTGGAATACTAAAGATGGTAAACACATGGTGAGTGACAGGTTTAATATGGGTAATATTGTTCCTTTGGGTCTTCATTTATTTGGAATGTATTTTCTATGTCCTGTCCAATGGGGAATCATTTGTCTTATGAAAATGTTTTGGAAGATTCAGTGGCATACACGTATCATATATTGATATTGCGTCCAACATAATGGGGTTTTCTAAGTGGCAATGTTCTGAAAAGCTTTATCTTACAATGAAGTTTGCACAACAAAATCCACAGTTGCTGCACTCTTTTTCGTCACCAGAGGATGGTGCACGTGTGATTATTTTGATGCTGATTCTGCTATTGAACTATTCACAATGGAACTCTAGTTCATTTTTTTAAATCAAAACCATCATATCTATATTTAATTTATGAAAGATATAACCTAACATTGGTAAGTTAAGTTCGTCTACTGTATTAGTGCATAAAATATACCATCAAAGCGTTGACTAAATGTAACATATCATTTGGCTATATGGGCCGTGTAGTCTGATAAATAGCACTGTCCTGTTTGTCGCGGGGGTTTTTCTTTTTGTTCAGATTTTTCCAACAGAAAATATCATGCTTAGTGGAGTGGGTGGGCTCAGTGGGCCGAACTTGTGTTCTCATGGGCAGTGTGTATAGTTGCAACTCTCGTTGTGACTGCGAGGTCCTGTTTCAATCACTGGCGTCAGACAGGCGCACGGCAAGAACTCAAGCCCTTTCACCTTCTCTGTGCATATCGTAAATATTGATTGGAATGCGACCAGAATTTTTGCACTTTTAATTCTTGACCACAACAACGTAATCTGCGTGTGTACTTCACATACTCGGGACTTTGGGAACGTCCATCGCTATGCCTGTATTACTTTTCCCGTTCGGATCAAATGAAAGACACTGAAATGGAATGTTAATTATTCTCATTTGAGTTTCACGCCATATAATAATTTTTGCACTGGAATGGTGCGATACGTGGATCTATATACCGTTCCATAGCTTCACACATTTTGCTTTGATCATATATAGTTTTTTTTCTGAATGTGTTGCAAATATGATGTCATCGGCTTCACTTTTCCTCAAGTTATGGCGGAGCTGAGGTTTTCTAACTTTCTTTGGTAAGTAGGCTCTAATGCTTTTTATTTAATGACCGTTGGTCAATGATACCATATCTCTATGGCCGCTATATAATTGCAATGTAAGAGTTAGTTTTTTTAATCATAATTAAAAGTTTGGAAACCGATGTTGCGTTTGGGTCGTTAGAAAAGGGCCCAAACAAGCAATATTCTATATAACGTTGCATGTTTTACAAAACTGTTTTATCGTTAAAAATTGTTAAGTTGTGCTTTGTACTGTAGGAATTAGAAATTGATACTCGTTGTTTTATCTCCTTGCAACCAATGCAACAAGTTTGAAGTAGGCTATATTTGACAAACCAGCCTATTTTCCTGTCCGTAAAGCTGATTAGCAATACGCAACTGCTTCTCTCAATACGTTTTGATGTTCGAGTCACTCTGGATGATTCGATATTGTGGTGATGATGGTGCTGATAATCGCCAATATACAGACACAATAATGCAGATATATACTTTATGTTCAGGCCAGTCAATAGGCTACATGAAAAGTTTTCCATTGTTAGTTGACCAGATGAATCCGTTTTTACTGACCACAGTAGTGTTTCACATTGATGTTCATGCAGGTTGTAGTCTAACCAAACATATAATAAACACAACCACCCGAGTCATGCTGGGCTCTACTACTCTGGGTCTATGGTATAGGCCTAGTTAGTGCATCATTACTGAGCTGTCCTATACCTTTTCTCTGTTGGGACATATGGACTTTGTGGGTTTAAAGTTAACCACGAACATCAGTAAATCATCTATGTATGGTCATTGTGTAAAACACTTCTACTGTGTTAGAGAGAGAAAAAGAGAGAGGGAGTGTACTGTATTTGTATTGAAAACATAGCTGGGAGCACAGGCTCAGCCTATTTGTGGTTAGGGCTGGCAAACTTAATTGTTATAAACTGTATTGTTTATAATGTTCCTAGTGATTAGCAGAATACAATGCATAATGCCTTCAATTTGATCAAGGATGATGACCTTTGGGAAAGCAAATGCTTTATGACCGGTTTGTATCTGTATCAAAGTGAACGAACGTTTGTGTTTTGTGGCTTGTCCCTCAGACTAGCAGGCCAGTTGGAAGTGCATCCAATAAAAGCATGGTTGACCTTGAGTGAGGCATGAGATTCTCCTTGCCTGACTGGATTAGTTTATGTCCACACTCCTCACAGTATTATGGCTCCTCCCTCCTATACACCAAGTAGGCGGGTGAAATCTGCAAATGTTTCTTTTTGCTTCAAAAAGCTTTGTATGTATACTCTGTATAGTGTGGGCTTTAACTGGAGTTCAGCTCTGACATTATAGGCTACATGAGACACTTGGACTTGACTAACTAGACACATCAGTTTGGATTTTGCAGATTCAGAGTTGCAACGCCGCGGTAATGCTCAGGTGGTTGGCTCGTGGGAAAATGTTGGCAGTCTTCGCAACAGAGAAATGTGTTCACTGTCGCCTGCCTCTGTCTCTCTCCTCTTTGTTACAGACCAGTGAGAGCACTTGCCTTTGCTAATGGAGAACCTCCAGGGAGCGTGGAAGAGCCTGAACAACGGCTTTGGCCTTAAGGACTCCGTGTTTGAAGGGCCCTGCCTCTCTCCCACCATGGTCCAGGGATTCCCGTACCAGCGGCGCTCCTCAGACGATAGCAAGGCGCCCGACTCCAAGGCGAGCAGCACCATCCGAGTCTACCTCCCCAACCAGCAGCGCACTGTGGTGAGCTCACCAGGCAGGATAGGCCAGCCGAAGCAACAAGGCTGATACAGAGTCTACTGGGCATCCTGAAACAGCTTAGGAGTTCTGACATAGCTGTGTTCTGCTGCTCCCTCCCCTTCCAGGTCAACGTGCGAGCAGGTATGACCCTGCACAGCTGCTTGATCAAAGCCCTTAAGGTTCGGGGGCTGCAGCCAGAGTGCTGTGCTGTCTTCAGACTGCACCATGGACAAAGGAGGTGAGACCCGGCCTTGTGCTTGTGTAGATTTGGGGATGTGACAGTCCAGTAGGTTTATGAACAAAACCACTTAATGTGCTCCAATTGGACGCTTGTTTCTGTCTTCTATTGCAGTAAAAAGTTGCGAATGGATTGGAACACTGATTCTACCTCACTGATTGGGGAAGAACTGCTGGTGGAGGTTTTAGATCACGTACCACTGACAACGCACAATTTTGTATGTATTTGAAGTCACTGTAAAGAATGTACCCGGCCATCAAATGCAAGTATTTCTGCCTGGAAAATCAACAAATGAATTCCAAATCATCTCTCAGGTTCGGAAAACATTTCTGAAGTTGGCCTTCTGCGATATTTGCCAGAAGTTCCTGCTGAACGGTTTCCGCTGCCAAACATGCGGCTACAAATTCCATGAGCATTGCAGCACCAAAGTGCCCACAATGTGCGTGGACTGGAGCAACATCAGACAACTCTTGTAAGGCTCTTATACTGCATTCAGAGAAGATATACTAATCCCTATTTTCTTTGTTGAGCAATGATGTGGTCTTTATGAAAAAAGTCTGACAATTGAAGTCACAACATTGCACCCACATCTTGTTAGAGTGTAACTGAATAATTCATTTGTCCTTACGTAGTAATACAGTTAAGTAGATCATGTAAAATATACAGACATACTTTGATGGTGACAGCAGGCTCGCATGATTGAGTCTGCGGTTAGACTGCTTACTTTCACTCACACATATCATTCTGCCTACTTGCCTTCAGAAGAGAGCATTGATTTGCATGGTTATTCCCTTTGTAGGTTATTCCCAACACCGGGTGAAAGTGGTGGTCCCTCCCTTCCTCCCTTGACATCCAGGAGAATGAGAGAGTCCCTGTCCCGCCCCCCTAGCAGGTAAGGTTTCACCCCCTGTTATCAGCCTAAACCTCAGCCCATGACCATCTTCAGCCATGTACCAGCTACCACTGGACCTTATGGGATGGCTACTCTGAACAAGCAACTTCTGATCAGCAGCCAGCTGTGTCACAATCACACAGATATTCCCACCACCTTTGGGTTACAGGTTTATGGAGATTATAGGAGAGATTGAGACAAAATTAGGTTGAGTGGAGTTAGTTAGGAGGTGATACTTGACTTACATGTCATAATAACCAGTGTCACTGAATGTCATTCTTGCCCGAAGCTCAACTGTTGCAGCTGTACTCAGAAAAGCACCTTAAGTTCCTTAAAGTTTTTGAATAAGTCTTTAGCTTTAGGGCTTACAGTCCAGGGGGCTGATGTAAGGAGAGGCGTGAAAAGATCCTGTTGTTTCAGCAGCACTTAGAACAGTTAGAAAACACTGCTAACTGCCAAATTAGCTCTCACACAGGATCAAATTGTTCCATTCAGAGAAATCTCAAATGCTCTTTGGAAACTTAGTCCTGTACTGCCAAAGGAGGGATTTGTACTTATGAAGTGCACTAAACTGTTCTGAGTGTGGTGTAATGTGAGCTCTGTTGATGTGTGTCACTCCTACACGGAGAACTGTTTTCAACAGTTACACACAGCACAGAACCTGACGTCCCAGTCAGCTCCAGTGACCCAAATCTGCATAAATCAGGATCATCATCGCCTCTCATTCTGACTGTAATATGAAGTTATGATGTTACATGACCTGAATTATTCTGACTGGGTTGAGTTTCTATACTAACTAAACTTTGTGCTGTAGAATCATTTCAGTGCTAGGCGGAGACTGAAAGTGAAATACAGCTACCCAACCACGAGCCAGAAGTGAAAGGAGGGGCAGTGTTTTGAAACATAAGCACTGGTATACTCTGTAGTAATATAACTATGCTGGTTTCTAAGTGTGTTGCACTTTGTTTCATTAAATGCACAGGCAAATTTATAATGACCAGAATTGACAGGAAAAACAACAAAATGACAGAAGTCATTTTGTTGTTACTTACTTCCTCTTGAGATAACCAATGATCAAGATAGCTATCCTCAAATGTGTATAGCAGTCTGAAACTAACTGAAACGAAGGCTTTCTGTTTCTGAGGCTGGGAACAAAATAGGACAACATGGCAGATAAGCTGGCACCAACCCCACCCCTGTGAGAATGGTTTGATGAAATTGGAGTTGCAGTGCTGCTGGGTGTTGCTTCTCATTCTCCTCCTGATATTCATCCCATCCCATCCAGTTCCTTGCACCGCTACTCCACCCCTCACGCCATCAACTACACCACGGCCTATCCCCCTACAGTGGGCGCTCTGTCCCAGAGGCAGCGCTCCACCTCCACGCCCAACGTCCACATGGTCAGCACCACCCTGCCCATCGACAGCAGCATGATCGAGGTAACAACACACCAGGAGGGCCCCCAAGGCTCTCCTGGAGGACCAGGCAGCCTGTCTTTAAATAACCCTTCTCTGAGAGTCATCTGGCCCTCTTCCATGCCAGGCATCCCAACCATGCTCCACTGGCTCTGCTCTGTGATCTGCTCTGCCCACTCTCCATTAAGTAATTCACCTGGAATGGGTTCTGCTTGATTTGCATGACTCCCCTGTTTATGTGTGATCTTTGTGTGTGACATTTCTTTTCTACCATGTAGCAAACTTCACATCTTCCTGTCTTATCCTGATTTTCCCCTGCTAGTTTGCTTTTGTATACCTCGGTACCTGGGTGTGAATCTAACTGTGCAGGGTTAGAATTGGCACTCCATGTGGAATATTTCCACCTGAAGCTCTTTACACAAACACCCGGGTATGTCTGTCTTTCCTCCCTTTCCTTCACTCTTGTTCCCTCTTTCTCTTCTCCTGTCTTCCTTGCCCTTCCCTCCTGTGTGCTCTCTTTTCCTGGCGGAGAGTAGCTAGCCTGCCTGAATGCCTCCCCTAGCTCCTGGTGCCGGAGGTTTTGGCTGAAGAGGAGAGTAGGTATTGTCCGCTTCTCCAACTCTTTAGACGTGCCGTCAGAGAGCCCAGACCAGGTTAGGAAGCCCAGTGACTGAGTGCCGTGTTCACACCAACATGGTAGACATTGGAAGAGACTAGTATCCAGGTTTCTCCTTCCAACAGACCTATCCAACTATGGAATGACATAGTGCAGTCTGACCAATCTGACTCATCTTTGTGTTTTGTATTCATCCAGGATGCAATGCGTGGGCCTGACTCGGGTATGTTCTTCACAGTTGCACAGATAGCTTATACATGAGTTCAATACGACCACAGCGACATTTTCCAGCTGCACCTCCTACTCTGGTACAAGCCTGTCTGACATACCTCCATTTTCATTCTGCAGCAGCGAGCTCCCCTAGCCAGAGTCCCACAGAGTGGTCCCAGTCCCAGCCCAAAGCCCCTGCGCCCACCCAGCGAGAGAGGGCTCCGTCCTTCAACTCTCAGGAGAAGAACAAAATTGTGAGTCATACAACTTCAAACTTTAAGAAGTGTAGTCAGGAAACAAATTGTGATGTCCATACGGTGTAATAGTAACCTTATTAAAACAGGCTGATGTCAAACATAAAGTAGGTTCTCCCAGTTGTTTGTCATTAGTTGTGCATTATGCTTTCTGTGGTTCCTCAGAGACCAAGGGACAAGCGAGACTCCAGCTACTATTGGGAGATTGAAGCCTCTGAGGTAGTTCTGCACTCTCGCATTGGCTCAGGCTCTTTTGGAACCGTATACAAAGGGAAATGGCACGGTGAGCATGACCCTACTCTTCAGTTTACACTTGGAGCCAGTCATCTTGAGTTAGCTTCAGCACTATCATACCAGCATGGCATTGCTGCCTCAGAGTATAGTTGTCTGTTGTGATGTACTGGTATTCTTCTATGACCTGTGTATTGGGTGGTTACAGGGGATGTGGCCGTGAAGATCCTAAAAGTGGTTGACCCCACACCAGAGCAGTTCCAGGCCTTCAGGAACGAGGTGGCTGTCCTGAGGTAAGACCTGGGGAGTGCTGCAGTCGCTGCCAGCAAGAGAATATGGACGTTCCTTTACTGTATTTGTTTACCGCTAATGAATTCTTAACCAATATTTTTGTTAAGTCGCTATCTCATCTTTGTTTTTTTGACTTCCCTTTCCTCTCTGGGTCTGGTTGCAGGAAGACACGACATGTCAACATCCTGTTGTTCATGGGCTACATGACGAAAGACAACCTGGCTATCGTGACCCAATGGTGTGATGGGAGCAGCCTCTACAAGCACCTGCACGTTCAGGAGACCAACCTCCAGATGTTCCAGCTCATTGACATTGCCAGGCAGACAGCTCAGGGCATGGAGTGAGTGCATACTATTTCACATTCAAAATTGAACAGGGATGGCAGCACCCACTGCGATGGATGCACATTGTAACATTCAACTCATTGAGAGTTTGTTTCTTTTTCAGCTATTTGCATGCCAAGAACATCATCCACCGTGACATGAAGTCAAACAGTATCCTTTACTGTCAAACTCCCTCAGAATGTCTTTGTCGACGTCTAAGCCACCCCATGCGAAAACTTGTCAATTGAGAATGAATTAGGCTTAAGAAATATATGTACAACCTGTAGTCCAACTCTGCTTCCTTGACAGCAATGCATATATCTTCTTACATGAAGGCCTGACGGTGAAGATCGGAGACTTTGGTCTGGCCACGGTCAAAGCCAGGTGGAGCGGCTCTCATCAGGTGGAGCAGCCCTCCGGATCCATCCTGTGGATGGTCAGTCAGAGCTCCTGGTCCTAATAAACCCTCAGTGAAACACAACGTCGAAACAAAGCACCATATTAAGTCTTTTTCATGGACATTCCAGGAAATGTTGTCTCATTTCTTTCTTGCCTGGCCAGGCTCCTGAAGTGATAAGGATGCAGGACAACAACCCGTACAGCTTCCAGTCTGACGTCTACTCCTATGGCGTTGTGCTGTACGAGCTGATGACGGGAGAGCTGCCCTACTCCCAGATAGCCAACAGAGACCAGGTAGACCATGGCATGATTCATCCCAGCATGTGCTGGCCGCCCTAATGCCACATGCCCATAACTTGTTCCTCCTTTTTTGATTGCAGCCAGATTGAACAGAATAGCCTGTGTGTGATGTAGCTTCAGAAGTGTTGCCTGTGTTTCCCTGCCTGGTTCTCATGTTGTGCAGGGACCTCTGCCTCGAGGGACGGAGGGGCTCTGGGGCACTGTCTGAGCCTGGCAGGGTGGTGGTGATGGGGGGTCTGGGGCACTGTCTGAGCCTGGCAGGGTGGTGGTGATGGGGGGTCTGGGGCATTGTCTGAGCCTGGCAGGGTGGTGGTGATGGGGGATCTGGGGCATTGTCTGAGCCTGGCAGGGTGCTGGTGATGGGGGGGGGGGGTCTGGGGCACTGTCTGAGCCTGGCAGGGTGGTGGTGATAGGGGGTCTGGGGCACTGTCTGAGCCTGGCAGGGTGGTGGTGATAGGGGGTCTGGGGCACTGTCTGAGCCTGGCAGGGTGGTGGTGATGGGGGGTCTGGGGCACTGTCTGAGCCTGGCAGGGTGATAGGGGGTCTGGCCATAGGCCCTTTGTATTTGAATCTCTCACGTCTCCGTCTCTTTCTGTCTCCTGTCACAGATCATCTTCATGGTGGGTCGTGGCTACCTGTCTCCAGACCTCAGTAAGCTCTACAAGAGCTGCCCTAAGGCCATGAAGAGGCTGGTGGCTGACTGCATTAAGAAGATCAAGGATGAGAGGCCACTTTTTCCCCAGGTAGCCCTCTGCTCAGACATGACACACACACCAAGACTTGATCTTCAAACGTGTAGGGGTTAGAAACCCGCTAATGACTACATCTTCTCAATCTCTCATTTGTCTCTGTTTTGACCAGATCCTGTCATCCATTGAGCTGCTGCAGCACTCGCTTCCTAAAATAAACCGAAGTGCCTCTGAGCCCTCGCTGCACAGAGCCTCTCACACGGAGGACATCAACGCCTGCACTCTGACCTCCAGCCGACTGCCTGTCTTCTAGCCCAGCTAGCACTGCCTCTGGCCACCATCAGGCTGCCTGTCTTTTAGCACAACAAGCACTGCCGCCTGCCTCTTTTGCCTCTTGCCTCTGATAAGACTGCCTTTAGTCTACCACAGAAAGCACTGTGTCTGGCCTTTCCTGCCCCCAGGCATCCATGTAGCCACTATGTAAGGAGAGAGGAATGGGGTGTTTTGACTTTGTGGAAAGAGGCAGTGTATGTTTCTGATCACTGACTGATCTGCACCAGTGGAAGATTGATGTAAAACATAAGAGTCATGCAAACCAACTCGTGGAACAGTGTAGAGATGAATTCACGTGATGATGTACTACAGAGCCCTTGCACTCTCCATTGCTATTATGCGTGCAATGGTCAGAATGGCAATAATGTGGTTTATCAAATATGTAAATATTGAGCAAGCAAAGCTACCTAGAGACAGAGAAGCAGGGTCATTGAAGGAATCTCAAGAGAGAAGTGACTCTTCAGTTGGAAAGCACACCCTTCTTTCTGTTTGACTGCCCTCGGTTCTTATGAAGAGGACTGCCGTAGCTTATCGTACCTGCTTGAAGGAACAAGCCTACAATCCTGCACAACTACACCTCCCAGGATTATAAACAAACGATGCAGTCCATTTCTTGCACAGGAGTATTTGATTTTACATTTTCCATTGTCTTAATCAGAACCGTGTAAATATTTAAAATTATTATCATCGTCTTCATATCAATGTCATTGCTTGTTTTCCTATTTTCTCAAGTCTGGAAATGAAGTACATATAGTCAGCAGAAGGCAAGCATGAGTGATTGAGGGAAAATGTTTTAATTTGCACATTTTAACAAAAGCGATGGCTGTGTTTCTTCAGTCCATTAAATTGGTTCATGGCTTGTAGTCAGATCAGTAGCTAATGAACACACAGTTTGATCAGTGTGTGTTATGAGCGGGCCATCGTGAGCTGGATATTGGGCAGTTGTCTTTAATATTTAAGAATGATTTGAAATCTAATTTGTCTGCCACGTCTTTTTTTCTGGAGGTTAAACATTTTATTGAAAACTTGAATGTCATTTGTTCTCTATTGTTTTAATAAAGTTAAGTTAAACTGATGCATAACTGTCACACTACGGTGAGTCACTCTGCTTTCCGTCAGTAAAATCCCCACATGTACTGTTAGCAGTGAAGTGGTATTGGGACATTCCAGCATTGGGCAATGTCACTACACACACTAGTCACCTTATTTCATGATTGTCATCACAAAATGCTTGTGTCCTTAATGTGTGTCACATGAAACCTGAGACTGTTTCATTAGAAGTGGGGATGGCTGGACTTTTGGTTCTTGGTCAGTTGACCTGGGCTCAGTATGTGACATGTTAGCATTTGGAATGGGATTTTCCCCTCATCTCATCCAAGTGCTCTGGATAAGAGTGTCTGCTAAATGACTAAATGTAAATTGTGTGTTTCAAAAACCACAGTGAGAGGAAAAATAGCACACTGTCATCAGAAGTTATGAAACATAACAAACACATAAGAGTCGATTAGCTATATGTTTGTGGTTTATTTCTGCATTTCACAAAGACACCTGAGAACAGAGTCAACATCAACACTTTGGTAACATTAGTTACCAAATATACAAAAAGCACATGCTCCAATACATAGAGATGTTGGCACGTGACATGCTGAAAACACGTTACCAAGGGGACAGGCATGGGCATGGTGACAGGTGCTTTTGGATACCATGGGACAGTGGTAGCCAGACGGCTGACAGATTCCTGGAGCCAATTTCCTCCCTGATGACATCTGTAGCTTCACACACAATCACAGCAAACCCAGACCACAGCAGAGGGCTCAGCCAACTATACATTTGGTTTCTCATAAGACCAATTCGGCCGGACACCACAGTGACAATGAAATTCCAACCAAAGCCAATTAGAGGTGTCATAACCAAATGAGCCTAGGGATTTTCAGATAGTATAATCTGTGTTAACATGATGTCATGCAACATTTGTATTTGGTGCAAACAGCTTCCGGATGGTGAAACGGCGGGTAGTCATTGAGTTGTAACAGCCTCCACCAGATGGCAACAGTGAGCTGCTTTGAACATCAGTCAGAACAGTTATTGTTGTTTTAGAAATGGCACAAGAAAATGTTTGTACAGAAAATTATATTTTATGATGCAATCATACAGTTCCAGGCAGACAACATCTCCCACACCCATCCTCTCTTGGATTTCAACAAAGGCATTTCTCCAGTAAATCCCCAGTGCTAGTACAGGTCCCTCATGATCTCTCTCAGCAGAGGGTGCAGACACATGTCCTGCTCCGTCTCCTTTAGGAGGTGAATGAGGCGGACGTGGTTAGCCACCAGTGGCCGCAAATCAACTATCTTCTGTAGGAGCTTGGCGAAGAGCTGTGGGCAGTCAGGGTGGAGGGTCTTCAGCTGCTGTTCCAGAGCCTGCAGCACCATGTCCTGAAGGTCCTCGATGGGCTTCACGTTCACCAGGCCTGGCCGGTCTTCACACCGTAGAAGGGGGTGGGGGTGAGGGACAGGAGAGGACAGAGTGAGAGAATTATCAAGAGAGATAAGTTAAGACTTGCAATGGGGAGGAAAATCATCTGGTCATTGATCTCATATACAGTATAATCAAAGAAATTCAATTTACTCAGGGTTTAGCGATTAGTTTGGCATCTGTCTAAAGATGATTAATTTTCATCTAAGAGGGAAATTAAGTTGGATATTAACCTCCACAGAGAAGGATGACAGCAAGAAAAAGTGCTATGTCACTATCATTCAGCTCCAGCATGTTGAACTTCACCGCAAACTCAAACCTGGGCTCCATCATATGGCAAAAGGGACTGCGCAGGCTTTTGAAGAACTCACGAGTTAGGAAGATTTGTCCATAAGCTAACAGTGTGCCATCTTTGTTCATGAGTGGCACCAGCATGACCGTCATGACTTCCATAGCCCCGTGCTTCAGCAGAGTCACCTGGTCATTCATGTCCAGCTGACTGAAGCCTGGGATGCTCTTGGCAAACTCAGTGAGCTCGCGCACTGCCTCGGCCAAGCAGAACTGCACTCTACGAAAAAAGGAGAGTTCCAGCTCTCCCTGGACGTCCTGGGAGCAGGGCTGGGCCGGCAGGGTCAGATGAGGTGGCTGCTCAGGCTTCTGGTGATCCACCAGCAGCTGTCTGCAGTTCATATAGTACTGGCCCGTCACCATGGACTCCATGTCATGGATGACAAAAGGCTACAAAGGAAGGTGGTTATTTCCTCTTAAGTTGTTTCATAATAACAGGACATATGTTTCCTGTTGTGTTTTTCCATCTGTGTGTGAAATTAGACAAATATGAACACAGATGCATTCATTATAAGAATGAAACAATAGTGTTCAGAAGTCATCATATGGCAATATTTTCTCCTTACTGCATTGCTGTTTGCTTTCCCAGAGAGGATGGCTCTGGCCTTGCTCTTGGTCAGGGGGAAGTGCTTGTGATAGGAGCTCACCAGGAGCCTGGACAGGGCCCTTAGCTCTGCAAACGCAGGGTTGCTGGGCTCCGGCTCCAGGTACTCTGTTAGCACCTTCTCCCTCTCCACATGGGGCATACGGCCGAAACGGATGGCTGGAGGGTAGACAAAGACCTTATTGGTTGGAGTTAGTATTGTCTGTTTAAAAACTGGTGCAAAATTGTGAACAAGACTTCTGACACAAGCATAACTTTTGCATTTTGATGTGTTTGTTAAGGAAACCAACATCCTTCCAAGATATCAACACAGATTTCTTTTGACTGACATTAGTGGACTGACATTAATATAGCTGATCTGAAATCACAGGAATTTTTTTATTACAAACAAGAATTTAAGATTTTCCACTACAGTAGTTTTAACAATACCTTCAATTGAAATGATTTATAGTACAATGATCACTGTGAGGTAAACTGACCTTAACAACTAAAGAGACAAATGATACTGCATATCCTTGACTGTGAGACATTCAAATGGAAGGACCTGCATTATTGTGGCTTCTGTCTTACTTTTCCTTCAGCAAATACTTTGTTTTGTAAGTAACCTTAAACATAGAAGTGACCTTACATAACACTGATCTTTGAAATCATTGACTGAGTAGATAACTGGATTGGTATGCCACAATGTTTTTTTTGTTAGTCTTTAACGTAATGCTGCTTACCATCGTGTGACATGCCAACCTGGAGACACTTCTGAAAGCGACAGTATTGGCACTTATTACGACTCTTAATGTGAATCCGACAACGCAGGACACACCGTCCATACTGCAGTTTCAACCTTGTGGTTCTCCGGAAGAATCCCTGAGAGGAGACAGACCGACAGACAGACAAACATAAATGATTTTGCATCTCTATTTGTCACATATTTAACTTCATTCATTTGACTCATTTTATGAATTTTATGACTAAAGGGATCATAGTCTAGCAGGTGTTTCCTCATTGTGTACTGTTGAAGCTTAATCTTCCTTTGTACAATAAAGAAAGCAAACGCTAACTATTAAAAACAAAGGTTGCCAATACAGGTTTACTACCACTTCAGGATCAGTTGGAATTCTAACCTTGCAGCCCTCACAGACATGTACACCATAGTGGAAGCCAGAGGCCTTGTCCCCACACACTCTGCAGTCTATGTCCAGGCCCATGTCCCCTGGTGAGTCTGTGTCACCTGGGGACAGGAAGGGAGCCTGGGGTCTGTGTGGATGCAGACCCATGTCCTGCTGCTGCTGCTGTGGAGAAGGTGGTGGTGGTAATTCATGCTCCACTTTCAGTGAGCCTAAACATGAAGAGATATTAGGTAAGAGATTAGACATTATCAAGGGAAACAATTAACATTTAAAAAAAAACTCATGACTAGGTGAGTAAGCAATGGCTGGTAAACTACAGCAGTTACTGTGTCACTGTGGACTTACTGTGGTATTGGTTGAACATGTGATGGGATGGGTAGCAGTGTGTGTGCTTTCTGTCCCTGGCAAGCTGTGTATCTCTGTGACTGTGTTCCAGGGGGGCATGGTGCTGGTGCTCCATGGCAGACAGGAACATCATGCCAGAAGGGTTTGCTCTTGTATCCATCTCGGCCAGGTCCAGTGGGCTGAGCCCAGAACTCATGTCCCAAACATTCCACTGCCTGTCTACCATCTCTGAGAAACCAGGGAACAGAGCAGCACTTAAACAGCATTAGAAACAGTGTTAGTGTGGTAGACAAAAACACTCTTTTCTGCTCTGTATCACCACTACACTTCATTTATAGAAGTAGTTAATGATTAACTGCTAAATGACTAAATGGTTAACTGCATGGGGATTTTTTTTATTTAACTTCAAAGCAAAATGGGTCAACATAACCCATTTATTATAGACTGTTTCTTCATTCTATTTTTCAAATTGTGTTTAGTGTATTTTGTGTATTTGTTAAGTTTATTTGAGTACCTGTACAGACAGGTAGCTGTACAGACATGTACTCAATAACTCATTCATTGCGCTCAGCAAAAGGCTCAAAGGTTAATGATGGCAAAAGATAAAGGAAAGATAAAAAATGCCTCTTCACAAGAATTCTGAGAATTCCCTCATCCCACAAGTCTATAATGTTACAAATACCTCCAAACTCTTTTTAATTGTCTTCAGATCAGACATTGATCAGACAGTTGAACATGATCCCATAGGAGATACATTTGAAACATTCTAGGATACCTGTTTGTACAGTTTTTTTTTTTTAACACAGAACAGCTTTCACAGATCATAAATTCACAGAAAAGAACTAGAGAACACCAACCTGTCTTTGTTTATCTTTTTCATCAAGTTTGTTAAGATTGTTCGTTATCGTTCTAAAAACCATCAATGACTTCCAGACTTGAGCAGGTATACTGTGTGTCAGGCAGCCAAGTGACACCTCATTTATGGTTAGTTTAGTTTAGTGCACCTTCCTTCCTTTGCCCTAGCTAAATCCCTCCCCTTAAACTCACCCTCTGGAGTGGGAAGGAGGAACACTATCTGTACAGTAGAGGCATAAAAAGTTCTGTAAGAATGAATGTATGATTTCATCGGTGGACAGATGATAAATTGGATTGTATCTCTGAATATGTAAACAAATAAATTCTGATGTGCTTATGTTGCCTTGTTGTTTCAATGTACACCTATCCCATGTCAAAATAGGCTTGTCTTGTACATATTGATGTTTATTAGAGATTACAACAGGACTACAACAACAATGGTGGAAAAAAAACATGCAAACCACATTGGAGAAATATACATTTCACAAATAAATTAGAATCTGACAACAATTTACCCACAGGTGCATTCAACATATTACCTTGAGACACACAATTGACCTGGCATTGGTAAGATCATTATTTAACTGGTTTGAGATGTTTGTATGACAGATAATACTCAACTTTAAGTTAAATGAATTAACAATAAGGATTCACTGTCAAAACACATGAAACACAAAACATGCAACTTACATCTGATGTGCATATCCACTGGAGTACAGGGACACCTGTTTTGATGCTATATGTTTCTCTGAGCCTACGTTACTGTATGGTTGACCTTTGCGCACACTTAATATAAATGAGAAAGCCTAGTCTGTTCTGACTGGTAGAAAACATGATCACAGAGGAAGGTGAAAGCTCAGTGAACAAAGAGGTCAGGGAAACAAACAGTTTTGATGCATCACTTTTGATTTCTTCTGTCTGTTGCTTGATCAGCCCGTCTCTAGTCAGAGAACAGGCTTGCAAAGGACTTCCTCAAGTTGCGGATGGTCTCAGCCTTGGCCACGTCTTCGCTGGCTGTGCGAAAAAAGGATGTTTCCTTAAGGCCAAAGGCACTGGACAAGGACTGGGATTTACTGCAAAACAAAAGAAAGAATTATATGTAAATGTCTCTCAGAGATACAACAGAACCTCATGGACGTGTTCATGTTCACATTCCTAGCCTCCTCAAACATCTTACTTCAGCTGTGGATGTGCCCGTGTCTTCTCCTCCGTTGATTCTTGTTCCACAGGTGGCTGGCCTTCATGGCTCCAGGCCTTCTCGGGGTTTTGAAAAGGTGGCTCACTTTGCGGCTGGGCTGATGGCTCACCTTGGGCCTGAGGAGCAGCCTCTGTTTGGACCTGGGGTTTGGAATTGTGCCATCCTGGGGAAAAAGGTTTATCAGGCTGAGGTGGCGCCTCCAGGTTTCCTGTAGTTGCCTTGCCCTGAATGGCTGACTGAGGCAGGGACTGCTGTGTGGTGGAGATGGGCCTTGTGCCTGGGTCCTTAACCAAGGCTTTAGTGGTTGACTGTGGAGCAGGCCTCAGACTTTGCTGTAGTGATCCTTTAAGATCCACAGGGCCCCCTAGTTTCAGTACAAGAAAGACTAAATGATATTAAAACATATTTGGCTGAGAGAGAGTACATTTAAAGTGGTACTGCTTTAAATGTGTTTCTTGTCTTCTTATTAGTAAAAAAGCACAATTCAAATTGTGACACTTTCCATTCACATTTTTTAAACAGGAAAGGGTTGAAGCCACAAGGCACATAAAGCAGAGGGGTACAATTTCACAAAACCGCAGCTATCTCTCCATGCATTAAAAGCAATGCAACGTGGGGTGTTCATGCTTCATGATTGGAAAATACGAGTTATCCAGGACTTGGAGGGAAATAAGCTACCATTCCGTTTGTTAGTTTGTTTAGTTCTCCCCACTTTTGATAATCTGATTTGACCACATACAGGTTTTGACCAACATTCCTGATCCAGCCAGTTGCACAGGTCTGGAGAAAGATACTGTATAACTGATTGTATTAAATGCTGACTGTCTTTGTTCTCACTATTGTCATATCAAGTATCTTATCTGTCCATTATAATTTAACATGTAAGGTGGACAATGTGACATTGACAACCATAACAAATATGGCAACAAAGACCATACATATTGCAAATGAAGCTTTATTGCCAGTGACATGAGGGAAATATCCATGAGGGGAATTTTCCATATTAATATTGTAATCCTCTTCACAGGATTTTAAAACAGTCCAACACCACTTCCAAGAGTACACAGTTAGTGGGCTACCCATGGTCCCAAATAGCTGCTGTCCAATAGGTTTTACAACTTTCAACAATGGCCAATTTAGATGTCCTACTGTAATAACATCTTCAATCAAATGAATGCACCAAACCTCAACTATTAGGACCATGGTATGTCTGCTTTATCCTCTCAAGTAGAAGCGTCATGGCATATTTCCTACAGATCAAAACAGCACATCCATAAAGCCACAGGCAAGGCTTTTACAAAGTTACTCTCCAGGTTACTCTCACAGACACTATGGCAGTTAATACACCTTGGAAAATAATTGCACACAGAGCTTGCTGAACATATTTTACAATTGTAGTAACAAACGAATATGTTGGAAATGTTGCACAAATCATAATATTGAATGAGTTATGTGACCAATAGGAATAGGAAACATATGTCGCCTCTAAGTCACCTAACATGTATAAAGTGAACTGGTGTCAGTTATTTCAATGTACAACAGTGTTCACTGTGCCAAAAGTGTTGTCACATTTATGAATATAGCTCTCCGAATAATCACAAAGGAAGATCAAGTTTAAAAATAGAGAATATGAAGCTAAAAAAGAAAACTCTCTGTCAACTCATAAAAGGAGTAAGGCAAATACGACAAATCATTAAAACGGCAGTAACATACATAACCCAATACAGATCACTGCACCACTGCCACTGGCATGGCAACCCCATTACAACAGGTGACAATGTGCATAAACAGAGTTGTGGTTGAATCTAAAACCAGATCAATTATTTCTGAAGATGCATTGGGCAACACCCTCTTACACAGTTTTCTGTTTCGGAATATAGTTAATAACATCATTTATTGGATCATTCGCCACTCACTGAAACCTCACAATTTGGTGTAATGTTATTGTCACATAATGTGGTAACATTGAAACATTTCTCTTTCACTCAACGCTATGACATAAGTCTCCCATATCCACTGCAGCTACCACCACCAACTCATAAATATTTACACTGGGGACTGTGCAAGAGGCATGATCAAGTGCTGAGTTACACTACATGAAACATTCTTTCTTTGGCTCAAAAACATAAACGGTAAGTCCACTGAAATATTGTACGTTTTGTATTTAATCTAGTATATTTAGTGACGATGTGCGTGGTATGAATCTGTGCATAGTGACAGTTTGGAAAACTGTCAGTCTCACTGTATGGGTTTGGAATAATTCTAAAATACTCACTGAGATAAGATCACTTCACTTATGATTAATTAATTATGCAATACTGTATAGAGGATGCCATAAAGAACTCCTTTAGAATAATAACTGATATAGACCCCTGGGATTCATTGTCTGTATGCAGGAGTGTCCATTTTTAACCCTAAAACATGATATTGTATGGATAAATGTAATTTGTAAAACTTACTTTGTATAACTTATACAATATTCATTTCTCTTACATATTCACAAGGCATAAATCACAGCGACCAGGAAACAGGATATACTGTAATAACAGCAATGTTACTATCAACATCCCATTTACATTTACAACATACTGCACTGTCATCTGCCTTTGGATCAATCATGCAAAACAAAAATAAATATTGATTTAGTATATATGTATGAAAATAATTACCACTACATTCATACACACCCACATATATATAATGACACAAACGCCAAACTGCACAACAAACCACAGTTTGAACAATATTTAAAAGTACACACCGAAATGTAGAACGAAGGGAGGAGGTGGGGAGGGGGGGCAAAGAATAGCAAACGACTGAATCAAACACGTGGCACACCGCAGCACTGAACTCAGTGTAGGCACAATCTGCTTATTACATAGTAAACAACAGCCCCAAGGAAAAACCACGGTTACAGATAAACAGAGGCGCGACCATTACAAGCACACAAATCAACAGGGAAACAAAGTGGACAGTACATTTTGACGCTGCATAGAGGAGAAACCCAGTCCAGGCCAGCACACGACAGTGCCACACTAATATCAGAATCACAGTCCGTCTCTCCGCCTCCCCTACCTCCTCTGCTTTTGTGTTCAGCCAATGTACACCCGTGTTATCTAGACCCCCTCTATTCTGGGCTGCTCAGTTGGCCTGGACTGATTTTGGGCCTACTGCAACGCCATTACAGTCGAGAATGTACTGCAGACAACCTTGAGGAGGGCGCCCTGCGCCTGGCTTTGTGGTCAGCTCAGCTACCATGTCTTTAGGTCCGCCGTTCTGCAAGAAAACACATCGACAATGATAGTCCACGCCAAAATGTGTGTGTGCGTTTGTGTATGCGTGTTTGACTTCACAGTACCATACCTGAGATGGCTGTATAGTGGTGGGTCTCTGGGGAGAGTTTGCAGGGGGCTTCTCTGCTAGCTGGTTCATCTTCACCAGCACCATGTCAGCAATGAGCTGCCTGTCCTCTGCCTGGTGCTCTCCTACCAGGGGCATGGATGAGCCCACCACCTGGCAGGGAGAATATGCAGGTAAGTACCACATCATGACCATTCATCCCCCTGCCGCTCCCAACCCTCTGGGCTGAACTGTATGGACGACTTACCTCAGTGATGTAGTCTTTCCCATCTTTCCCATGGATGGCCTTCACGGCACAGATATCAAGCCCCCCGAAGATCTCAGAGCAGGTGTCCACCCACAGCTTGTACCTAAACACGAGGAGGATAGGATCATCACTCAAAATACTTGTTCATTAACGTTCATGATTCCTAAAAGGTCAGTGCGAGCACACCTGCATTTCTTAGTACACACTGGCATGGTTTTGCTGTGCAGTTAAACTTTTTCAGTTCAACTGAGTCAGATACAAATGTCATGGTTTGCCATGGTAATTGGTGTCCTCATGACACTCATGCACATTGATTGGATAAAACAGTATATGAAACTTAAGTAAATGAACTTTCTTCATGAGATGGAGGAACTACTGTCTCACCTGTCAGTCATGGCCACCTGCTCTAGCATGGCTGAGCCAGTGTTGGTCTTCCAGTTACCAGAGATAGACGTCCTCCTGGAGAGCAGGACACAATGCTTTTCACACCCACGCGTTCATTTGCCCACTTACACGGCAATAGTTCAACCACTTTTTATACGTACATGTACACTTTGTAGTCGTTGTCAATCTTCTGGATGCGGATGTCATACTTGGAGTCAATCAGGGGCTCTGTGGTGGTGTAGGTCTGGGTGAGAGCCACCACACTGGCGATGTCCTGGAACTTACTGTGGTTGTCCACTTTCACCTGGACACAAGAGAATGATCAAATCACAAAGATAACTATCAATTCAATCAATCAACAAAGACAACTATGAACTGTGAACACATACTCATAGAAGGTTTTTTTGACACCACATGCTGTTACTATGAAATGTACCGGAAAGTATAACCTGTTAAAACCTGGTTATCAAACAAACAATTATCCCAGAATCAAATAAAGTACACTACAATATGCAATATTCCTACCTTTCCAATCCCGGAGTGAGCATGTCCAATTTTCACCACAACTGGGAATGTTGGCATGGTTACCTGGAACAAAGGCCATGCCGATGTCATTTCATTTCTACTCATGCTCATGCTTCAGGAAAACATGACATAATCACCTGGACATTTTTCTAAAGGGAGTGGAAGTTTTACAGCATGACTCATATTCAGCCTAACCTCTACTGCAGCTTTTACAAAGATGTCCCACATTTCAGAGGAGTGAGATTGTAATCTTCAGGCTCTCACCATCTCTTTGTAGTTGGGATAAAAGGTCTGCTCAATCAGAGGAAACTTCTCTGCTCCCAGCTTCTTGTAGGTGCTTATTAGCTGAGCAAACTGGAGACATAGAGAAATGAGTCATTCAGACATACTGTTTCTTTTAATCAAAATAGGTCACATTTCGAATTAGGTCAAATTCGAAGGGGTCGTTAAAGACAATGTTATTGTAGGCTGGAAACCCACAAAGGCCCACAAATTCTGCTTCCCAGTCACTGTAATTGAGCTGCATTCGTATTCAGCACATGTTGCCAGACTGCCTGGGTGTCCTTACCGCCCAGGGCTTGTCACATAAGTTGTAGATGGACTCTAGGGTGTTGATGCTGGGGATTCCACCATACTGCAGGCCGATGATCAGGTTACGGAAGTCCTCGTTCTGGGTCATGCTGAAGGCATGCTGACGGATGAGGACAAAGTCAGGCTTGAACGACCTGTAAACAACAGCATGTGTTAGAGACATACATAGACAGCATCAAAGTGTGTGTGTGTGTTTGCGGGGAGGGTCTCACCTGACCACCTTAGTTCCATTCCTCAGCACCTGCATGTCCACGTTGCAGGTCCCATTGGCATGAGCCACGATATTGATCTCATTGAATTCAGCCTGAGGAAAAGAGAGACAGACACATCAATATGAAGACAGGTTAGGAATATTGATAATACAGCCATTCTCTGTATAACACAGTATGTCAAGATAGGTAATAACCCAGGACAGAAGGAAATCAATGCGTCTTTCCTAATAAGGCTTACCTGTTCCACTTTGATGTCATAATCCCCTTGCACTTTCTTCCCTCTGAAAAGCTTTGCCCTGAGGAACACAGAAACACAGTTTCGATTAACCTTTTCTGTGCAATATGATACAACAAAGATGTTTCCCCAATTAATAAATGATAGCTGTACTCTTTAAGTTGTACCATCTATCATTTTACAACTGCAAATGACATGGGTCACTATTGGATGAGACAAATGCATCTTAATACTTTAATTGCATTAATGCACGTAACATAAACAATTGACACAATCTCTGGTAGTAAATTTGCCATTATTGTGGCGTATTTACAGTACGTCTCAATCACGTGTATTTCACATAATGGCTTTTGAGGTTGAAACCCTTGCTGCCACCCAGTGGATCTTCACTGAATGGTACACTGCAGTCACTTGACCACCGAACAACAATCTTCTGAATTTGAATATATTTCAAATGGCAGATAGATTCTAGGGTGATAGTTATCCCTCTAACTCTCATTGCATTCTGACTCCTGAAAGTTGTAGGCTTGAGCCCCTAAAATGCTAATTTGTTGAATTTGTGTAGGACTGAGTGAGCCCGTGTCAACTACACATGGTGCTCTGTCCATACTGATGGTGGTCTCTTTAGTCTCTCTAGACAGGCAGACTGCAGAGTATTGAACCAACAGAGCGCAGTTATTGAATGGAGCCATGGATAAAGAGAGCAGCACACCTACCTTGCCTTACATTGATGGGAGAAACAGAGTTAGTTTTAGTGGTGCTTAATGAACTCAGACCTAGTGTCAGAGTACCAATAACATCATTGGCTTTCTTTCTTCAGTGTTACCATGGCAGTGCTCTAAGCTAATGAATTTTCAATGGCCAAAACCTCAGTTGTGGTCATGTAGGGAGCACAACATATTTAATTGGTTCTCCTCCATCAGTTTGGAACTGGGCTTAAATAGTGTATCTCAGAACACAACAAATATTTTCAGGGACCAGCCTAATGAGGGCACTGCAGATAACAGTCAGTACCCTCTATTGACATTGATCCTACTATATTGCCTACTAACTGAAAAACTACTGTTGCCCACAACTTGAGGAATTCTTTGATACATTTCCACTTTTGTTTCACGCTGTCATTGTTTGCCAAACACAACACACCCTGTCTAGTATCGGGGGGCGGTTGAATAATTCATGACTGATCTCATTTGAGAGGGGAATTTATCTGTCTGGGGAGGGGAACAAGTGGAATATGAATCATGTTGAGGAGGATTGAGGGAATGAAAGGCCTGTAGACTCTGCTTGCTTTAATAGATGCTCCAGTCCTTAGATCCAGTCATCTCAGGCACAGACATGACTCACAATCAGTGACAACGCATGCATTGGAATGGAAAATAGGTCAGGGTTGGTTTAAGAAACAGTCTCCTTTTTACAACTGTCCCCTTCTTTCAGTTCCCACTTTTGGAATTATTTTAACATAGTAGGTTTTGTTGATTTGTCTGTTCAGGGTGAACTTGTTATAAGGGTTTTATTATTTCAAAAGATTTTATTGGCACAAAGACTCAATTCCTTCCCAATCCATGTTTAAAACTGTGAAGTACAGTGCCGTACAGTGAAGTAATTTGTCTTAAGGATGAAACTATCTATTTTACAACACCCATCTGGTTTCTCAATGTTATATTGAGGTACCGGTATTAGAAAATCCATGCAAAATTGCAGCCAAAAGCTCAAGACAACAGATGCTGTGGGGATAGTTAGATATTTTTAAACTGGAAGGTTCCCATGGTGATGGGCCTAGTTGGAGATTGGTACTTGTGATGAAGGTTGATGGATGTCCTCTGATGAGCAGGAGCCACTCCGGCTGAATGAGCCTCATGCCATCAGCCTCCCAAATAATGCTACATGGTTAGCAGAACCTGGATTGATGTCATCCATTATCAACCAATGAATAATCAATGGGCCACGATTTAAACACTGAAAATAAATGGCACACGTAAATGTGCTTTAATTGTAGTACTAATATTCAAATGTGTCAAATCTCAAGTGGAAGCGTAATGCCTGAGACAAAGAGAAAGACAGACAGCATGAGAACAGAGAGCAAAGAGATCATGACCCGCATATATTGCAAGACCCAAGTTGTTTCTTAAATTAAGGCATTTAAAATAGAATGAGAGATTGGAGACAGCGCTGCAGGCAGTTGGTGATCTTTACAGATGATTATTTGGCTCTAAAATTGCAGATTGCTATGACGTTACAATGGGTCAACATGAGACACAGACTAAAAAATCCAAACAATATTTTGTCTGAATATCATGACAATGTTATGCATTTAGGTGTGAATTTGAGTGTGTGTCTGAGATGGACAGATGATTTGCTAGCTAGGCTGGTGACAGTGATATGAATACTAATGCCTCATTGCTCACTTCAGTAAAAAAAAGAGGTTAGATCCACGCTGTGACATTCGTCTGGTAAGTCTGACGCTTCCATCTGTTCTCTCTGAATGCTGAGTGATTTGTAGGACAGTACTCCTGTCAGTGGACACACCCCGCTGGGTGACTGGCAGGCTCCTTTAATGAGACAGACCTTAATGGGAGACACAAACTAGGTGCTGTGAACTCCATACCGCTACTGAGAATTCCTTGCCTTGAATTGCATCTTTAAATTCCTTTCTAGAAGGTTCAACAAACTTATTAGGAAATCTAAAACACTTTTATTAGCGCAGCCCCAAATTCCTATTTAACATTAGTGTACTGATGACTCTTATCAGTCTCATAAAATGTTTTATATTTTAGTCTACGACGTTCTACCAAGCCTTGCCCTCTGCACCTGAGAAGAGGGACCCTGGAGCACATCCTCAGCGGCTGCTCCAAAGCCCTGGGCGAGGGGCTTCCTCTGGAGCCAGACACCATCTGCAGTGGGATTAGCCATTTCAAGTGCCTCCACCGAGCAAAGAAGACCATCGCAGGGCTGGGAAGGAGCCAACGTCAAATGCCTGGCTGCTAGCAACGACATAAGAGCTGAAAGTCGATCTGGGGAATCAACTGAAGTTCCCAGAAACTGCTGCCAGAGAGGCCAGACATAGGGGTGGGGGAAAAATTGATTCACATTCAAATTGCGATTCAGTCTTCTAACGATTCATAAAAAATAAAATACAAATTATTTATGTATTTTTATTTGTTTTAATCTTGGAAAAATCGTGAATCGATTTTTAATCGAATTGTGACCCCAAGAATCGATTCGAATCGTGAGGTACCAAAAGATTCCCACCCCTACCAGACAGGATGTTGATCTCAGAAATTGATTATTCTATTAGAAATCACCATTTCCGGGTTCTAATCCAGCCCGGACCATTTCCTCCCCTCTCTCTTTCCCTGACATTGTCAGTATTTCTTCATTCTATTTTTGCATATAAAGCAGGGAGGACCACAGTGAGGAGATAAAGAGCTAATGTGTGTGGAGAGTGATGTGTGTGTGCAGAGTGATGCGTGTGGAGAGTGATGTGTGTGGAGAGTGATGTGTGTGGAGAGTGATGTGTGTGGAGACTGATGTGTGTGGAGAGTGATGTGTGTGGAGAGTGATGTGTGTGGAGACTGATGTGTGTGGAGAGTGATATGTGGGGAGAGTGATGTGTGTGGAGAGTGATGTGTGTGGAGACTGATGTGTGTGGAGAGTGATGTGTGTGGAGAGTGATGTGTGTGGAGAGTGATGTGTGTGGAGACTGATTTGTGTGGAGAGTGATGTGTGTGGAGACTGATTTGTGTGGAGAGTGATGTGTGTGGAGAGTGATGTGTGTGGAGAGTGATGTGTGTGGAGAGTGATGGCCCCTGAGATGCCAGTAAGCGAAGGGGCCACCAAGTTGGCCACCTAGGCTGTGGATCATGAAAGGAGAACCGTGGGTGGGGTAGTGCCACCTGAACACAAGCCAGGGCTTCATCAACATCGCCAGGGTGATTGTTGAAAGACCTGAAACATCTGAAGACCTGGTGTCCAGGTGCGTGCATCACAAAATAATATATGCTAAAAGTAGAAGCATCTTACATCATATGGATTATATAGGGCCCATCATGTCCTTGATATTTTCGAAATCCATACAGAACAACCAGAATATAAAAAGCTATCTGCAAGCCTGACAGCTGGAAGGAAATTACCCTTCAAAAGATGTAGCTTTCCGACAAATATTAGAAAAGTAGAACATTAGAGTGGCTTTCCACCTTCTGTCATTTTAGAAGATAATGTTCAGCGATTGAAAAGGGAGAAGGCTGTCAGTGAGGAACTGCTGCCTCTGTTCTGGTAGGTGTTAGTGAACCACAAAACACTTTGCCTTGGATCTGTCAATAGAGCCTGTAAGGAGAACAGTTTCAATTCTACCTCACCTTCCTTTCACACACCAATGCACTGCATTGTCCATCAGCACAATATACTTGATCAGGCACAGAGCTGTTGTGTCAAGGTGGGTTTTCTAGAAGATGTTATTATGTCTCCTTTGGGATGTTATATCCATTGCAGCATGCAAGGAGGGATGTGGAGGGGAACTATGTTGTAGGGTTTAAAGAGGGCACCCATGTCATCCCTGAGGTCATCCATGAGGTCATCCATGAGGTCATCCCTGAGGTCATCCATGAGGTCATCCATGAGGTCATCCATGAGGTCATCCCTGAGGTCATCCCTGCTCTGTGGGAGCTACAGTAAAGGGTGGGTCATGATAACATGCACTCTCATACACCTACACAAAACAGAGTACATAATGATACACAAACACTGAAACCGTGAGACCATTATGATGGGCATCATTTTCATTAAACACAACAGACTGTGAGACATTTGACCTTTGTGGTGCTTTCCCATCTAATTGATCTTGCTCTAAAGAGTTAAAAACATAATGTCAGTAATAAAGGCATGATTGGACATAATCTCCATCACTACAGCAAGCTTCGGTCATGGTGATAGTTGCTAATTCACCATTATGGCTTCCATGTTCTACAGGCAATTAGAGGCATACAGCTGTTGTTTTCACAGCTCTTCTGTTTCTAGCACCAAATGCCTTTTGTCTAGTTCTCTTGGCAACCACTAATCAGCACTCTCCAATTAAGATAGCAGGGTAGAGGAAAATAGATACTAATTCATTTTACCGGTAAGCGACTGTTGAAAGAACATTTGGTAACTTTCAGCAACATTTATCCTTCTTCAAGCAGACACCTAATGTGCAGAAACGATAAACTCATTACATATTAAACATAGATTCGAGTTTGGACTTGGTGAAAGCAGGGCTTATGGGCCAAGCCTTCAGTCAGTGGCGACTGGAGAGTTTGTGTCTGGTTCCATTTCAGTGTGTGTCCTGGAGCCCTCAGAACCTGTCAGACCCTGTCTGCTGATCCTGAACCAGCCCCCACCACAAACTGAAACAAATAAAAAAACAGCCCTTGGGCCAGGATGTCATTGTGTTTATATCACAGAAAGACAAAAAAAGAGGCATATCATATAAAAATGCTGTATTATTTACAAGGTAACCAAACTATGGATCTACGATGTTCTTAATGAGTGATGAGGTCATTGTCATTGTGATTGACAACCACAGTCTAAAAGATGTGGGTAAATCATACAATCAATAAAGCAATCAGAGGTCAAGTCCCCCCCCACCCCCACCAACACACACAAATACACACACACACACACGCACACACACACACACACACACACACACACACACACACACACACACACACACACACACACACACACACACACACACACACACACACACACACACACACACACACACACACGATGACAGTCCTTTTAGCCACCAATCCCATGGTATGTAAAAATATAGGAGGACAATCACTTATATTCTAGTCAAGAGGTGTAAACATGTGATAGCCTGGGAACAGAAGAGCTAGAACGTGCTCAGGACTGAGGGCTCCTCAGGATCTGGGGGTTTTCAGGGAAGACTGGAGAGAAAAACACTGCTTTCACATTTTAGCTACAAAATCAGCTTCAGCAGCTGAGTGAACAGTATGAATGGTCATTTGCATCTGTCTTCTCAACATTCTCCAAGACAAGTGACCTTTTATGCTTGGCAGCACGTTGATCTCATTATTTGAACGAGACATCTCATAAAATATATGAGGGGATTGACAATGTATTATTGCATTTTACAGCATCATGTTGTCCATGCCAAGGTAGAGCAACATTCTCACTGTGATCACATCCTTTTAGCTAATTAAGGTCTAATCTTATTAGGGTTTCTATTCACCAAATAGATTGCCTCTCTCAAGACCAAATTACATGTGGACTGGAGACAAGAGGACCTGTCTGCCAGTCTGTATTAAAAGAATAGGGCTCATAAAATATCAAAGGGAGATTCCACTCAAGGGTTGCACAAGCACATTAGAAGTCTGCAGCTGAAGATGCCAATAAATGTGTTTTTGTGGTTGCATTAACATGGGCGTTATGCAATGGGTTGCATCTTTCAGTTTCAGAGTGCCTAAGTAACCTTCAGAAACAGCTCATGCAACATGTCATCCATGCACAGATGTATCCCTAAGGCTAACACTCTCCCTCTCTCTCTCCCATCTGCATACTGGATGATAAATAAATGTTGTAAGAATGTTTAAGTAAGAATGATAATAATCCTCATTGAATAAGATTTGTGTCATAGTATGTTCTTCCGCTGTATGACACTAACCTTGAAAACAGCAAAGTCGTATTAGTATATGCCCACATTCATTTTTTGCAACCTAGCTACAGCATGAACCTGCACTGGTAAACAACATACAGGATTCCATGAGACTGGGCGATTGACTTTGGATCCAGTGCAAACAGTTATTTGAGCTGTCGCTCAACAGTTTTACACACTGACAAAATAAATTTGTCACCCACCAGGTATCAAATCAAACACTAACTGATGAACACTGCAGTGGTTTTGGCCTCTGCTCCACACACCAGGTACATAAAGAATCTGATTGCTCCTCTAACTGTGTAAACTAGCTCTCAGTAATAGACCCCAGACACCGCAGTTGGCTGGGGTTAAATCGCCTCAAACATGTCTGATCATGCATGTGGCATACTATATAATGCCTTTATGCATTTAACATTCCTCAGCAGGCAGGTTCATGCATCACTTGTGTGACCATGTAGTATTGAAGACCGTCGAATATAGTGTGGTGGTGGTTGGTCATGTGACATGTTGCCTATCACAGAGCAGGAGGGAAATCTCACTGAGGACAGGCAGGCACTGCAGTCTTTACTCCAGGGAGAAAACAAGCTTCCTACACACAGTGCCTGTTGAATATCGATAGGTTTCCCTTTCATGAATGATGTAAAGCTATGGCATCATCTTGATTGATTTGAAAACATTTGCTGACAGGTGGCTGTTACAAAGTGAAATACATGAGATAGTTTCAAAATATATACTGATATGATAGTATAACTATACTGTGAATATTACGATAATATAAAAATACAGTGATTTCTGTCAAAACCAGAAAGGAATAAATCAATGAATCAATGAAATATTATAATTTCACAGCGAATCCTGCAGGGGATGGTGTATGCTCTGTTATGATACAAGATGGTGTGCCAAACACAAGAGTGTTCCAAGAGAGGGTTTTAATCTAGTTACTGTAGAGATCTGACCTGATCTCCTCCTCTCCTGCCTGTGTGTTGTCAGTACTCTGACATGCAGTGATGTCAGTATGCAGGCAATAACCTGATCAAGTCTTCGAAGCCCTAGACAGATGCCAGACCTTTCGAATGGTACATCTTTTAAACAATACTTTATCACTAAGTCTAACCAGAACCAAAGCTCGACCAAAGAAACCCATTTATCGAGATTGACCTGGTTAAGAGGACAGGCTAGTTGTAAAGAAAAATAACCTTATCAATCTCACAGATTGTGGCTGTATTAACTAAATGCAAATAACAAACATCAATTATTTAAGCCACAACATAGACCTTGCACAGCAACATCAGTTTTTTTCTCACCATTCCTGCTGCGGTTCATCGATGACCAGAAGGATCTTGAACTTCTTGGGAGTCGTGACTGTAGTCTGTTCCACTAGTCCTGCTGAAGCAGCTGTCTGCTTGACTACATTGGTGATGGAGCTGAAGAAGCCTGCCCCACTGGATTGAGCTGGCTGAGCTTTCCTATCTGGATTTGGGGAGGTAGCGGGGGGAGTAGGCCCAGCAGTAGGAGACTTGGCTGGGGCTGCTGGAGGAGGCGGAGAGGGGTCAGGCCTCTGGAGGTCTGTCATGTATCCATTCGGTAGGTTGGAGATGAAGGTGCTGTCCGAGAGACGCCTGCGCAGGTAGTTCATGGCTGCAGCTGAGTGCACGATTCAACAAGCTCTGAATCGGAACGACAATATATATCACCAGTGGGTCAGATGATTTGGCAGAGGGTACCAGTTCCTAGTGAGCAGCTGGTGAAAGCTCAGTTCTCCATGCAAACTCCCAGTGAATGTGTTCACTCCCAGCTCAGCGGAGCATCCTCCGAGCTCCCCCTCTGTGTCAGTGACGCTCTCCTCTCCCTCAGCCAATCGCCTGCCTCCGTTGGCAAGAATGACTGCAAGAGATGCTCACGCTCTGCCCCTCCCTCCCCTCCTCCTTTCCTCCCCACTCCCACTCACTGGTATCGTATGCGTGCCTGTCTCTTCCACCCCTCCCCCATTCTCTGCTGCCTCACAGGCATCACAGCTTTTTTATACTACTGCAAAAAAAAGAGGGGTTTCGGATGGAAATGCACAGGGTAATATTGGGGAAACCTCCACTACTCTTTCCCCCTTCTTTCTGATCAGTGCTTTCTCTTTCTCCTTCTCCAGTCCTTTTGTTTCCTGTATGTTGTCCAATACAGCTCTAGAAGGGAACACAGAAAATGGCTGTTGGTGCTTGTGTCAGTGTGCCTGGTAGAAAGAGAGGCAGGAGTCAGCAGCAGTCTCCGGGGACACCAATGCTGTTAACCCCCTCTTTTTCCTCAAGGATTTCTGCTGTTTAAATAAATCCACTAATGTTGCTGAACACATGCAGTCAGAAGGATGCATTTCGGATGGATTTCCTTACAATATAAATTATGTTTATGACCTCTGCTGCATATCATTGCACAAGGTCATCATTATGTGTTCATGCGGGTGTGTATGTACATTCTTGATTAGCAGGCCTTGCCTGCTTTGAATCCTAATGAAGGAACATCATCTTGCCACCTAATTGGATTTCAGATCACATGAACACATGTCGCAAAGTGCCATGGTTTATCTTCACATCACTATGATGGTTATGTAGCCTATTTAATTGTTCATATTTACAGGCCATAACAGCATCTGCATTGCCTTTATAGTCAACGTATTTTCACTGTAGTATAGCATAATTATGACAGTGTAATCTGAAGTGTTACAAGCTGCTAGGCTGGAGTGCAGCCTGACTCATTTCTTTCCTCTTTGACCCAAGAGGTGTTCCTCAGGTTGTTATTAAATGTCAGGATTTTCCCCCAGAGTACTTTGCACACACTATGATTGCAAGTAGTGGCAGACAATGTAAGCCCATTACCATGGAAACTGTATTTGGAAATCACATCTAAAATGTGCAAATGCGAGTACTTTTTACATACTCAATGTATTTTTATTTGGGTTGGGGTTGTGTTGTTGTTATGCTGTGTGTTATCTAAAATGTATTGTTACATTACATTTAGTCATTTAGCAGACACTCTTATCCAGAGCGACTTACAGTAAGTACAGGGACATTCCCCCCAAGGCAAGTAGGGTGAAGTGCCTTGCCCAAGGACACAGCGTCATTTTGCACAGCCAAGAATCGAACCGGCAACCTTCTGATTAATAGGCCGATTCCCTAACCGCTCAGCCATCTGACTTCCCTTTGTTGTTTTGTGTTTCTTCTGTAGGCTATCATTTATGCTGTTATGTTAGCATATTTCTGTAGTATCTGTTGTACCTTTGTATTGAAAAGTTGAATTAACTATAAATCATTAAAAAAGAAAGAAATCAAGGTTTCTCTTGCAGGTACACAGGTGTGTTTAGTTTTGTTTACTACTATTATCTCTGTTCTTACAGCATAATTGTTTTCAGCCTATAGTCTGCATTTCTATGTATCCCCAACCGAGGAGGGGTCCCTCACTGAGTTGCTCCTCCTTAGGTTTCTTTCATTTTTCCTGGCTTATTCCTTATTTGAGGGTTTTTAAGTTGTTTTAGGGGAAGTTCCATTCAGTTCATTGACATTGCTTATCAAAAGTAATATAAATCAAATTTGATGTGTCACTGAAATTCCCAGAAGAACGTAAATGATCTTGGATGCAAGGAGGATAGATAAAACAGAAAAGGCCGTGTATATGCTAGTGTACCCACTGACCACTAGACTCTTGACAGCAGTCATCCTGGCAACTAACCTTTTTGGGATCCAACTATGTCTGGCTGCTTTTTAGCAGCTCTATAGCTCGCTCTGTCGGTCAGTTGGTTGGTCAGTCCCCAAAATTGTCCCCGTGGTCGTACCTATTGTTTTGCGTTTGTTTCAACTATGACTAATATGTAATGTCACCCCTTCATTTTTTCAGCTATGTGTAGAACATGATTCTCAACATGATTGTCAACCTGTGTCGTGTTTGTCAGCACTGCAGTTAAGTGAGGAATTTGGAAATGAGCCAGGTTTAGCCCCTGTAATGAGATGTTAACAAACAAAATTAATATTACTATTGTATGAAATGACATAACATCAACAATGTTATGAATAAAGGCACTGAAGCACTCCTGCAAATTCCTGCTATTTGTAACTCCCGAGTCTTGCATTCTCTAGTAGTCTTTTTCTGACGAAGGGGACATGCGCAATCGATGATTCACTTTGAGCTTGTTCTAGCTAACCTAGCCAGACTTCTTTGCTGTGTTTTCTCTGGACTGTTCTGAGACAAGATATGGCGCAACGTCCCTTTGTCTTAGCGAACGGTTTTGAGTAGAAATGTCAACCAATTGATTTGTAATAAGTGATACACATTACATTTCTTCAGCTTTGAGATTTTGACTGACCTATAATCAAGAACAAACTGTAAGTTGTCGTTTTCGTAAGCTCGCAAATGGTTTCCCTGACTTTAAAAAGTTGACTAGCGTTAGCTTGCCAGCTAGGCTAACTTTACTAGCCAATACAGCAAAATAGCTAGTTAGCGTATAGCTGGTATAACGCGTCAGCTAGCCAACTGATGTTTGCCATCGTCGAAGTAACTTTATTTTAGTTTTTATTTTATTTAGTCTAGCTAGATTTGTTCAGCTTGTGACAAGTTTAAGGACAACGGTTCTCTAGCTACATAAACTGTGTTACTAATACAAGTAGTTGTAGTTGTACGGATAGCAGGGGACTAGCTACAGTAGCAACCAAGCCATCGTAGATTGCTAACTAGCCACTGAGCTACAAACAGTACTAGTAACACTTGATGTTTTCAATTTCCGCAGGAAAGGAGCTGCTTAGCTTACGCATTGCTAACTTCATGTTAGCAATCAGCAAGTACGTGTAAATGCTTTTCACGAGAATGGACCTGTTGAACTCTCAGTTCCTGGACAAAATGAACAACAACATTGGGAGACTACACTATGAAGGTAAGTAGTCTTGACGTACACCTGCGAGATTTTGCGCACCTCCGTCGGCCTCCTCAGCCAGTTAACGTCGTTCGACTCGGGTGACAAACAAGGTAGCTAGTTAACTTGCACTTCTGTACTGGATGACTTTTAGCAGCTAGTTAGTAGCGTTAAGTGTATTCTGCCTTTCTTACCACTGTCATCTAACAGCTAACTAAAAATAAACAAAACCACATGCATTTTTCGATAGGTAAGTTGCTGCCTAGCATCTTTGCTTTGGAACAGTTAAGCAACTGTGGGTTAGTAAAAACAAGTCAGTTGTTCCCTTTAAACCGTCTGAATGCATTTTTAGCTAGTCTCCTGGTAGAGATCATCCAACTGGAGTTAACAAGCAAGTTATCAAGATATCACAGAATGCGTCTTTAAATCGTTTGTGAAATGACAGTATACCACAATGAGTGAGCTTAATCTCACCCACACAGGTGAGTCCAGGATGCCTTCCATACCCACTGCAATGACCAGCATGAGAACTGGACCTCCTCCCGTATGCCCCAGCAAAAGGAAGTATGGCGATGAACAAGTGGAAGAACGTATTGACTGTGACAATGACCATATGACCAAAATGAGCCGTCTGTTTGCTGCACAACTGTAAGTGCATCATGAAAATGAGATGCAACTAGCTGCTCGAGGTTGTGAATGCTTTGAGATTTCATTTGTAGGATTTTAAGTATTGAGAATGTATCTGTTTATTTCCTGTTAAATTATTTTTGTGCACATGGTGAACCATGTTAAAGAGCTGCAATCAAAAGCAAATGCCATGTCCGTTGCCATGCCAAGTGTGTTGTGAACAAGCCATACAGCCACTAAATCCCTGCTACCCCATTAAGCAACACTGCACAGTCAATCGGCTGACATCAAAGAGGGCAGATTTAAGTGGCCTATGAATAGACAGAGCAGTTGGTGGTCTGTGTGTTATGCCTTCAGAATAATTTGCCACTTGTCCTCTCTTTAACAAGGGGACGGCCCACTGGTGGAGTCAACCGCAATGACCCCTGGAGCCACAGCCCGAGCCCTGCTGAGCGCATCACTTCCTCTTCCAATGGTCTCCATGGCAACCACATGTACACCTCAGTCCACAGCTATAGCATGGAGCAGCCACTGGCCCTGACCAAAAGCAACCTGGATTCTAGTCTGGGGAGCACCGAGATACCTGGCATGTCTGGTCCTGTAGAGCGTAAGCAGGTGAGTTACCGTGGAAAGACAAAAATCCATATAATTCTGCCCTTTGTCTTCTGATTTCCACTCATCAACCTGAAACCATTTGTTCATGTGTTTATGTTATAGAATCGTCCTTCAGTGATCACCTGTGCTCCTGCAAGCAATCGTAACTGCAACCTCTCTCACTGCCACAAGAACGGTTGTTCACCTAGCCCACCCATCGACCAGAGGAAGACCAATGGTAAGTCTTACACTAGTATGCCTCAGTCAACATGTTTGGTTGAGTCAAAGTATTTACATGTTCCGTGACATGTATCTCACATGCCTGCAATTGAACATGTATCATTTTGTAGGTTTTCAGTACAGCTGTTTGTATTGACAGTGGTTTGATTAGCCTGTCACTCCTCTCTAACCTCAGCCAACACAGCCTGTGACCCTGTGATTGAGGAGCACTTCCGCCGCAGCCTGGGGAAGAACTACAAGGAGCCAGAGCCTGTGTCCAATTCCGTCTCCATCACAGGTTCTGTGGACGACCATTTCGCCAAGGCCCTCGGGGAGACCTGGCTCCAGATCAAAGCCAAGGGAGGAGGGCCCCCAAGCCCAGAGAACAACTTCTGATATGGGGAGGCAGGAGTGACTGCTTCCCTGGATGTTGGATGGTGAATCACAATCTTGTTCTGTGTTTCCTCATAAAGAGTACACATGGTTCACCATATCCTTCACCTAAGCACAACTTCCCCTGAGCTGAGAACAAGACTAAAGATGTATTGGTTTGAATATGGTGCTCACTTTGGGTGCTGTTCTATGGACCCAGAGGTTTTCTGCCAGCCTCTGTTAAAGTACACTTTCCTGCCCTTTACCCACACCCCCACCGTTTTAGGTCACATCAGGGGAGGAAATTAATTGGTTCAGATTCTATTTAGGAAAATGTCAGGTTGAGAAACCATGTATATGACTAGCATTTTGTGGGCAGTTTTATTGTAATGTTACGAGTTTTGCAGACTTAAAGTATAGTGCAGTAATATTTCTGATCATATTAATTGATAGATACCTCCGTCAAAGGTCAGATGTTTTTTCCAATCCCTCTTTTGCCTTACTTATTAACCAAAGAAATCCATTGCCTTTTCCAACAAGAAGCCATAGGTTTGCTTTGCGCCCTTTTTGCTCATTTCTGCCATCCTAGGTTTACTTTGACAACATCTCCACTCATGTCACCCTGCTGTGTTTCATGTTTTACTTGAAAATGACAGCTAGGTCTGATTTGCACTTTCATGTGTATGACTGTTTTGGCAACTCCTTACCTTTTTCAATCTGAGCTAACATGTTCAAGAGTGACAGTGTCTTTATTTAGATTTGCAAGACTAGTTTAATTCTGGTAGTTTCCCCTTTTTTCTTCAGTTTTCCCACAGTGCTGAACTGGACCTACATATTAACTAAATATAATGTTAGTCTTTTTGTGTTTTATTTTTCTACTCACTGTGGTTCACTTGGTAGATTAGACATTTGTATTGAACTCTTCTCACCAAGAAGCATGTTTTCAAATAGCTGGGATCTATTACAAACTCTTTTTCTGTCTATTTACCCTCAGATTTTATTTTTTATCCTTAACAGTTAGAAATACTCACTGCTGGTACAGTTGTACTCAATATATGTTTTGTATCTGGTTTTCATTAGTATATGTGTACATTAGAATCCATCCACAAAGCCCAGCCTCCGGCCAGGCTGGGAATGCAGTTTAGCAAGCTAGATTGCATGGTTATTCTGTGGCTATGGATGCTATAGCTTTATGCATGATTGAAACCCTTCATAATCGATAGACCAGTCCTATCTAAGAGTTGTCTATCTTCATGATACAGTCATCAGTAATACTTTTATTTATTCAAACTGTATTGCCTCTGCTTAACTTTCAGCATATTCTATCCCATTTGATGACACTTTGTCAGATTGACTAATGTTTTGAGGGTGCAGAGTGTTGGAATACATTCCTCGGTCATTATTAGTCAAATATTTGATTTATTTTAAAAGTGTACTTTCCACCTACCTGGCCTTGAACAAAGCCTTCCTGAAGCGTTGTCATATAGAGGCCTAAACACAGTGACTATTCTTTCATTAGGACCCAACTTGGTTACCTTTGTAACTTAAATGAGGTCTTGTCAATTCTATTTAAGCGTTGTGAGAAGAAGTGTATTTCCTCAAAATGGTGGTCTTTGGATGTGAACTGTCTAGATTTGAAAGCTTAGGAAAATCGGTGGGAATGCCATCCCAAGTTCTAAAGAGTCTTGATAAGGCTGATCCTTTTGATGAATAATTTGTATTACCCCTATTATTTCTTTAGTAAACCTAGCTTATGTGTCAACACTGACAGAAAATTGTATTGTACATTGAGATTGGGTAACCTTTCAGCCGTTTGAGAAAATTATATATGTGCATTTAATATTCTACACTGTCTAAATTTTACTATATTAACTATCCTGTTTTTTAATCTTTTGTTTTACTTGGATATCTTAAGACTATCATTGCGCCGCGCGTAATGATTGTAGAGGTTTTTTTTTTTTTTTAAGAACAATGTACTCATGTAGCATGGATATTCATTATCCTCTAACCATGCCTTTTTATCTTCATAAAAAAGTTGATCTTTTTCCAGGATTGTCAAAGGTGTGATAAGTGCAGGAACACATCAGTCATTCTATGAAAAGACTCTCTCGGTACCATGTCAGGATGACTGCAGTGCTGCAGGTTTAAGAGTCTGTATGGACCGCAGTTTGGAAATAATGGGTTTTCTGGGTACTGCCTGTTTGACACAGGCCTATTCTCAGCAATGTCTGTGGGTTTCATATTCCAATATTATTTAACTGCAAGTAAACTGCTTGGGCCTCTTTAGAAAAGTTGCAGAAACTAAATCTTCCTGGTGTCTTTCACACGTAAAATGCATTGAAATACCGTTGACTGTTTGTTCATCTGTATTTTGTTCACTTTTGGCCTTCTCAAGAAGAAAATGCCACTGTTTTTCTACTTGATTTCTTCTAAATAAACAAAAGTGCTCTTTCACAGACCAAGGCTCAACATATATCTATCATAAATTCATAAACATTTGTTAAATAGTTCTCAGTATACTCAGGGCTGCTGAAGTTTACTGTGTAGTATTCACAAATGACCCAAGTGGCTTTTCTGGGGAGTCACAGGGTAACAAGCTGCAGCTGTGCTGTGGTTTAGTTGTTTCTCTGGGCTGGCTGTGATGGATGACAATATTTCTCTGCCTCTCAATACACACAAACACACACGTCTTGTTATTTAGAGGGGCCAAATAACAAAAGATGAACTAAGTGAATTTGCTCTCTTTTAGAGCCATAAAAAGACAGTTCAGGGTTTAAAAAAAGAACAGATATGCCTGAATGACAAACAAAAATGATCACACACACACTAGAGCAGTGTTAACGTGTAAAGCCAATAGTGAATCATGGAGGCTGGCATTAGGCCAGGCCGGTCCTAACCCTGTAATTTAGCCTTCATTGTTGAGAAACTTTATAAAGCAACTTAATTGGAGAGCGCAAAGAAGGTCTGCATTTTGGAAGTGTGGTCAGAATGCCACAATACAGTCTTGTATCATCGGGTCAAAATTTCTAATGTTTTACTAAATTAGAGTAAGTACAATAAAACCATTAATGAAATTCATAACAAATTTGCATAAAAAATATTTGTAAAGGTCTCTTGGCTATTGAAGCAAATTTGTGACACAGAACCAGAACATCTGGTTTGAGTTCTTTTCTCACTATGGAAAGAGTTACACCCACTTTAATGTTTCCTCCTGTTTTGGGATACTAGTCATAGTTGTTTTCCTGTAAAAGTGGTAGCTATGCATGTGAGGTCCTTGACTCAGAGGGGCTAATTGAAGTGAGAAATCATTGTGGTGTCTCAAACCCTAACTGTTATTTTCCACACACTTAACCTATATTGACTGTAGTCATATCTTGATATGCAAAAATATCAGGACTATTGCTCTTGGTATGTTTTACCAACTCAACTGTTGGTTGGGGGCCAAACCTATTTCAACTCAACTGTTGGTTGGGGCCAAACCTATTTCAACTCAACTGTTGGTTGGGGCCAAACCTATTTCACGCAGCAGGTGGCAGTGTTGAATCACTTTTCAAACGGCACCATAACTCCATCCTTTCCCTGGAGACCAGACAAAGAATTGAGCATCATCACTCGGGAAAGACTGGATTTGAGGAGATTTGAGGAAATGTCTTATATAAATATATATTATTTATGTCAAATATTTTTTTACTGACATCAAAATAGATCTTTTGTTTTTGTGTGAAAAAAAAAATGTCATGATGAAATTTCATGATAAAAGCTGCAAGGATTGTTGTGTCGTTCAAGAGATTCTATGTCTTGAATTTGGAAAATTTGAATACACCCAACACTCCTCATAACACAAATCCTTTCACTGGTAGAACAAGATCCCTTAGTTTTTTGTGGCTCTTTTCCCTCAGGCTCAAAGCTGCTTCAAACCCCCTCCAACAGACCCCTGCCTCCACCAGATTAGACCCAGCCATTCAGTTACCACAATGCCAGCACTCCCTCCATGCCAAGCCTTCCAAGGAAGCCTGCTCCTTTGGGATTATTGCAAGTGAAGATCCACATTTCCTTGCTTGAGTAAAATCTAAACCAAGAGCAAACCCAGCATAGACATCAGTCCACATCGGCAGCAGACACTGAGAATAGGGTCTAAATCATGATGACACTTCAGGGTCACGTCAAATTCAAGCGGCCCTTTCAGTGTGCGAAGCCAGCAAGGAGCATGACGTGCAGGCGATGAGGACTGGTCCTCAGTCCCTTCCTGCTGTTATTTCTGTAAGGGGATGGCCTCTACTCTGCTCTCAGACATAGTCAAGACTGATGTCGATCAATGCTTTCTGCTCGACTCTCCTCATACTCTAATATGTCAAATGAAGCAGCCATATGGTACAGGCAGTTGCACATATCAGACAGATAGTATCATGTGCCGATTAATCCCATTGAATGAATGCGTCAGTCTAAAGGGTGGATGGAGGAGTGGCCCTCTCCTTCCCTGTCACACATGTTGTCTTGTATGTAGCCCACATGTTGTCCTGTATGTAGCCCACATGTTGTCTTGTATGTAGCCCACATGTTGTCCTGTATGTAGCCCACATGTTGTCTTGTATGTAGCCCACATGTTGTCCTGTATGTAGCCCACATGTTGGCCTGTATGTAGCCCAGATGTTGGCCTGTATGTAGCCCACATGTTGGCCTGTATGTAGCCCACATGTTGGCCTGTATGTAGCCCACATGTTGTCCTGTATGTAGCCCACATGTTGTCCTGTATGTAGCCCACATGTTGGCCTGTATGTAGCCCAGATGTTGGCCTGTATGTAGCCCACATGTTGGCCTGTATTTAGCCCACATGTTGGCCTGTATGTAGCCCACATGTTGTCCTGTATGTAGCCCACATGTTGGCCTGTATGTAGCCCACATGTTGTCCTGTATGTAGCCCACATGTTGGCCTGTATGTAGCCCACATGTTGGCCTGTATTTAGCCCATATGTTGGCCTGTATGTAGCCCACATGTTGGCCTGTATGTAGCCCACATGTTGTCCTGTATGTAGCCCACATGTTGTCTTGTATGTAGCCCACATGTTGGCCTGTATGTAGCCCACATGTTGTCCTGTATGTAGCCCACATGTCCTGTATGTAGCCCACATGTTGGCCTGTATGTAGCCCACATATTGGCCTGTATGTAGCCCACAAGTTGTCTTGTATGTAGCCCACATGTTGTCCTGTATGTAGCCCACATGTTGTCTTGTATGTAGCCCACATGTTGTCCTGTATGTAGCCCACATGTTGTCTTGTATGTAGCCCACATGTTGGCCTGTATGTAGCCCACATGTTGTCTTGTATGTAGCCCACATGTTGTCCTGTATGTAGCCCACATGTTGTCTTGTATGTAGCCCACATGTTGGCCTGTATGTAGCCCACATGTTGGCCTGTATGTAGCCCACATGTTGGCCTGTATGTAGCCCACATGTTGTCCTGTATGTAGCCCACGTGTTGTCTTGTATGTAGCCCACATGTTGGCCTGTATGTAGCCCACATGTTGGCCTAAGCACACATCTGATAGAGATCTCATTCCCTCGTTTGCATAATTCCAAATTTGCTGTGGCTGATGAGGCTGTGAGGCTGCTCTGCTATCTACAACATCCCTGAATGCTCCACATCTGGGGAATTTGCATGATTGCCTGTAGATTATTTGAACATTATCTATACCCCCCCTACTCCCAACACACCCCCACCCTTAAAAACAAATTCGGTGTCTTTCTGCTGTAAGGATGCACACACATCCTTGGGCAAGAGAATCTAAAATAGATCATACAAGCAACTGGAGTAGATGCACAAGCGCAAGAAGCGGCTCACGGGCAGACTTGAGTCATGCTGGCAAGATCATGCACCCTGAGCTGACAGCCCTACACACCCGATTACAGAACACGTCATTTCCAAATGCAGCCACAGTCCTACAATGGGTCGCAAACGAGGGAGAATTATCGAGAGGCCAGGCTCTGATTTGGCCCCACGTGACTGGGATCTGTAGTGGGGGTTCAGTGGGGGGTTGTGAGTACTTGTGAATTACCTTCAGAGGACTGACCTGAGAAGGCTCTGGTCTCAGCTACGGTGGAGGCTCATCCATTGTGTCATGTGGACTTCTGGCAAAGGCATAACCTCGATGGAGGAAAAGAAAGACAATACGGTCATTCTGGATCAGTCTTCCCAGAACAGAAACAGAACCTGTCAGCCCTACTTAACATCAACAAGCTTCTCACCACCTCCACCACACTCTGCCAATCCCTGATATCCTTCCTCCTGCCCCATACCTCCAGATGTTGAAACATGGTTTGTTCAGATGCGTAATGTATGGCATGTACGCCACTGTTGGCTAGATTCCATCAATGACTAGATTAATGTTGTGCTGCCTCAGCTAAGCTCAGTAGCTGTTGTCTCTGTCTTTGACCCTCCTCTACTCCACTTCAGAGAACCTTATTAGAGTGCATGAAAATATGTCCGTATGGTGTCCGATGAAGACCATTCTGTAGAGACACACATTACATAATTTCCCTTGAACATTGAAATATTGATTCCTTGTTGAATGATTGATCATGGAATCCATCTGCCACACAATGACTTCAGCACTAGGTTTTCTTTCTCAAGATAATCAGTAGTTTCATATGAACAAAAACAAATGATCAGCCAATATTTCTTGTTAGCCAGAAACCACATTGTTCATTTCTTATAACATCAGCACCCATTGCAATTATACAAATTCTTTCTTGCGTACCAACTGACACAGAAAAAGATGTGTATGGCGCCAGTAGGACCCAGTCATGGAGCAGCAGATACATTTTTAACCATCACTAAGGGGCATTCTCATGTTTCATTATCAGGCTTGTTAGGACGCATGTTATAGCTGCTTGACTGAGTAGCCCTAATAAGGAAAGTGACCCAATGACAATATGAGTGGCAATGTTTCTCCTGTCACATCTTCCATCTTCCCTGCCTCTCAGTGTTTCTCTCTCCCTGCCCCCTGTCTCTCTGTCTCTCTGTTTCTCTGCCTCTCTCTCTCTCTCTCTCTCTCTCTCTCTCTCTCTCTCTCTCTCTCTCTCTCTCTCTCTCTCTCTCTCTCTCTCTCTCTCTCTCTCTCTCTCTCTCTCTCTCTCTCTCTCTCTCTCTCTCTCTCTCTCTCTCTCACTCTCTCTCACTCTGTCTATTTCTCCCTCCCTCTCTTTCTTTCTTTCTTTCTTTTTATTCCTTTCTTTCTTTCTTTCTCTCTCTCTCTCTCTCTCTCTCTCTCTCTCTCTCTCTCTCTCTCTCTCTCTCTCTCTCTCTCTCTCTCTCTCTCTCTCTCTCTCTCTCTCTCTCTCTCTCTCTCTCTCTCTCTCTCTCTCTCTCTTTCTCTGTCTGTCTGTCTGTCTCTCTCTCTCTCTCTCTCTCTCTCTCTCTCTCTCTCTCTCTCTCTCTCTCTCTCTCTCTCTCTCTCTCTCTCTCTCTCTCTCTCTGTTTGTTGATCTCCCTGTCTGTCTCTCTCCCTCTCTCTGTTTGGCAGTCACACACTCAGCCATGTGTGTGCTGAAGATGTTACATAATGTCCTCCTTTCACTGCACTCCAGATCAAAGAGAACAATCCGCCACAGAAAATCACTCCCTTCCCCATTTCTTCTCCACCATCACATTGTTTTATCAGTCTCGAGTATCCTCAGACTACACAGTAGGAAACCGTATCTACGCCATCGCTCCCCTTCATGTCGGAAACCAAACAGAACAAAAGGGGAATGATCAGGAGGTTCACTATAGCAAACAGCCAGCCAGGTTAGATATGCTGTGCAGGATAATGCCACTGGACCCAGATATGTGGATCTTGGACTAGTGTAGTGTGAGGTAGTTCATGTATATGTACCCTATACAGGTCTATGTTGCTTCAAACTCCTGTCGGTAGAAATAAAGATATTATCTGTTTTGGTGATGTATATTGTGATTCAGCATGCCAACACAGTCCTTCACGTTAATAAACATCCTTTGATATTTTCCAAGATGTGCTAACAGACCAGTGCTTAATATGTTTACAAGTAAAACTATTTGTCAATTGCTGCTGTTTCCACAGGTTTTGTCATCCGAGAGAATGAATTGGGGAGAGAGAGAGGGAGAAAGAGACTGAGAGAGAGAGAGAGATAGCATCAAACGCTGTCAGAGAGGCTGTGCCTGTCCGCGGGCTTGTGAGGATTGAAATAATAAGTGTGTGCCGAAGAGTATTTCCCCCCAATGCTAAATGTAGGCAGCAGATTTTGGTACCAAGGAGCATGGAGGACGCCAGAGGACAAAGGAACAACAGAGAAATGGAGAAAGCAAGAAAAAGAGAAAGAGAGAGGGAATCATCTGGCTCCTACTCCAAGCTTCAGGGGGAGCATGTCCTGGAGTGACATGCGTAGGCCTACTGTATGCTCTACACTCTATATGCTGTAACTTGCACCTTTCAGTCATTTTAAACTGTAAAGAACCCGGACCGACAGAGGACTATTTGATTCCCTCTGGTACGGTAGCCCTCCTTATCTCTTTTCAGCCCCCCACCTCGTAGAAGAGCCTGGTCCAAGGGAGCAGAGCAGCCAGGTTATCTCAGAGGCTCAGCCGGGAGGAGGGAGGGGGGATGAACAGGTGAACCAGGAGAGAAGTATCCTCAGGACATGCTGCACATTCACTGGCTGCAATGCATTGTGGGCCGTGAGCTCTACGGCAGAAGCGGCAAGTGGAGCAGGGGAGAATGGGAGAGGCCAGGGCTTCAGAGCATGTTTTGGGGCTCAAACCGTTATCCCACCTGACAGCGTCTGTTTTGGGCTTCAGAGGTGCACAGGGCATGCGTGAGAGGCTGGTCAGCTGTAAGGTGGAGTGATAGGCTGTGACGCGTCGCACGCCACATTATGCCCTGCCAAGAGATGTGTTTGACAGCCTACAGGAGCGTCCTCAACACTGCTTGCATCTAGCAGCTGAGGGAAACACACATACTGTCAGACCATGATGGAGGATGATTGAGAGCCTTATGTTCGGTTGGTCCATACTATTACAATATACCATATATGGGGCTGTAAACTTCACACAGTCTGATTCGTGCAGTCTACATTCAGGTACTAAATACTGTAAATGACATTTAGAGACCCCCCAGTAAGTGACGGTTGTTTACTTGTAAAAAAAAACCTAAAGGCTCCATGATGATCCTGACTGAGCATGCTGGCTACTGTTTAGCTCCAGGATAGGGGACTGTAAGGGGACTGTAGCAGTGCTGCCCCAGGAGTAAGGGCCCTGGCTGGGAAGGCTGCTGTGGCCCAGCCTGGTCCCACTCACCCATCAGTGAACACGGCCCCTGAGCCTCTCTGACAGTTGGGAATAGAAAGAATGGGCCACATCAGCCCCATGAGAGCTCTGATTCACCACAGCCCCTAGTCTTTGCCTAATGGAAAAATCCTGCAACCTCTTCATCATGTGTGCATACAAGGGAGTGTGTTTTTGCTGTAACAAGTTTGTATAAATGTGTGCTTTTAGAATAGTCCCCAATATAAATGTATATGCATAGTGATGACATATACTATACTTAGTGTTATAGAGATTCACGTGTTTTAAGAGTGAGAAAGACATTGTGCGTTAAAGTAAAAGAGAAAGTATTGTAGAGAGTCAGGTATCACACACACACAAACACACATAGTACATGTTTCACAATATTACATCTGTCAGAAAGAAATCTTGTGAGACAATTCTAAGACAGCTGATTCATCAGCTGGCATAAGCTAAAGGAACTCATTTCTAACATGTGTAGTGGTGCCTGAAGCAGACACATGGGCATGTCTGTTGTCTGGCTGGGGACCCTTCAGTCACATCTGACTGAAGAGCCGGGGCTGCAGTGATAAGCCATTGGCTGGCCATTAGAGCAGAAGATCAGACAGTGTGCGTGACATGCAGGGAGAGGAACATGTCTCGCTCACCATGTGGAACGTTACCCCTCGGCAAAGAGTTAGCATGAGCTGTTCACTTCTGACACATCCGAAAATAATTAGTTAATGACCCTCTTCATAGGTCAAGAGGTTGAGGTAGTCATACCAAGTCTTTCAGCACATGTATCTTTGAAAAAAAAAATGAATCCAATCCCACAATACAAATATTGATTTTGATACTTTGTTTGAAAAAGAAAACAGAAGTATTACCCATGTGCATGCCCAGGTTTACAGGATGGTGAATGCAGTTGCAGTTTTATCTTCCCATGAAATATCAGGCTCCCTGCTTCTCTCTTTGTTTCTCTTTGACTAGTCTCTGGCTAATTTGCATGCAGAGTTTGACCCAAACTGTAATCTACAGTGACTTTTCAATAAGCCTCTGGCACATTGGGGAAATGTTATAAGCTGTGACAAAAGACAAGACAGGCTAGAACAAACTGAAGGTCACTAGGGACAGCCTCCTGATTATCTAAAATGGCTTCTTCTTGTGAGTTTAAATTCCCACTCTCAGATAGAGGCTAATTCTTAAGCACACGTGCAGAGGGCCCAATGCACACCAAGTATCTACAAGGGCGCAGACACCACTTCACTCAGATTATTCATTGAGTAAATATGCTATTCAAAACGTGATCATGTGGGAAGACAAAATGATTTTTCATCACAGCCAGGGAGAAACTCAAGCAGCTGCAATATTTAAATACTACCTTACTGACACACGGTGAATCAGCGCTATATATCACAGGTCCACAGCAACCATTTGCTGAATAGGGACGGGGGATGGGAAATATTAATCCACCTTTTTGAAGGTTCTGTATAATTTTCAGAAGAGGGGGATTTGTTAAAACCCTTGCATATTCTCACGGAGTTAGATAACCCACTAGTGTGAGACATGACTGGGCTACCTCTTTGGTATGTATGGGCTGTCTGCAGTTGCTACCTCAGTATACAAGTGTGTGCCTCGCCTGCCTCTGAGCCACACGGCGTGAAGTCGCAAGGGTACGCTGTATCTGCGGCGTCACCCAAACATCTCATCAACAGATGAATCAGGAGCAAAATATGACTTAACAGATCCCTGCAGGCAGCCTCGAATCTCAATCCTCATCAAACGACGGCACTGATCAAATGCGTGACTGAGATTCAGGTAGTAGTAGTCTAAGTGTAAACGTAGTGTAGGTCCTGGGTAAAATTGCGCCAAAACATACGATCTCACGATTGTTTAATGAACTGGTTAACAAGTTCATTTCAGCAGGGTTCATATTCAAATTGGAAATGAAGTACGATTAGCATATATGCAGAGAGGCTTTGCACGCTTGACATCCTCTCAGCCCCTCTGCTGGAAATAGCCATGCACACAACATCCTCTGATTACATTGATATGTAGATTCATGCATCTGCAAAGATTAGTTATTCATTAATGTATTTGCTTTGAATTCTCTGGTGAGGGTAACTCAGACGGAAGTCTTGGGCAAACAAAATGTATCAGGAGAAAACTATCACAAGTCAGCAACATTTTTTGGGGGAAAATGATGAAGGCTAGGTGATTCACAAGGATATATGTAAAATAGAACGGTTGTTGTGTTCCAAAATATAAGCTCTAAATAAGGGGAGAAACAGAAAATGATCCCCATAATTATCAATCTTTTCATCCCAAAACCAGAATTAGCCTCTCCTCCTCAGTGGGCTTTGAGGATTAATAACAGTGGCCTGTGTGAGTTTATAAGCTGGAGCGACTGTCATCCTTTTATAAAAGCATCATGGATCACCAGTTTGCTCCTTCAGTGTCCTCTCCCGCGGCCACACTCCAAGCCCTTTTTTACTTTAAAAATAGGCTGTCCTCTCACTGTGCCTCACTCATTGCCCCCAACACCAATCAATGTCCCCTGCTCTGCTTTCCCAAGATATCTATCCCCATGATATGTCAATATGGAACATATATGATCACTATCTAGAAAAATACAAAAGGTTTTTATTAATGGTTAGGTCTGTACATCCAGCAAAACAAATGTGTTCTGCTAGACTGATTCTAACAAATTAAGAGCTTCCGTCTAATTTCGTCCCCAGCTAACAATGATGATCCATTACTTTCATGGACATGAGACATCAGTTTAAGTTGTCTTAGTGGTGACTGGTTTTCATAGGTAATGATGCTAAATTATACATCTGGGGATAGGGAGGCTAGTAAGTCATCCATCACTGCCTAGTTCATAGGAGCTTCCATTAGGGAAAATTATTCAAACCCCAATATCCTCACAGACACACACACACATGCACACACACACACATACACACACATGCCCACACACACAGTTTGCCTCAAGCTACCAGAGGGGACATCTCATTCTTTCATCCATGTGCGAGTCATTGTTGTGGTGTCAGCTGGTGCCATCTCTTTTATCACACTGGAAGCTAATGGAAGCAGCAACTGCAGGAGGTGGGGGAGAAGGCAGCACACACACACACAAACAGACACACACACAGACAGACGACACTCACAAACAGACACACAGACACACAGACACACACAGCCGTATAGAAGAGGTTTGGGAGATGGAGCGGGTGGGTACGTCAGGCCGTGGGGCCAGAGCTGTGCAGTGGTGATGTGCAGTGGTGATGTGCCTGCTGTGGCCTCACTCAGCTCCGGCTGCGGATGCTTGCTACAACACGAAGTTGCCTTTCAGGTATTTTCCTGTCATTATGTACATTTAGTCATTTAGCAGACACTCTTATCCAGAGCGACTTACAATAAGTACAGGGACATTCCCCCCGAGGCAAGTAGGGTGAAGTGCCTTGCCCAAGGACACAACGTCATTTTGCACGGCCGGAAATCGAACCGGTAACCTTCAGATTACGAGTCCGACTCCCTAACCGCTCAGCCACCTGACTCCCCCCTTGAATTATGTATCAATGAAACTGACCCATTTTGAAATTAGCTTTTATTTATTTTATGCACCAGATTATTTTGGCCTTTCTCAATAGTTTTTAATCTGTTCAATTAATTCCTTATATTTCATCACCTGTCTTCCACATGGCTCCAGTCAGCGCCCTGAAAATGCATCCATATGATGATCTTTTTTGCCTTATCCTTGCCTTATATTTTCTCAACAGTGCATTTCATTACATGTGCAAATCTGATGATACAGTAAACATCAAGGAAATGTGGCAGTTTTTTTCACTAATATGAGAAACTATATGATGTGAACATTCAATGCGGAATGCAGTTTGTTTGATAAGACTGTGACCCCATTTTCATTGACAACAACAGCTACAGGAAACAGGACGCGGCATTAGTTATGTGTGCTGTAATAAATATAGGCAGGACCTGTAGTAGTATTTTCTATAATTCTTTATTTTTTCAATATTTTTTCTTTTTGTATAACATGACAATCGTGCTTTATCATGTGACACCATTTAAATACATATCATGTATATATTATGTTGTACATTAGGCAGTGAGACAGTTAAAAATATACAAAACAATATCATTTTTACTAGACATAGTTTCTATTTTTAATATAATCATCAATATCTTCATTGTCATCATCATTTCGTATACTTCTGTAAGATATGTGCTTTAGTTTCTGTGATCAAAATATTATTGCAGAAAACAGCAACTCCTTTAGAATTTTTTCAACATTTAGACAATAACTTCCAATGTATTACAGACATTCACAGTTACATGTTTTACACAGTACAGTTTTACAACAAAGTTCCAGAGAAAACTGTGGTAGAGTAACTTTATACAAAATTCACAGGACATGAACTGTAGCCATTTCACATTTCCACTCCGTTGTTTTGCTTTTCAAAGTAAACATGTTTCGATCAATCAGATGCTTTCACTGTAGCTGCCATAGAAGCAAACTAGCATTGTCCTCACACGTCATGGATAAGTCTGTTGAAATTAAAGCTTTGTGCTTTTCACTAGTAAAGCAAAGACAACGTAAAGAAAAGAGAAGCAGACCACTATCATACTGGTCTGCACCTATACGTCTACATATGTATTGCTAAATACATATTGATCAAAATATAATTGATCATTACACATAAAGTAAAATGAATAACTTTCTTTAAACACAGAGTTGGTCCAATATTGTTTGCTTGCGTAAAAATGTGTTATTCTGGAAATGTGCCCAGTCGTGTAAACAGACCATGACTTAGAAATGGATTGATAACTGGCTTAAGGCCTTCTCTGATCTAGTTTTTTATTTTTGTTAGGAGAAATTTGGGAAATTTTCACTGATGTTCCTGAGGAAAGCATGCAAAACGTAAACAGGATTGACTGTCAGCATTAAGAGATAGTCAACGTTGGTAAATCACTTTTCTAACCATGTGTTCATATTTTTTTGGTACATTTTTGTACCCTGTGCTTCGCAAACTGAACTCTACATGGCATAGATAGTTTTTGCTTTTGTCTGACTACGATTTTGGTCCTCGGTCACAACATGTATAGTAGAAAACATCCTAAAAATAATTCTAAAAATGTATCAATCACATAAAAGTTTTTTTTTTACTCAAAAAGGAAGATAAAATAACAGTCTCTCTCACACAAATTCTTTTGCAACTGATACTGGAATACTCCAGGGCTCATTGACTTTATCTTCATATTGGCATTGTGCTTCGTCAAAGTTTCCCTCATCATCAGGGTGACCTGTAAGGAGCCTCACAGAGGAGACAACAGTGTGAGGCTTGGTAAACAACCACATAATGACTGGACCCTGTCCCCTCCTCTTTCCCATGGTGACCATGGTGACTACTTCATCTCTACTATATTCACACTGCATTTACTTGGTTCATGAATATATTTAACAAATTGCTATTCTATTTTCAATATTTGTATTTTCTCACAGTATTACACACTATGTTAACCTTTTTTTCTCAGATTTACGGGAGTTCAGTCTTTGATTTTTGTATTTGTAATGCATACAGTACCAATAATAAGACATTACCAGGTTGGTTGTACAAATGCAGAAAAATTAAACATGAATCTAAAATCCGGTTTGATCACATATTGCCCCTGGAGGTAGGTGAATCAATTAAAAACTTGAAAGTCCTTTGTCTCCACTCTACGTTAGGGTTTCTTTCACGTCTAGACATTGGCCTCTGCATTTGTCAGGTTAGGGGGGCTCACAGGGTTGAGGGGGATGATAGGCTCTGTTGGGCTAACTGGGTTTGGCGGATAGGTGAGGCTTATCGGGTTGGTTGGGCTTGTGGTCTGGGTTGGGTTTGTTGGGCTGGTTGGGTTCACAGGACTGGCTGCAGTGGCTGGGTTGGCAGGAGGAGCTGGGTTGGCTGGGGCAGCAGGGCTGGTTGGATTGGTGGGGCTTGCTGCAGCAGCTGGGGCAGCTGGGGCAGTTGGGGCGGCTGGGGCAGCTGGGGCGGCTGCGGCAGCTGGGGCGGCTGGGGTGGCAGGAACAACTGGGATGGCAGGAGCAGCTGGGTTAGCAGGGCTAGCTAAATTAACTGCGTTGGTCTCCACCTGTTGCTCAGGTCCATTCTCCTGGGGACGTCGCACCACTGCTGGGGGCTGTAGCATTATCCGCAGGCGCTGGGAAAACAACACAAGATGATTGAGACCCACTGTAAATGTCAAATCAATACCAGCAGACATATGCCAAAGCTCTGCCATGATGAAAATATCAGGCTTACTACACAAATAACAAGACTCAATAAAGACAAATGAGCACGATGCCTAATTTTCCCAAGGGGACCACCTAGACAGTATAACGACAAGATACAGTCTGGTACCTCTTTGTAGGTGCCCTTGAGGCCAATGAACATGTAAATCATGTATCCCGGGATGAGCAACATGGAGGAGAGAGCCATGAGCCAGCCTACTCCCTGGCCCCAGCCGGGAAACACGTAGTCGCCCATGGTGAGGGGGACCATTTGGAAGGCACTGAACAGGAACACCCCCTGTGGAAGACATGGGGAACTCATTATGCATCATCCTGACACCCCTGATTCTAGGTTCTGACTAGCCTCAGGATGGGGATATTGACATTCATGTTGATTTCATTTTTCATGGCATGACGTTGGATGTACGATTGGATCTGTTCAGGGTACTTACACCGACGATGAGAGGGGTGAACACGACCCAGCACATCTTAAACCATATACAGGGTTTGTAGCCAATCATCTCCTGGATGTTGTCATAGAACTTGTTCACACCTGTGAGACAAATGATTGTACAATCAAAATATTCATATCCAATTTATTTCAATTTAGCGGTGGTCTGTCATGCATTCTGATGAGAAAAGGGGGATACAGTGCGTGAGCCCTGATGTCCTTGAGGCAACAGCATCTTCCAAGCTGCACTAATGCCTCTGGACAGGTGTGAGGTTGTTCTTTCATTCCACCTTTAAAATGACCCTCGCCTTCAGTCTGTTACATTTTTTTATCCTCTTTTCAAGGATGTTTTCATCCAACTAAAGGAGACAATTAGTTTGCACTTATGTAAAGTGCAACACTTGTCATGTTTGTCCTTTTTCTTATATATTTTGGATCTACAAAGCAGATGTCCTCAGTGATAACACCCACCATAGCACCAGGATATGGAAATGCACTCGAAGAAGACCAGGAAGAGCAGACACATTCCACTGGCAGAGTAGTAGTCAAACAGCTTGAACACGTAGATCCCACCCTGGCGACAGACATAGAGTTGTCAGAAGAACCACTACATACGGTGAATCTTCACTATAAGGTTTTCTGAATGAATCTTCTGCTTTTTCACTCTTGAAGAGGAGAAACTGCAGAGTTTATTAGAGTTGCTCATCCTTACAGTGCATATATAATACTTTTTAGATTTCAATAAGATCTTTAGTTTTCCTTCCTATCCAGTACTGACGTGAAAGAGCAGATGTTTGGTGTACCTGTGTGATGTTAGAAAGGCCGATGAGGTAGGAGACAAAACAGACAGCTGCGATGAAGAGCTCTCGTCTCCCTCTAAGAGCTTGAGGAAACTCATCCACCAGAGCAGTGATGAAGCCCTCCACTGTGCAGAACTGAAACAATGACAGGGAATACTACTGTAAGATGTGAAGCTGTGAGTCAGGCTAGGCAGTGGGTTGATAGTGTAGTCCCAAAATTGTGAATTCCAATTATAATTATTTTATTCAAGACAGAAACTGTAAATATACCATTACATTTGCAAACTAGCCCACACTTTAACTAGTGACCATTATAATGCACATTGATGAATTATATTCTATCAATTCAGCAGATGACACATTGTACTGTGGACATTGTGATGCATAATATCCAAATACTTCTCAATGGCCCCTTATTTAAGGCCATCTTGGAAAAAAGGCTCTGGTTTGACACCTGATTTAAATAATTCCGAATATTTATGAGTTTTCTTGTTTCCCAATGGGTTGGGTAAGTGGTGGCTGGAAGGAGTACATCTAATGTATCATTATTGCTGCTTTCAAGAGCCCCATATTTCATACAACAGAGAAGATGGGGGAGAGAAGCCTGGGGGAAGATAGAGGTGATATGTTGCATTGAAACCGTCTGACAGGAGAAGTCAAAGTTCAGACACAACTGTCCACCAGCAGCAGATTGCATGTTTACCATCCAGAGAAACCAGAGTAGGCATGGTATGAGAAGTACCTGTGCTTACATATCTAGGTCAGATCATCTCATACCTGGCTGTCAATCCCCAGCATCAGCAGCATAGAGAAGAACAGGATGGCCCAGAGAGGAGAGACGGGTAGCTGGGTCACAGCCTCTGGGTACGCAAGGAAAGCCAAGCCGGGACCTGTGGAAGAAACAACAATGTGAAAGCATGATGTATCCTTTATTCCCAATGCCTTGTGTCAGTGTAGGACTGGATGTTTACCTTCAGTCTGAGTGAATCATGACTGCTGTGAGCTGGAGTCAGGATCCTCAGTGTTACACCTCTTTGTTTAGCGTTGGTGTGATGGTGCAGTTACAGAGGGAGCATGTGGAATAGTTACCTGAAGCTGCAACATCAGCAATGGGCCTGTTTGTCACGTTCGCCATGAAGCCAACAATAGAGAAGATGACAAAGCCAGCAAACATGCTGGTGAAGGAGTTGATGCAGCACACAATGATGGAGTCTCTGGGGAAAGAAACATTAAACAGTTCTGTTGTCAGCGCTTCAAGTGATTTGCCATTACTCCTATATCATGCCTTCCTGAAAAGGGGGCCTCTCTGGAGAAAGAGAGGAAGCTTGTTTCCGCCAGGGAGATAACTGAACAGCTATTGACGTCTGTATTGACCACATTCCGTGAAAACATGCCTAGGTTTAATGTTGAAAATACGTGTTAAATTATATGATCCTAATTTCAATGGATAGTAAGGCACCATTTAAAGTAGAGTTTGTCTTTACACAGTTAATTGTATGATGAAAAGCCTCGACCTCTAGCTGGGTATTATTGGGATAATCAAAAACAACAAGCCAATTGAAATAAATGCAAGTTAAGGGCCCCGTAATTACGCAACAGATGAGCAATTTGTGTGACCTAGAACCATGAAGATGCTATTGGAAGGGAGGCTCTGCAGTTATTAACTAATTTTCATCTGTAAATATGCTATGCAGAATCAAAGCAATGAATTATTATAATATTTTATTGATTATTATACACAACAGACAGTGTTCATTCAGGCATCTCACAGTACATCAATTGTCCTTAAGACCCTCTTATAGCCACAGTCTAATTTCAATCCGATAGTCCATCCTCCAATCTTACCTGTAAACATTGTTATTGAACGTGTTATAGCTGCCCAGAGCTATCAAGGACCCCAGTCCCAATCCATAAGAGAAAAATATTTGGGTGGCTGCATCTAGCCATACCTGACAAAGAGAGACAGGCATCCATTAACTGACTGAGAAAGGAGCTTATCAATGGTAACTCAAACATACAGAAGATATCTATATTACTTTGAACAATCTACCATTACCTCAGACTCTTTGAGTTTCTGAAAGTCAGGTGTGATATAGAAGAGAATTCCCTCTTTCGCTCCAGGCAGAGTAACTCCACGGATGAACAGAATGAACAGCATGAAATAAGGGTATGTGGCTGAGAAGTACACCACCTAGGAAATATAATTCATGAGTCATTATCACCAAAGAGAGACTGCATAGTAAAACTACTGTTGGAAGAACAGCTAAGTCCCTGAATGAATCAACACATTGTAATTCTGACACTACAAAAGGTCTTTCAGAGGAGCAGAAAGTCCCTTTCTATTTACATTTAGCAGACGCTCTTATCCAGAGCGACTTACAGTAAGTACAGGGACATTCCCCCGAGGCAAGTAGTGGGAAGTGCCTTGCCCAAGGACACAACGTCATTTTGCACGGCCAGGAATCAAACTGGCAACCTTCTGATTACTAGCCCGATTCCCTAACCGCTCAGCCACCTGACTCCCATAGAGTCTGACAAAGGAAAACCACATCTCACTATTTCCTCAACTCACATCTCTCACAGAGGAGGAGACAACATGCACGAACATTCAAGCTAGGAAATTCATTGAGGTTTAAATTTGAATCAATGCCATTTCACCATTTCTTTTATTTATTTTTTACTTTGATGACACTGCGTATACAATTTGTGAGCAAAGAAAAGGCAGTGGGTGGGGTGTTTCGCAACCACAACACATGTTACTTTCCATGGGCACATGATGCCTTAGATTTTCCAAATGTAGGTACACAGGGGAAGAATACTTGGGGAGAAAAGCAACCAGATTCTAGTGGGCCTGTTAGCTCCTCCTCCAATCTTAAAGCCAAACCCCCGCTGTATAAAAACTGTGTCAGGAGAAATAGAATTAGAGAAATCACCATGAGTGTGAATATGATTACTGAGTGTTTGATGTCTCTTCTCTCATTCTAAAATCAATCTGGACAATACTCCCTGCATTCTAAATGATTGATGAGGTGATACGAGAATTATTAATATTACTGCCAAACATTGCATATTGGAAATCAAGGAATACAGTCGGACAAAGGAAAACCACATCTCACCTTTCCCGTCCAGCTAACCCCTTTCCAGATACAGAAGTACACAAGCACCCAAGCGATTGCCAGTGTTATAGCCAATGGCCACCGTATCTGTCCTGGTTTATCCAAGCCATCGGTCATCTGATGCATGTTGCGCCTATAAGATGTGCAACAATTAGATTATTTTACACATAGGGAGGAAGCTGTGTAGCTAAGTGGCAGCTTATCATGTATTTATAAGAGGGTGCATGCCACCGTAATGCAGTGTTGTTTAAAGCATAGAGAAAGCAGTCAATGGCTTACTCCCAGAACTCCAGTACAGCACTGGTGAGATTGGTGTTATATGCAATGCTGTAGTTTGAGTAACATTTTTCTGTGTTCCATGGATTGTTACATGAACTCCATGGAAGATCCTGCAAAACAGACAGTTTGTTCTCCTTCATGTACATTACATGACATTACCACACATTAACTTATTGGGGTCTTCACATAGACGAGAGCAAAGTGTAATAATTTCATCCCCATGTTAAATAAGTTAAGTACTTACAGTGGTAAACGAATTGTACAGGTAGTAAATAGCCCAGGAAATTATGACAATGTAGTAAATGTTAAGCCAGAAGGACAGAACAGCTGCTGCAAGGCCAACACCTATCAGTTGGAAATCAAGCAGATTTCTAATTAATTATAGAATAATATACGAACAAAGAAAATGTGGCACGTAATGGTGCAGATATTCACCAGAAGGGCCATTCTAGGTAATTGATCAGAACTGTAGAAAAGACCACAATCATTTGCATATAAAACAGACAATGCCTTTGTGAGGATGAGGAATGTATACCTTTGAACATGGGAGCCAGTTTCCACACACCAAGCCCGCCAATAGACGTGTACTGGCCAAGGGAGCATTCCAGCAGAAACAAGGGGATCCCAGCGAATATCAGGGTCAAAAAATAAGGAATCAAGAAGGCTCCTGGATGGACATAAGTGAATCAAATTAGATTAGAATAAGCATACATCTAATTGATATTCAAATCATATTGTCTACATATCTGCACTGTGCACATCATTTTCCATATTAATTAGGCATCAATTGACGAAGCAAATAGGCCCTAGACCTCATATTCTAAATTGTGTTTACCTCCACCGTTTTTTCCACAGAGATATGGAAATCTCCATACGTTGCCTAGTCCAATTGCATAACCTACACACGACAGAAGGAAATCAAATCTCCCCCCCCATGTTTCTCTTTCGGGAAGATCCTTCTTCTTTTCTTCTTTCACATCCAATGACTTGGGTTTGTCATTAGTTGCCACTTCGTTCAGTTCTGTCACTTGTGCATCCGTCTTGGTGCCGTTCGTCGCCATGTCTCTGGATTTGGCAGAGGTCCTGGCAGTCGGACGGGAGGCTTCAGCACCAGTCCACGCAGACAGCAGCTTCGCGGTTTACACCAAACCTTTGGACCAAATGTTTGGGGGAGGTGAAGACTATGGAGACACGGCTCGTCTGTTGCCGTTAACCTGGAATCGGTGAATAGAGTCATTTGTCGTTTTTTGAGGGCGCACTCAATTTAAGAGATTGATGAAACAGCATGATGGAATTGATTGCCAGCTCCAGAATGTGACTGTAATAACACTATCATGTAAATTGGTTATGTTAAATAACCATAATACACAATTAGACACATTTGCACAAATTGCTAAGGAAGTGATATATTTTCCATCAACCACATTAAACATGATAGCCTACGAATCTCTGAACTCATTATGTTACGACACGCAATGCAAAAACAATTGCAGAAAACTAATGCTGGACTTTTTCCACCAATAATACGCAGACAATTAGTTGTGCGTAGTCTAGATAGCATTTCGAAAGCTGTAGCCCATCCTTACGATCAGAACAGAACATGCATTCTGGTATAGAATTAGTGGAGTCAATAAAGGAGAGCAAATTTAACCATGCAATAATGTTTGTTATATACCCAGAACTTATACACACAGAATCCAGGAACATACGCTTTGCGTGAGACGCACAACAGCAATATGATATTCCAGAGAATGAGATCGCCAATATGCGAATTTGTTGGGAGCAACAATTAACACCTGCAGTTCCTTTTAACAATTACATTTGCTCTATTTAATCGACAAGAAAACAGAAAGAAATCTCTCAAACAAACTGGAATACAATCGTATTGTGGAGACAAAGGAATGTCCAAAGCGTAAAGCTTTACGCATCTGGCTGCACAAATAGGCTCTAAATTCCATTCCATTCAAAAAATAGCCTAGGGAACCAAAGGACACGAACACGTATCAAAGTGCGTACACAGATTTGCACCATTTTAATCTTTAGAAAGAGCTATTACTTTAACATTTAATTAGCTAAAACACGGTTCGGGGCGCTTATCATGCAAAGCCATAGGCTTCTGACACATTCAATCCCGAGTTTAATCACCAGCATTATCAGTGACAGCAAACTAATCAAAGCAAAGGAAATTCTCATGCGTTTAAGGAATTCTTAAACGAATGAGAAGCCAATTTACTCACAATTATGCTGTGCTCTCTGCCACCGAGGATGTGCTGCCTGCCACAAATCTTGAAACGAGGTATCCGTAGATTCCTCCTGAAGTTGTAAACTTCCAGTTTTACTTGGAACATAAATATATTTTCTTTCCATTAAAATACTTGGAACCAGCGCCAAAGGTGTCCGAGAGGAAAGCGCGCACGTATCCCGCAGCGGGGAGCTGTCCAGCAGCGCGCAGTGCTGACGAGGTGGCGAATCAACACGAGAAGCAGCCGCTTCGCCTTGTGCGACTGTCTAACATCAACAACCAGAAACGTTGAAGGGAGCACAGTTCTCAACTCCCGTCTACATAGCGTCAATGTCATCTGAAAGTCGCCCCCCCTCCTCTTCCCTATACACAGTCAAGAGTAACATTGCACTGGAGCCTGGTTCTTAATATTTAATGATTTCAAATTAGTTGCTCTTGTTTTACAAACTGCCAAATTACGATTAATTGCAGGGAAGATGGACATACTGGTTTGTCTTATACTTCCTTGCAACTTTATTTCAATAATAAACACATTTCTAGCAAACATTCACAACTAACTTAAATCTAATTTGAACACATTTTTTAATTAACTTGATTACAGGTATTTTGTACTTAGTATTTCCCCCGACCTATCACCGTTTTCAATTTGACAAAATTCGAAATGTCTGTGTTCCTCGCTCTTAGCCCCATCCTAATATCTGTTACCCCAACACAGCCCAGCCTCCCTAAAATGAGATGCAATGTCAGGGTGCTAACTAAAAACATAGGACATATTTAGCATGATAACAATTCCCAATGAGCAAATTTGGAAGGTGAGCCCGGGCGCTGTCTGCAATCTGGCAAATGTGATAAGAGAGTCCGTCAATAAAGGGAGGGGGCACTCGCTGATTGTCTAACTCTGCCTGTAATCGTGTTAGCCTATCGTCTCCAGAAATGAGGGGATGATGTGAGAGGAATAAACTCACCCAATAGAGAATAATTCAACTTACATATTCAAGTAAATGCATGGCTTCAAGCAGGAGAATTCAAACGGCAGTTGGGTTTGTCTTAAAAGGGAGAACACCGATACACGGACAGTGGGCTCAATAATTTGGAAATGTTTGTTGTGTTTTATTGAAGACCTGAGATATGTAAAGCTAAAAGAATACAACATTGTCGTATCTGGATTTGGTGTTTGATGTAAGTATTATTTAATTTGTTTAACAATCTGAAAAACAAATGAAAAAAAAAGTAACATAAGAGATAAACTTAATCTCCTTTACATATCTTTCTCGGTGAGAATGAGGTCATTGATATGATAAATAAGAAGTCACAGTTGTAAAAAAAAAGAAAAAAGAATGCAAACCAAAGTTGCTCACTCATTGTTAATCGTCACTTGAGCTATTTAACATCTATCCAAACCAATGGCCAGGAATGCCGTTACATGTGTCAGCCTATTACTTAATGACATGAGACTGGATACTTTTTGAGTTATTGCACTAAGTTCTGCTTATGTGTGACTAATGTAGAGGAAGTCATCATGTCATTTGATCAGGGGCATTATGGCAGTAGAGTTCAGTGTGAATGTTCCTATCCCCTCTGCACACACACACATAATGGCTGAGAGGGCACCAGATGGTAAACCAATGAGGGGTGAACTAACCCACTAAATGATACCACATGAAATGTAGCATTTAAAATCCCATCTGGGCTTCTCTCCCCGCGGACATGAAGTGTGAAACATGACACATATTTATACACCTGCTGATGGAACAAACACACGTCAGTGGCTGGTGACATGCTGGTCCCTCCACTGACCTCTGAACTCTGGGGCTCTCATGGTCAATAACTCTGATCATTTGATACTGGAGCATCATTTCTGAAAAGTTTTCCACTCTGGGATTCGTATAGGTTAATGTAACGTTCACTGCCTTATACAGGACTGCTTTGTAAGCGACTCCTACCAACAATTATGAAAGTTATTTTGTTAGAACTCATTGATTCTTTCCCATGAGTGCTTGAGCAAGGTATGTATAAAGTTCACCATGAGTAATGACATTGTCAGTGATTTTTTATTTGAAAAATGATGTACAGTGCATCTCTTGAGCAAATGAGTTGAAATCTTGGGATTTCAACTGACAAGTTAACATTAATGGTACATTGGTGTAATTTTATTAAATAGGTGGGATTCATCTTCCTGTTATGATACTGTAAAAAGAAATTTCCTGAAAGATTAATAAAAAAAAAATCAAATGTGGACAGCCTGATCTTATATTGACTGTGACTCATATTAATTGAAATTATTGCATTTAGGCACCCTTCTAAACATGGTCAAAATGTAAATTACATCATTTAATTATGAAATTACATTATTTAATGGTGAAATTGAGAGTACCAGGCAAATATGTTTGAATCCAATATAAATATTAATCCCCAAAATGAACCATTGATGTGATTCATGGTTATAGAGTCCCAGTATGTATACTCTGAAAGTTGCACAGATACACTCTATATCTATATACATTCATATCTACTTTATGTAGGATCAGAGCATCTCTTGGTTTGGAGCTGATTTTCGGTGGCCCTGTGTTTTCTTCCAGAAATCTTCAATTTGAGGTCACAAATTAACTGATTAGCATGATGATTAGTCATTAGTATGCTAATCATAAGCAATGCACATATTTTATTCATATTTGTTGCAGACTTGTTTTTTATTCGGTCTGGGAAAAATGAACATATTTTTGTTGTTTTTGTTTTTTGATATTATATCAAAATGTACATGCTCCGATGTTGGACAGTGTTCATGAATCTCTATGATAAAAGGATTTCAGTATATGCACTGCAATACCAAACACGTCATCCTATATTGTTAATTTGCTTACACATTTCCACAGTTGTCAAATATAGAAGCATGGAGGAATGTTGTCTAATAGGTATAGATGCAGAAATACCCTCCGAACAGGAGGTGATGCAATATAAAAAGACAGTAAAATCACTTTAAAGAAATGATTTGTCTGCTTGCTGCAGTAAACCATTTAACGTTATTTGTTTAACGTGACCTAAATTACTATGAAGTGCTCTGTCTCACCTCCTTCCTCTAACTCTCTTCCCTCTCTCTTTCTCTCTGTCTCTCTTTCTCTCACAGGCACACACACATTTAGACAAAAATATTCAGTTGTTTTACCAGCAAAACGTCTATGAAATGGCTCATAATAATGGTGAGCTTGGAAATAGGTTTGCGTTGACCACTTGCATTCCAGGAACTGTGAGCAAGCGTCATTCAGATTTATGGAGCCCACTTCACTGTCACTCTCTTGAGCCTTTCTTGGCTCTGATTTCTCCTCGAATGCAAATGAGTCAAAGCCCTCCTCCACAAAAGTGTCAATAACGGTTTCATTTGATGGAGCATTTGTCATTCATTCAAAGAAAACACCATAGCCTCCTTGACCTGTGATGCTTGACAGCTATGATGCATCATGTTTCGCATTGTCTGCACCAATGTGTGCAGATCAGCTAGGAGACAGACCCTTCAGTTCCTCATCACCCTCAGCCCTGACAGCCAACACACGTTTATGTTGGTTTTGTAAACATATGACCTCCATGATATAGCAGTATGGGGGCACTAGATCGCTTCAAATCTTTTACACTTGTTGCTAGGCAACAGCATAATCGGTCTTCCTCATATTATGCCTCTCTCTGGTGGGATTGCTCTGCTGCTACCATTGGAAATGTTTAATTAAGTTCAACAAAAACTCTATTAATGGCTAAGATGAAAGCTCTGAGAGTTAGAAAACATACATGTGGGGTATGGAAATGAGAATGGGTTAAGGATGAAATGGACCTTTAAAATGTTTAAAACACACCTACTGCAGTACTAATGGTGCTTATTCTGCTGTCATTTCTATCACCATTATCATAAACAGTACTATCTCTTCCTTTACTTCTGCAATGGTAATACAATGTTGTTTGATTTGCTGTATTTCCCCACCCTATTAGTAGCATTAGCTCACAATGAAACCCTGCAGTCAAACAAAAAGGTTATTTCTCTGCCAATCGTCTTAAGATTTTTTCTAACAGTAAATGTCACAAAACACCAGGTGCCAACTGCAGCACTGCAACACTCCTTTCAGACAACACGGCGGGCAGGGAGGGGGTAAGTGGAGTGAGGAGAGGGGGGGCAATGGGTCATCATCGTCTCCAAATATGAGCTACATGGAGCAGCAGAGACATGGAGCTGTCTGAATGACGAGTTCTGACAGGAGCCTGCAATCTCTCCGCAGCACACTGCCCCTGCTAATCTCCTTTATTCACCCACATCACTATGGAAACTGACTGGATGGCTGGCCCTTGCAGCCTGACTTGTGCCATGCAGCCAGCCATGTCTGGGTCTGAAATAGAGGTTGCGCAGCAGATGCTGTATGCTGTATGTATTGAACAATGTTCCACCAAGCTTGCTCAGCGGCCATGTTGGTTTTAGCCGGCTGCCTTCTTGGATTGTGGGCAATTCTCCTGCCATCAACCCACCACACCAGTTTCCCCCCCATATGTAGGAGGTGCTGTGGCATGAAAAAAAAGACAGATGTCAGGTTAAAAGGATGGTTAGTAGGAGTTAGAATGGGCACATGCTTATTGAATCATCTTATAAACAAGTAATTTACTGCCAAATGACATATCAAATATTTAGCTGTTTTGTTTTGATTCTATGAGCCTGTTGCCTGTGATGGAGGCTGGCTGGGCGGACAGCCGAGCATATTTAGATATTTTTTAAACTGCCACCTTTTCTATTTCTGTCCATTTCCTCTGAGGAGAACTGCAGGAAATCTTGGTCATGGTTTTAAAAGGTTTACCAGCTTCAAAGCTGAGTGAGCTGCTGGTCCTACCCATCAGTGAGACCACGCAATCCTCCCAGCTCTGACAAGAATGGACTGGAGCATGTGGACAAATTTCCCAGATAAGCTTCCAATTCAGGGCTTTTACAGAAAGCTTGAAGAAGGACATTAACATGTGCTGTTGACGTCAGGGCTAATCCATCCACACCAGCTCCCCAAACCGCGCCACACCCTTCTGAACCCCCTTGGAGAGCAGATACAGTCATTAGTACTTACAGGACAGCAATGGCAACGTTAATGACAGTCAGATCAGCGCAGTCAGCACCAACATTGGTATTGAAAGATTAGCTAAGTGTAGCGGAAGGAAAAAAAATCTGAAAAATACTGGAGAGTATCTTCAGGTACTTAAAACATAGAACCATATTGACTGGAATTCAAATTCCATTGTGCCAAACGTTATTTGGCATGAATACAGGGACTGTGCACAGTTATGATTCCTGTCTGTATAAAGAGCTTAGGAAAGCAGGCCAACCCCCCCCCCCCCCCCCCACCCCCACCCCCAAAAATGAAAAAAAATCATCTTCTTGTTGCTGTCACCTTACATCTTTTCATAAAAGTGCCAAAAGCGTGCGTGGAGTTTGAATTTTCTGGCTGGATGAAATCTATGCCCACAGTGGGGCCTCCGGTGGTTCTCCACAGCACATGATGCTTCATTAAAGGATCCTTCTGCAATTAGGTTGTTGGCGTGTTGCTAGCTGTCTATCAGTCGTGGCAGTCTCAGCTGATCGACTAATCAACTGACCCACAGAGCTGTGCTGCAGGGGTGCCGAGGCGGACAGGGAGCTCAGCCCTGCTCTCCTTCAGCCTCAGGCCCACTGTACACCCCTACAAACATTTATTCAACACACCTGCGAAGAAAATTATGGCCATAGAGGTCTATGAGAAGCTCTCTAACATGATGGGTTGATTGTAAATGTGGATAGTTAATCCTGGCACTCGTCCAGGTGAAAATGAAACTGTTTGTTCAAATTAAGAGGAGTTTTTTTTTTTTTTACAAAGTGGAGGATTAATCTGATCGGCCTCCTCTGAGGGAGTCTTAGAGAGAGGAGTGCTTGGATTCCAGCTACACACACCAAGTGGAGGGAAATGTTTACAGTGAGTAAACAGTGAGTAGTACCCAGAATATATCCTCTCTTCACTGTCCAAATGTCTGTCTTTAAGGTTCCTCTATTACAACTCAGAAGTAGCTAGATGTTACGGTAACACATTGGTAAAAAGATGTCCTGTCATGTAGATCCAATGTCTTTATTGAACCACCAAAGGAATAAACAACACTTCACTTGACATTTCCATGGTAAACAAAAGAGCAAGCCAGAGAACCTTGACACCAGTACAAAGAGCTTGGAGGAAAAAAGCAGACCTGATTGATCAATATCAAACAGTGGGATCATCTGCAGGTACATGTGGTGTTCAGACACATATTAGACTCCCTGTTTATGTCAAGATAGATCATATTATGGTCCACTAACAAAATGGAGTCCATTAATCCCTTGTGTGGTGTTCACATTTGTGTTATTCACTCAATATGCTCTGGTCTGATGAACCCACAATCATTGGGGTTTTAAGACAACATGCCATAAAAATGTCTATAAATGAACTGCCTGACTAGGCAGTGTTCATTCTTACATTGCATCAAAGGAATGTAACAAAGAATGTATTGTAATGCAGGTTTCCGTAAACCATTTTGTACTTTCACAAACTAAAAAGAGTACAGAGTGTGACAAAGGCAGGAGACAATCAGCCATGCAAGAAGGCAGACGGGCTCTTGGACCTGTGTTCAGACAGCAGCACCAGGGAGGACGAAGACAGGGCACAGCAAACCTTTTTGGTTGATTTGTACTTGTTTACTTCTACACACACTTTCATTATCCCGGATCCAGTGAACCCAAAACGCCACGTGTTATGTGTAGGGGGGTGTACAGTGTGAACTAAATTAATTTGTGTTCTTGCACATGTTCGTCACAGAAAATGAGCCATGGCCAATGAGTATTAGTGAGTAATGATGAGTAATGAGTAATGAGTAAAATAGTACAAAAGAGTAATTATGAAAAGCTTTTGTGAAATGTACCTTTTTCATACTTTCATGTACCCCCTTTCAGGATGGAAATGTACAACTGTTTTACATAGATTTAAAGATCAATCATTTAGAATAAAATAATAATTTAAGAACAAAACATGTCCTAGGCTATTTCTTCACCTCTCATTTTTTGAACTAGGAAATGCCAGGTTTAGGTATGGTATTAAGTTTCCTAGGGTAAACTTTGTTTCCAAATCTTTTCCCTAAAATGTCATAAGTGGGTTTTTTCTCTCTAGTATTGGTGGCCCACTCTAAGCGATGCCATTTACCCCTGCATATATCTTGAGGTACAGTAGTAAAACAAATTATGTTGCATATTATGGTGCTAAATAACATGCAGACACTGTTGTCATGGACAGATGGGAGAGGGATGATGAGATGAACCCAGAAGCTAACATTGTGCGCCTTTGGAAAGCCCTGGACGAGCAGTGTCGATGTGTGTGTGTGTGTGTGTCTGTATGTCTGTGTGTAAAAATGTAGTATCCACTCTTTCTGTGTAAAGTAGAATAGGCAGAGCAGTGAATGAGCAGTTTATTTGGCGGGAATGCGACACCTCTGAAGAACAGTGCTGAGTGTAACTCCTAAACTGGGACAGATGCAGGAGCAAGGCATGAAGTCATTTCATTCATTTGTTGGCAGTGGCATCAGGAAACATTGACCTTTTGTTGATTCCTTGAGGCCATGCAATGAGTCACATGAGGGCCAGATATTTACAGTGTCTCTCATCATCAGCCTTGTCAAATCACAGCACACTCCACTGGACCCTGGGGCCCCGGGCCCCGGGCCCCGGGCCCAACCTCACACACTGACCCATGCATAGGTGCCTCCTTCAGCCATGCTGCAACTGCATGTGTGTGTGTATGTTAATGTGTATGTGTGTGCATGTGGGTGTGCTGTGTCAAGATATCACCTCAGCAGTAATGGACATAATACACAAGGAGACTACAGAATATTTTGTGCAATTTTGCATTTTGTAGAATTATTTTATAGAAATACATACAGAATCATCTATCCATCCCTTTGGGAAATAATAAAAAATAATAAAACAAATATACAAAATCTTACCACCAATGTTTATTATAATTTTAAAAGGTCTATACTTAAGCATACCGAATAACATTTGACATATCCAGCTCAAAGCACAGTCACATTTACAATAATGATTTTGTCAAAAAATGCTTTTGATACGTCTGAAGAGAGAATATTTGGACTTTGATGATCTGGAAGTTTTGTTGCTGCAAACCCCCAAAAATGATTGCAGTTATGTAAGTAACCCGGATTGCTAATTTGCATGTATATTACTGTAACATTTGCCATTGGGTAGAATAGTCATTGGGAGACTGAAAACTCAGAAAAGATGAAATGTCGGACAATGTTATCAGACATTAACCTTTAAAAGGAGGATATTGCTGTTCATGTTTGAAGTAGCTTGTCTTTGGTTTCATATGTGTCCTCCTTTTCCAGGATACAAGCAAACTCAAATCCAGTGTACATACACATACTGTGACCATGATATTACCTGTTTCCACACTCGTGGAACTCTGGACTTTATAACAGCAAAATGTTAAGAGAGAGAGAGAGAGAGAGAGAGAGAGAGAGAGAGAGAGAGAGAGAGAGAGAGAGAGAGAGAGAGAGAGAGAGAGAGAGAGAGAAGAGGAGAGAGATGTTTGCTGTGGACAGTGCCTGGGTCCTGAGAGAGAGAGGTAGTGAAGGTGTTAAGTCTGTAACTGCAGGGCAGTGATGTACTGAGCCCACCGTCAGCGCTGTGACGCACACAGCTGGCCATGACAATGAGGAGCCCTGATTACTGAAGAGTGTGTCATCTGTGCTCAGAAGCATCTTCATCAAAGCTCATTAGTCATATGGTACATACAGAAATAATTACAAGCATGCACATGCATGCATGAACGTGAACATAAACGTGCACACACATATATGTACACACATATGCATGAACATGCACACACAGACACACATTTGTGCATGGATACACTCACTGTCATGGTATAAATGCAGTGGTCTTTAGTTTAAGCTGTCAATACTAAGACAAACAGTGCTGTGTCTTTAACATGTGTCAGTGAGAGATAAGCAGTTGCCCAGCAATGTAAATAGACCTTTTTAACTGAAGGAAAATGGCCCTTTGATTTATTGGTACACTCCATGGACACAATACATTATTTCAGTGTACATTTGCAAGAAAAAAATTGTGTTCTCAATATTTTATTTGACAAGCACACTGTTCTACGTACTACTGTACAGTAAAGTAATTTAGACTCAATCGAGACCCCTTGTGTTGCAGCCAACAGACATATTCTCTTGCATGAGAGAATAATCTATATGTGAGATTAGTTCTTTTTCTGGGTGTCTTACCGCTAACAAAGAAGGCTCGGATACACGGTGGTCCACTGGCCTGGAAAACCTCAACCCCCCCCCCCACGTTCCCCCCCTAGGCTGGGGGGAACGTGACCATTGGCCCATTATAGAACCAGTGTAGAGCCTGCATGACAGTAGAGTCCCTCAACGTAAACCCAACTGGGCCTCAACACAGCAGGAGAGTGCAGAGACATCCACTCTCCTCTCTCCTCAGTCCTGTTCTCTAACTCCTAATCCCTGTCTCTGGTGTTGCGCTAGTCTCCTTGTGAGAGGAAAGCAGAGAGCATAGAGAGAGTATAGACTCCCCTCTGAGCAGTAAGTGTTCGCTGGAGGAGTCTGGCTATACAGAGAGATGTAAATGCCCCCAGTCACTCCTCCTAGTTCACCACTCTCTCTCTGCACATCACATAGAAGGGGGGATTGGGGGGGGCAACGGATAAAGTAGGCTAGGAAGAAGGAGGAAGAGAGCAGATAAAGGGGAAGAGAGAGAGAGCGAAAAAGAAACAGCGCGAGAGACACAATAGAAGGGAGAGGGGAATGGCAGAAAGGGAAAGGGGCATTAGAGAAAGTGACAAGCTGATGGACACAGAGTAACACTCCATCCGAGGAGATGAGGAGAGGGGGAGGAAGTGAAAGACCTGTGCTGTAACCTAGTCTGCACATCACCACAACGACAATACCACAGCAAGACAGCGTGCGACATGTGGGTCATGTGACTGATTTACAGAATTCATGCAGCATTATTTGTTCACATGGGCAAACCTTCTAAACTACAAAAATATACCACAGTAGACCCTTGCTCTTCAAGCAGGGGCAGGAAGTACAATTCAGTTGGCTGCTTTCTTCACCCTGACATGTGAAATGTGATTGTTTGGACATGGGGGATCAAGTCAACCATAGCATTAGCAAAAATGATTTTAATTAAGGTTACAAGGGAACAAATAATCACTCCTTAGCGTCCGATGTGTGCATGAGTGTGCGTGTCCGTGCGTGTGTGCGCGCAAGCATGCACATGCGTGTGTAAAAGGCGAAGGAAAGAATATAGTGCCTGTGAAGACACAATGTGGCGGTGGAGAGGAGAGGGGAGGGGAGGGGAGGGGGGGAAATAGCCCCGCTCATCTCCTCTCATTTTCTGCCTGCTACTACCCAGCAGAGTTTCTATGGCAACCTCTCAAAAAGCGGTGTGCGGTGAATTGTGGATTCGAGATGCACTGCCTGATTGTGGTGTGTGGAGGAGATGGCTGCCTCTCCCTCCTCAGCCTTCCCCTGTACCAGGAAATTGGTGGAGTGCTCCATTGAAACGACCCTCTCCCTATGCTGTGTTTGATGTCTGTGTATGCGGGCTCTGTGGCAGAGCCAGAGTTCTATAACGCTGGGTGTGTTTGTGAGCTCAGAGCAGCTTTACATTAGAATCTGCTGCCCCCTGCAGAGCAGCTCATTAATGCTGGCTCCTGTGGTGGGTCTGTGTGGGACAGATACTGTGGATTCATCACTCTGCTCTCTGTCTCCCCAAACAGGGACTCCATCCATAGTGCCACTGCACTGACCCCAACCCAGACAGGCAACCTTATAGGCTTACACTGGAAGAACTGACTGGCCTGGCTGGGGGCTGGGGGCTGGGGGCTGGACATGGGCCTCATGAGATCAACCCTACATAGAACAATGACAAATGACTGTGATGACAGCTATCAAGGACATCCACCATCAAATCATTCACCCTTTCTTGTTTCATCCATTCCTTCCCTCTCTCTCTCTTTCTATCTCTGTGTGTCTCTCCCTCTCTCTCTCTCTCTCTCTCTCTCTCTGTATCTCTCTCGATCAGCTGGTGAGTGATGGTTTGGTGTGTGTGGGCTCTGTCTGTGAAGTCTGTGCGTGAGTGATGCAGAGCATGGCCGCCTCGCATTGAAGGCGATCTGTGATGGTCTCTGTGTGTCAGCAAGGGTGTACATGGTAGCAATGTGTTGTTCAGTGTGAACACCAGCACCCCCCGCCCCCACTCACTCACACACTCACACACACAGACACACTTACATACATCACCACCACCACCACCTTGATCGCTCCCTTTCCATTCCCCTCTCTCTCCTTCTCTCTCTCCATCTCTCTCTCCATCTCTCTGCCACTCTCTTTATTTCTCTCTCTCTCTTTGGGTTGTTGTGCAGTGGTTGTTGGCTGTGCCAGTCCCCATTAGCATCCCATTATAACCCAGCATGATCACCAGTCACTCGAAGTGCCTGCCACAGCTCACTGCATGTGTGTTTGTGTGTTTCGATCTCACTACAGATAGCTTGTATCTCTCCTTCGAGATAAATTAGCATGATGATAATGTAGCATAGCATGAATTCAATGAATATTTTTGTTATCCAAAATATTGCCCAATTTCCGATGTGTACTGAAAGCCAGTATGATGTTGGCGGAAACATGGATTATTCAGAAAAATTAACTTTGTCTCTTCATAGATTTATTTTAACAAAGCAACATAAGAATGTCTCTTAAATGTAATGGCTTTCATGACAGAAACCTGCAGGGTTTATTTTGCTTGTCAAAATTGCCTTGATTCATACCACAAGACTTAGTATATTCTAGGTATATAGGTGACAGGTATCTCCTGTGAAGGCAGTTAATCTAATTCAATATTTGCACATCATTACCTCATGTCAATTATGATTCCTTAGATTTGACCCAGATCTCTCTCTCAGCCCTCTGATGAATCAGATATTCTATGCCAGGCTTGTGCAGCCATTCAACTCCAACAGACAGTGGGCAGCGCCCTCTGCTGGCTGGGAAAGAGCAGCTCAATTAGAAATTCATCAACAAGCTCAGTGCCATGTAGAGTATTGGTGTTATATTCATAGTCACACACACACACATGCAAACACACACACAGTTGCATGCACACACCTATATTATTGTGTTTTACTGGTAAGATTAACCCCACTGTTCTGTTCTCTCTTCACTCCCTTTCCCTCCCTCTTTATAGGGCTGCCCTGGCTGGGCTGTGTCCTGGCTCTCATCCCCTCTCCCCTGGCCCTGGCCCACACCCCTTCTCTTCTGGTCCACACCCCCTCACTCCTGGCCCAGACCCCCTCTTCCCTACCCCACACCCCATCTTTCCTGGCCAAGACCCACTCTCCCCTACCCCACACCCCCTCTCACGTGGCCCAGACCTCCTCTTCCCTACCCCACACTCCCTCTCTCCTGGTCCACAACTCCTCTCTCCTACCCCACATCCCCTCTTCCCTGGTCCACACCCCCTCTCTCTCTCTCTCCCGGCCCAGATCCCTCTCCCCTGGCCCTTACCCCCTCTCTCCTGGCCCTCTGCTCCAGGTCTGCTGGAATGTTGAGTGTCTCTGGCCCCCTCTCTAGAGATTAGGGTTCACCATGCATGCCCCCACACTTCATTCCATTCCAAAGTGTGTGTGTGCCCCCTAAGAGCAGCCGCATTTTTATCTGAGCCTGGTGATTGTGACGGATCGGTACACACAAACATACACACACACACACACACACACACACAGAGCCAAGAGGCTGGGCAGGGAGGGACCAGGCCGCACCAGGCTCCAGCTATAAAACCCTCCTAGGATGGGTCCAGTGTCCTGCTCGGCTCTGTGCTCCACCTCCCTCCTCTGTGCCTCTACACCCTTGGACGGGCAGCGGCCTCCACCATGAACGACATCTACAAAGCAGCGGTAGGTCCTCCTCAACTCCATGTTTTCACTGCGGTGCTTCTATTGAGAAACCGTCCCAAATATGTGGACTGTTGTTGATTCCCTAGTAGCATGAGTCTGGGGGATGTGACTGAGAGACACTGAGATGGTGGGTGATTTGGGAGACAAGGGGAGTGGTCAATAGGTAAAGTTTAATAACCTTGTAAATCTCTTGACAGATCTCTGTTTACATCAGGTACAGTATACCTGATGCGTTATTTGCTCAACTTCATGGATGAACAACTCTGACTAACATTAACTTATTGTTAAAACAAAATTATACAGAACTCAAGATCACCTTAAAGTCTTCAACTTAATTTCAATATTTACATTTAGTCATTTAGCAGACGCTCTTATCCAGAGCGACTTACAGTAAGTACAGGGACATTCCCCCGAGGCAAGTAGGGTGAAGTGCCTTGCCCAAGGACACAACGTCAGTTGGCATGACCGGGAAACGAACTGGCAACCTTCGGACTACTAGTCCGATTCCCTCACCGCTCAGCCGCTCTATATTTCAAGGATTTCAAAGATTTCAAGTGTCAACACTCCAGTGAAGTCTTATATTGTGTAGGATTTTGTCCGTCCTACATTGCCTGGATGGTTTACAAATCCCAAATGACTTGACTGACATTCTACACTGTCTCTCCTCTGTCTAGAACATACAACATCAGCTTCTGATGAGTGAGGCTGGAGACCATGTATAGGTCTCTAGATGCCCTGCTATCAGGGCATTTAGGATCCACTCAGGGGTCACTGACAGGACAGATCCCTGGTCCACACTGGAGGTTCATTCATGACTACAAATGGACTAGTCCCACTTCACATGGCTAATTTTGGCCCAGTTGCTCAGATGCTCCTGCATGTGTGTTTGTGTGGTGCCAGAGAAGGGCTTCAGGTTTAGATACCAGCCACCCCACGCCCCACCCCCTCAGCCCCCAAGGCTGAATTCCAGCATTATCTGTGAGCTGCTACGGCTGTATGTTTATCTGTCTATCTCTGCCTGCCTGCCTGCTTGACTGCCCGACTGCCTGCCTACCCAGCCCTTTAGCCTGTCTCCCCAGCCCCCCTCTCCAGCCTGCCTCCCCAGCCCCCCTCTCCAGCCTGCCTCCCCAGCCCCCCTCTCCAGCCTGCCTCCCCAGCCCCCCTCTCCAGCCTGCCTCCCCAGCCCCCCTCTCCAGCCTGCCTCCCCAGCCCCCCTCTCCAGCCTGCCTCCCCAGCCCCCCTCTCCAGCCTGCCTCCCCAGCCCCCCTCTCCAGCCTGCCTCCCCAGCCCCCCTCTCCAGCCTGTCTCCCCAGCCCCCCTCTCCAGCCTGCCTCCCCAGCCCCCCTCTCCAGCCTGCCTCCCCAGCCCCCCTCTCCAGCCTGTCTCCCCAGCCCCCCTCTCCAGCCTGCCTCCCCAGCCCCCCTCTCCAGCCTGCCTCCCCAGCCCCCCTCTCCAGCCTGCCTCCCCAGCCCCCCTCTCCAGCCTGTCTCCCCAGCCCCCCTCTCCAGCCTGCCTCCCCAGCCCCCCTCTCCAGCCTGCCTCCCCAGCCCCCCTCTCCAGCCTGCCTCCCCAGGCCACCCATGTCTCAGCTGGGCACCACCAGCCCAAACCAAACAGGGAGAAAAACACAGGAATGTGTGTTTGTGTGTCTGTGGAAGTGTGTGTGATGTTCAGAGGGACATTGCTTTATTCATATATCATCACCAGTGAAGTGTTTGTTTAATCTGTGGTGGTCGACAGACAATAACTCTTACATAAGCAGCTGTCTCTCTCTCTCTCATGCGTCGTAGCTTTTCCAGGATTACCGCTCCATTGTTGGGCCAGATCCACTGCTATGCTCATTTAAAGCACTGTGTATTGTGTCCTTTATCTGCGGTTTCTGATCCTCCTGTCAATGTATTTATAACTCTCTGCCCACAGACTCAGGCCACACATATGATATATAGGTTGTGTGTTTAGTGAGGGATAGTAAAGTGTGAAGCATTAAAATAAACGTACCACTGAGGGCTGAATAAGCTTGATGTAAAACAACCCTGGAGGGGATCTGTTTGACAGGCTGGGTTAGGGATACTATCCAGATTTGTCGGCTTAATATTGTTGGAGCTACTGCATGCAAGGTTAGACCTAGAACTTTTCTAAAGGAGATAGGAAATGTCTCGCCCTGACATAATTAATGTTGTATTTGTAAATGTTTCAATCAAGTTGTATCAAACCTTAATGTAGGCCAGTGTCATATGTACAGTACTGTTCTTTCCCAGCTGACACTTGGTTTCCACCCTCTGTTTCTGTCTGTTCAGGTAGAGCAGCTGACTGATGAGCAGAAAAATGGTGTGTTTGGATCCGTGTGTCTATATTGACAAAAATATGTGAAGGCAGTTCAGTAAGACGTAACAGTGTGGTTGACCACACATGAAAGAAGTACAACACCAACCTATGACCTGACTGACCTCTGTGTTGTCCTGTTCCAGAGTTCAAGGCAGCGTTTGACATCTTCGTGCAGGATGCAGAGGATGGCTGCATCAGCACCAAGGAGCTGGGGAAGGTGATGAGGATGCTGGGCCAGAACCCCACCCCTGAGGAGCTGCAGGAGATGATCGACGAGGTGGATGAAGATGGTAAACTCAACATGAATCCAAACCCAAATACAAAGCTGTGATTGTCCTTAGTGGCAAGGTTTGGGGGGGTTGTATGACATTGTCCATGTATGATGCATTGGTATCTTGGCATCACCTTGTGTATATGTGTGTGGTGTGTGTGTATGTGTGTGGTGTGTGCGTGTGTGCTGATTGCAGGGAGTGGCACGGTGGACTTTGATGAGTTCCTGGTCATGATGGTAAGGTGCATGAAGGACGACAGCAAGGGAAAGACTGAGGAGGAACTTGCCGAGCTGTTCCGCATGTTTGACAAGTGAGTGGATCTATTGTTGACTTGCTGCCTTGGATCTTATCGAGCCATATCTGTGTGTGTGTGTGAGTGAGTGAGTGAGTGAGTGAGTGAGTGAGTGAGTGAGTGAGTGTGTGTGTGTGTGTGTGTGTGTGTGTGTGTGTGTGTGTGTACCATCAAACGGAAATCCCACAGCAGGCATGTGAGTAATAAGAGTAGAAGAACCCTGGTAGAACAGTTCCCTAAACCCCATGAGAACACCTGGGCCCAAATATAAACCCTGCTCATTCTCTGTGTTCTCCGGCCAGTGCAGTCATAGCAGCATAGAATGTCCCAAACCAAAGCCTGTACACAGTACTCAGACCAACGGACAGTGTAACACATGGTCGCTGTGATGCCTGACCCTGCAGGAATGCAGACGGCTACATCGACCTGGAGGAGCTGAAGGTGATGCTGGAGGCCACAGGAGAGGCCATCACCGAGGACGACATAGAGGAGCTGATGAAGGACGGCGACCGGAACAACGACGGAAAGATCGACTACGATGGTGAGGACTGTTAACACCGGTAGAACTACAACTATGTCTGACTGATCACCTGCCATGGACTTCATATTCATGGGATGATCAAGGGATGTGAGGTATTCTAATAGACTGAAGATCCCACGTGAGGGAGTAAGGCATGTTGCTGGCTTATTCATGAAGCTGATCTGACTGTCTCTGTGTGTGTCTCTCCTTGGTGATCCAGAGTTCTTGGAGTTTATGAAAGGAGTGGAGTAAACGTGACCAGGAGACGATGGACTACCCTCACCCCATAGTGTTATTTTTGTATCTCAGTCCTCAGACACCTGTGAACATCTGGAGGCTGATTTTGGATGCTATTGAGAAACTTTCAACGACTTTGCAAGATTTAGTTGAATATTGGATTGGTTCTGTATTTTTCTTACTTTCTACCATTTCTTGCATTGTTGTAAATATTGTTTGCATCTAGTTTGGTGCCCACATACAGCATCTGTGTAAATGCAACCAATTAACAAACCCAACATCACTTCAGTTTGGTCACAAACTATAATTTTTGATTTCATAATTGTGTAGCACCACATACAGTTTACAAATCTTTCTACCGAATGAGTTCTGTTCATACCCCTATACCACAATTAGGTTGGTCCATATGTAGGCTAAACATACGGTACATTTACAATGAGTCTACTGTCAGCAAACAATGTATGATGTATGGTATGTGTTCCAGTATGTTGGAGAGATACCCTCTCATGGACATCTAGACCGCACATCTGCTTAGATTGAGCAACCACGTAATAAACATGATGCATTTGTCAAAGCAAGGATTTCGTATTCACTCATACACAGTTGTTAGGGTGTCTTCCTTGGACATTCTTCAAATTATTTATGGTCATTTCTCAAAAAAGAGGGAAATCCAATGTTTTTTGATGCTTCAAAAAGAGATGTGAGATAGACGGTCCATAACTGGATGGTTACTAAGTGAAGCTCCACACATGGGATCCCCTCTGTGTCCTCTCGCTCCGTACACAGCTGTGTTGTTGATGTAAGGGTTAAGAGCCTCTGTGAGGATCTCCTCAAGGGTATAGAGGAGGTAGAGCAGATCCCAGCATTCATATAGTTGGAGGGGCAGTATCTAGTTACACAATGTTTGGAGACAGCAGCTATTTATGTCTAATCCCGTTAGTGCCCATGTTAGGGGATCAGATTTGACCGACACCAGTTGACAATCAAATGCCTTTAGCCTTACAAGGAGGAGAGACCCAGTACAGAGTGGGTCTCCAACACACCTCTGGACTGAAGGACTCAGAGTGTCAGTCCTCTGTTTCCAGATTGTTCAGTATCTTCTCACTGCTGATAATGCAATTTCCTGCTGACAGACAACTCAGAGCTTTATCAAATTCATAATCTAATTATTGATTTTAAAGGGGTACTTGGATTGATGTTGTCATAAGGATTCATCTTGACATTTAAATACGAAGTCTTACATTTGCATAGTTGTTTGCTTTGCAAAGGAGGGGCAACATTATCTTTTATGTTGATGAAAACAAAGGAATCATCACGGATCTGCAGATGCATTCCCCATGCTGTCCACTAGGTGTCAGCAGAAATCCACATTCTGAAGTGACGCGTTGTCTTGGCTGACGTTCTCAGAGGATTACGGTCAGACTCGGTCAAACCAGTATCACGCCCTCATACTGAAAAGTATGCTAATGACAATCAGATCAGTGAGACTGGTGCTGAGCAACAACAAGGTAGTAACACAAAATTTCTCAAATCTAGTCAGATGGAAGTAAGTGAGTTAGGGTACTGAATGAATGGGAGTGGTGATGACTGGTGAGTCACACTAGACTTCACAGAGTCATAAATACACACTCTTACAATAGGGCTAATGACTCAGCCTAGGCGTTTACAGGACGTCTGGCTGAATGAAGGGGCCTGATTTGGACTTAAATAGTAAGAATAGCACAATGTAGCAGTGGGGTCACTCACATACTATCTAAAGTGGTGACGTGTGTAAGATTGTAAAAGTGTCTGTGTGTGGGAGAGAGAGGGACATAGAAAAGAGAGAAAGCGAAGTGTGTCATGATGGCCTGTGTGTGTGTGTGTTGTCTGTGTATGATTGATGGCAACTGGACGTTTGGACTGCCTTGATCCAGGTCAAAGGTAAAGTCATGTCGGTTCACTTTTTCCCCATGAGCAACAGCGTCTAAGGTAGGTAAGACAGTGGGTGAGATGATTACCTTGATTGTCACTAAACACCTATGGCTGTGCACTCATATGGATATGGAGACATGGGAACAGACAGAGGATAAATAACCCAGCATTACTAGTTACTATAGACTCACACCTAGATTCTATTTATCCATAATATAGCACTTCAGTCCTATTGTAAGACAGTGTGCATATAGGGCAGCCGCAGTAATAAGCAGCCTGGAGACATGCTGAGGCTGGGAGGCTGGGAGGCTGGGAGGTTGGGAGGCTGGGAGGCTGGGAGGCTGGGAGATTGAGGTTGAGGCTGAGGCTGAGGCCACCAGTGTGTGAATGAGTCTGGGGTGTGGTGCAGAGACAGAGAGAAGGGTGGGGGAGTCACCTAGTTACGCAAGCAAGGCTTGATGACTCATGCTGGCTGTCATTAACACACACTGCAGTTATGTGTCTAAAAGCACTGCAGTGGGTAATATTTATATCAGGGACATACACACACAGTTTGGCAGGATTGCTTTATTGTGTCATTGAAAGTCATTGAAACAGGGTTGATTTAAGTATGCAACTGAAATGATGTAACCCTTTTCATTCATTTGTTCATTCATTCAATTTTTCATTCATTGTGTGTGTGTGTGTGTGTCTGTGTGTGTGCATTTGTGTGGTTAGGATATGCAGCCATCTTATTGGCTACCAGCAAGAGTCACTGACAAAGGGCTGTAGTACACAAGCCATTGATCCTGTATTAGTGACGCAGAAGATCACATGAATGGTCGACTTTGACAGCTGTCTAATACTGTAGCATACAACATCTCAATGGGCTATGGGTACACTGTATGGTTTTTATATATTGGTCACATTATTATTGCAACAAATATATGGAAATGTACATCTCTATTGGTAACTGATTAGAGGAGAACAAGGACTCATATACACATTCTGTACAAATGCTTCCCACACAACCACAGAGCAACACTGAAAACAGGAAGCTTTACGGCTTAGACGTGTTCCTGTTTTACCCGTTCCACTGGTACTGAAGCATTACAAGAACACGTGCCATCACCGTCAGCAGGATTTCACTATGCAGGTTTACTGGCACAAAACCTGAGGAGAACTAGCTCTTAAATCACAAATAAATATTTCAGGTCAAAGAAGAACCTGCTGTTACTATGGTAATGAGGTGCTGTGTTTGATGCTTTCCCACACTGGAGCAAACCCCCGTGGTGGAGAGAATAATCCCACACAGCCAGATGAAGAGTAATACCCTGAAAAGATCCAAAGACTGGAGCACTTAATGATCATGGATAATCTGAGATATCATGGATGACACCGCACATTGCTGAGAGAATTGAACACATTGGTTCCTGTAAACACACAATACCGAAAGAGAGGAAATCTTACACAAAGAAAGAGTGGAATGACTGCAAATCAGAGTTCAACAGACAGAATGTTGTATGGTGATATGCAAACCCACTTGGCCTCTAGAGAACACTGAAGTACTGTTTGGAGCTGTCCCAGCCATAATGGCTCATAGATGACTGAGCCTTCAAGAAATAGAAGTCTGAAATTCCGCCATTCTATTCATAGATTCAAATGAATGACAGCAATTGTTTGGTTTTGTATCACTCTGTGAAATCAAAAGATGTATCTATTTTTACAACATGGAATATCTGAAATGCTAAGCTTGAGAAAACTCCTCAGATCTTCTCAGAGTTCCACATACAACAATGTTGGGATAGCCACATAACCTTACTATTCCGTTTTACAATACGGAATGCGTACAGAGATCAGAGCAGGAAATCACTGACCTCGGTTGCATCTCCTGTGACATCATTGTTATAGTAAGCAGTGGACCAGGAATAGGGTCCCAAGACTAGAGGCACAGACAGATCTTCCTGGCACACTCAGCAATTCCATACTGTAAGCAGCATATGGCCCTGCATGAGTGGGAAACCTTCCAGCAGAACAGCCCCTGACCCAGCTCTTTAATGTAGGTGTCCATATGTGGGATAGACAACATGTAGTGTTGGTCTATACTGTATGTACCTGAGGGCTGTTCCCTTACTCATTCTGTGACCTCTCACTCTACGAACTTTGAATCCAAAACTGTGGATGTTATCTCTCTCTCTCTCTGCTTCCCTAAGGAGTTTCCTACTGGTCTTCTGACTAACAAGTCTGTGTAGTGAGTATGGGATGGTGTATGTCGCCGGATGGTGAAATTGGCCATAGAAAGAGAGGCTTCTGGTATTAACAGATGGCACCCTTTCTCTGCCCCTCATGTCCATGTGGCTCTACTTTATACTTGACCCAGTATCCATAGCGCCAAAACTCACACTACTCACTCTTCTCAGAACACAGTTGTTGTGTTGGATTTTGTAAGTTTAGATATGAGGACAGAGGGGTTTGGGATATGTCTTGAACAGCAGATGTCTTGTTCAAACGGAATCCCTGACTAGATATGGACTTCCTGGTTAGATAATGGCAAACAAAAACGGCATGATTTTATTGAGTCCAAGTAGGAGTCCAAAATACATGACAAGATAAACATCTTCACATTTTAGACCAGTTCAGAGTTTCATGACATGCTACTTGAACAGTGTAGTATAGGTCTATTGCCGGAGAACACAGAATATACTGTTCTGTCATGGTTCATTTTACAGTCAAGTAAGTATCAAAGTGTTAAATATCTGCCTCCCCATCCCAGTATGTGAGATAGTCCATGTGTGCACAACACTGGGAATCTGGCTTGTTCCATTACAAAGATGGGGGTGGACAACATCATGCTGAAGGCTTTATATGTGATTCATGGATTCATGGAATTAAATAGTAATCTTCCACCACAGGAAATTAAATCATAGGCACGACAATGCATACAATTCTAACAGTCTATGTATAGTTCTGGGAAATCCTGGATTAAAAATACAACTATGATGTGATGCACGTAAATTATGTTCCCAGTCCTGGATAAGGAAAAGACAGATATTTCTCTGTTGTCCAAAAATCTACCAACAAATCAATTGTCAATGGTCAAGTCGAGAAAAACTGATTAAGTATCATTAAAGTATTTTGATGTGTTCTGTTTTGAATATAAAATCATGTCCAGAACCATACATTTTTCAGACTATGGTTGCCTGCTGAAAAAGACATGGACAATTAATCAATGTGACCCAATATAGGCCTATCACAAATGTCAATGTGATTACATCCAGATCAGCATCAGTAACCACGAAACCTAATTAAGTATCTATCCTGTCTATCTAGAGCAGGAGAGTAAACAACAAACACAACATCCATGATGTCATTCTCTATTGACTGCCATGATGTCACTCAGTTTGTTCAGCCAAAAGTCAGATTAGGATTATTCTCAATGGCCCTGGGAACATCTGCCTAACCATTAACAAAGCGTGACTACTGGGGGGAAAATCACCCCAGTGAAGATGGAGTGTCCTAAAATAGATATCCCTTATTACAATGGAAGAGCGAAACCATATGAAATGGGCTAGAGAGAACTGATTTTGATTAAAAAAAATAAAGCAACAATTTATTATCTTCAGTGTATTTAAGTGTGTATTTGACTTTTGAACTCTAACCATCTTGGTTCAATGAAGGATAATCACATCAGTGAATGCTTGTCCCATGGAGTCACTAGCAGCTGTGAGGTTCTCTTCTTGTCAAGCAATGTGCTGAATGTGAGTGCTGTAAATGTGCTTAACCACAGCAGGTGTGGAACAGCTCTGAGGGGATCTGCTCACTGTCTCTCTCTCCCTCTCTCTTGCTCCAGAACAACACATAACACAGATACACACAGACACGCACACACTGTCTCTCTCTCCCTCTCTCTTGCTCCAGAACAACACATAACACAGATACACACAGACACACACACACTGTCTCTCTCTCCCTCTCTCTTGCTCCAGAACAACACATAACACAGATACACACAGACACGCACACACTGTCTCTCTCTCCCTCTCTCTTGCTCCAGAACAACACATAACACAGATACACACAGACACGCACAAATGGTTTCTGTCTTCCTCTCTCTGAACCATGTCTCATTCACATATGCTTCCCCTGTCACTGCTGCTGAGTAAGCAGTGTCTCAACCTCTGCTTCCCTTCACAAGTGACAACAAAAGGACAGAAATACCCCTGGCATCCAATGTGAGGCCATACCTGTTTTTAAAACGCCTAAGCGCAAACAATTCTGTCTTATTTTCTTTCTTTTGACGCACCCTTTTACTGTCCTGCACTGGAGGAACTTCATTTCTGAATCTGTATCGTATTCACAGTGACAATGGAATGGAAAAATCGTATTGTTATTTTAAATATTAATGAAAATTATATTGTACTCATAAAATGGGGAGGCTACAAAAGCCCCCCCCACACACACACACATGGAATATTGATGTGCCCATCTTATCTCTGCAGACATTGTCAGATCTTTGTCCCCAGTGTCAGGACATCACTGGTGTTCTTGTGTGTCCTGCTGGGACTGTGTCTCTGGTCTCAGTCCTGCTGGGTGGCTCTGACATAATGACAGGTCTAACCTGTAGTTATGTAGCCTGCCAGTTCAGTCATGCTATGAAACATTGCCCTACACGACTTTTTACTGTCGCAACCGCAGTTGTGCTGTGTTCATGTGCTGTGCTATTGTCAGCAGTGGAAAGGTGATCTTGTCTTGTCATTGGGGGAAAGCAGGCTATAAAAAAGCCCTTTTGAGACCTTTACATCTGAAATACCTGGTATCATCCGTTTTCACATCCCCTCTCTGTCATAAACTGGAATATGTCGATGTTGCGAGTTCATGAGTAAACTTACCCCCTTAATGAGACATCATACAAATACTGAGGAAAGTTTACAGTGGAAAGCAGGAAAAGACTTGGGACTTTCTGACAAAACACCCTCGAAAAGGTATGACCGCTACTTCACCCTTTTACGAATATGCCTAACGTGGATATGAGGATGTAGCAGAGGGCTCTCATTTCCTCCTGTAAACCAGATAGTGCTGAATGTGACTCTGACCCACACACAACAGGATATTGCATTCATCCAATAAACAGGAAAATGCTGCTCCAAGAAAAAGACAGCAGCTGTGCGTCCATTAGACATTCATATTTCGGGTGCTTTCCTTGAGAGATCAGTTTCCAAGTAACAAGGGCCTATATAATCCCGCAATGCTGTTATTCTCTGGTACAGTCTCTTCTTCCTCTTGTGTCTGTGCTGCATGAGTAACTGGGAGAGGAAGTGGGTCTGTTGTGGTTTGAGGGATCTGGAACTGCCACCCGTCTCCGTATCTGACAGGCGGTGAGAGACAGGAAGCCAGGCATCAGAGTGGACAGAGAGCGGATATCTGACCACACCTAGAGCCTCGGGCTGGGGCAGGGCAGCAGACCACCACCAGTCACATACCATTCAGTGGACAGAACTGTGGTACACAAGTGCTCTCTCTAAATTCATAACAGGACATGAGTTTATGTATTTTCACAGTATATTATACAAAACTTAATATAGAAACTAAGATTTGCTTAGACTACTTAAGACAATGAGGATGAATGCGTAAAAATATACAATTTATTTCTTGTATAAACTTGTGCATTAATGTTCTGTACGCTTAGTCACATACAGTTTATAATAGGGTAAATTTCACAATTCTTGATTTTGAGGAAAAAGGTCCCCCATTACCAAATCTTTTGTACAGTTTACAAACACGTACACACCAAATAAACAAGCTCTTTAATATATTTAAGGAGCTGTGACAAGATACAGATGTCTTGTATAAAATCCCTGAATATGCCTTTCTATGAGGTAAGAACACAACTGTGTGACTCGTTTGTTTTAATTCCCTCAAGATTTAACTTTTAGCCCACTTGTTATTACTGGCAATTGAGCACTGATAAAAACACCAAAAATATGCCCTGACATCATCGTGCCACAACAGGAGTAGCTAAACACTTAAGACTGTCTAGGAGTGTGGTAATAAGCTCATGTTAATTCATTTGTAAATGGATTATTACTATGATACATTTTTTCATTCAAGCATGGTAAAATACAATCCTATACACTATACCCAAGTCCTTGGTAAAAGACAGTTAAGTTGCTTGTTAACTTAGAAAAGGTATGGTAAAGGCCACAGGAACAACAGGCGAAAGAGGTAAAGTATACAAAAATATCCTCTGTGAATCTTAATCACATGCCAAATGTGCATTTACAGTAAATCACAATGTATCTTACAAGATTTTGCAAAAAAAAAGAAAAGATCTTTGACATTTTCCAAATGAAAGGAATAGCACATACTGTAAGTAATGAAGGAATTCAAAGTAGAAAAGTAAGCCTTAGACAGCTACTTTTAACGTTTTCTGCTAAATGTCCATTCTAATGCATTGAGCTGCAAATGAAGAGGTCTACAACAGTCATCTGTAGGAAGGTTATTCACTGGCAGTTTACAGTAGCCCATGTCCCTCTGTGTACCCAATCAATGACAGTTAAGTCAAAGAAAACAACGGCTCACATTCTAAAACGGCCAAGTAACATACAACGCCTTTCCAGCTGGAGAATATGAAACAGTCAAAGCCTCTCTAATCCTCCTGAAGATATGATACTTTTTATTATGATTGTACACCATTGTTTGTCTTTGATGACTGGTCTTGTTTTACAATAGTCCTGCTTGTGGTAAAATGTAAGGCATCAGACACAGGGCATGTTTTATACAGAAGGGAGCATATCACGTCCTTGGAAGGGTCTGTACTGCCAGCAGTCCCTGGTCGCTCTCTCTCTGCCTGGCCTTGACACAAGCAGGCATCCTATTTGAAAATGTCTACATGGTGGGAAACTAAAAAATGGCTGCCTTGTCCCATCATGTAGATTCCAGCCTGTCCAGTTGAAATACATTATGATTGGTCGGCGTCGTAAAGTAGAGCTGCTCATTCGGTGCACGGTTGTCACATGGGCTGTGCAACCCTAGTGTCCTCTCAAAGTCCAGCAGCTGCCCCATGAAGTTGAAGTTTGGGGAAATGTTGGACTTTTTCCTCTTGACAAAGTCGTAGGCATCGTTGAGGGACATGTTGAGCCTCTGCATCAGGTAGGCCACGGTGACGGTGACAGAGCGACTGATCCCTGCCAGGCAGTGCACCAGGACGCCACACTGCTGCGAGCGAGCCTCATCTACAAGACCAAACAACTCATCAGTACACAGGAGCTACAAGCCATCGTACAATACATCACACACACACACACACACACAATTGGTCCAAACCCTGTTAACTGGGATTTTGCAATGACACCAAGCAACAAGAAATCAATAGGGCCAATTCATTCATATGTGGACATGAAAGCCAACTGAAGTGAACATGTAGGCCCAAGGTTGGGTTGCAGAAGGTTTCAAGGGCCAGCCAAGTAAAACAATCTAATACAAATCCACAGTCTTCTATCATCTACCAGTGATGATATACAGTACCAGTCAAAAGTTTGGACACATTAATGGGAAAATGTGTCCAAACTTCCAGCTTTTGACTGGTACTGTATATCCTTAACATGAAACTCATACGTCTTTCTCCCTGCCAACTGTTGTTGATGTTGTTGAGACCTTTCACTTCCCCTTCCCTGTGAGGGCCCAGTCTGCAGTTACACTAGTTAGGTTAAGCCTTTGGCTTTGAAGTCTACTTCAAATATTAACATCCTCCTCAATCTAGATAAGCAGATGTCTAATATCCCCTTATAAACTCATAGGAGGTAGACAAACAAGTATCCGCCCAGCTCCACAAGCCGGATATGTCAGGATGTGTCAAACCGATATCCTGATAACCAAACCCAGCCACAGAGTGGAAGCTTCATTTCCTTCCTGCACCACAAGCCAAGCCCTCTGCTGTTTGAAAAGCATGCAACTGCCACAAAACCAAATGTACTCAAACTTCAGGTCATGGATGCTTCTGTGGTGTCACTACACACACATATATGAAAAGTAAAACCATTCATATTTCAGTGATTAGAAACATGTCTTAGGAGGCAAAAACTGCTGCATGCCATTCGATAAAGCAAATGGGGGTTAAGAGGGTTGGTCTAACAAACTCCCCTACATTTGTTTGTGTAACGTCCTCTAAGTGAGGTACTCACCGATGAATGATATGGCTTCAGGAAAGAACGGAGACAAGTTCTGGCTCCAGTGGTCAGAAATGGGGATCTGCTTGTACCTGAAGTGGCCATCATGTTCAAACGCATTAGGCAGGTTGGGTGTGACATTGAGGATGTACTTGATGTTGTACTGTCCAAGCACATCCAGGTTGGTGGAGTCTTTGGCACAGCCCAGGTACAGGTGCGGGAGGATCTGGACAGGGAAGGCGGGCTGGTTGTTAGGAATGGGGCTCTCTTCAGACTCGGTGGCACTGCTGGGCTCCCGGTCCGACTCCCCGTCGGAGCAGTCGGAGCTGATCCTCAGACTCCCCAGGCCCAGGACGGAGAGGGGAGGAGAGCAGCTGGGGCAGGAGCTGTCCAGCAGCGTCTCACAGTGCTCTGGATACTCTGTCTGGAACTTCAGAAATCCCCCTGAGAATGAGAGCATCATGAAAATTATGATAGTTTCAATATATTGTAATTTCATAACATATTTTACAAAACGTTTTGAAGAAGCTTTGCTATGAAGTTTTTCCTCTCATCTTAGTAAAATGTGACCTATTTTGTCAGCTTCCTAAAGTTATGTCACAACATTGATGAGGGGCTCCCATCATTGATAAAATGCTGGTCTTTTTTCTTCTGGAACAAAACATGGTAGCCATTTTAGAATTGTAATTGAAAAAACTGACAATTATAAATTTTTACATTTATGAGACTGTCAATTCCCCAAATACCTTCATTTCTTGCAAAGACAATCAATCAAGATGCCTTTAGAACAGCTGTTTTTAATAATATATTTTTTTCTTTATGTACAAAGTATTTATGTTTAGGCCTTTGTGTATCTGTTGTTTTGTTAAAGTTTGTTAAAGTAGAGAAACATTATTAAACAGGCTTTTTTTATTTTTATAAAATCAGTATGGGTGACAGTTTTTGTGTGGGGGGGGGGGGGAGGAGGGGGGGATTAGCATTAAAGTACTTGCCTTCCAGGTAATATGCTTTACATCCGTCATCCCATAATTTCTGAAGAAGCAGTCCCAGAACCGAACCTGTGGTTCCACTCTCCTGCCAATCTATAGTGCACTCGTCATACAGAATCACTGTATCTGTGTCGCATCGTCTGAGAAATTTCTCCTTATCTTCATGGTTTGGAATGATAGTTCGGATAGGTATATTGCCCTTCTTAAACCTCCGTAGCATTAGTCCAGGTATAGCCAAATTTATGGCCGTTTCTATGTGGGATGATTCAAAAAGCTCGTGCGATCGGCAGTCCAGCAAAAGCAACGAGCTTCCTCCGGATTCTAACTCCACTTGCAGCCATTCTACGCTCTTGCTTGGCGTCACATTAGTCATATCGAACTCAATATCATGTTACATTAAAGCTTGTAATTCACAAACACTGCTACATTGTATTGAAGAACCATAAAACTACTTCGTAGAATAAACAATGTACTGTGCTGCTGGCTTCAAAGCTCAAACGTTCCGATAACGTATGGATGAGCGGGAGCGGCGATTTACCCCTCACTTTTGGTGTCCATAAGCATAAGATCTTAGGGTATCTAGTTTTGGTATTTAGGCTACTAGTCTTCAGTACAAGTAGTCAAATAAAATTCACCTCCGTGTATTTCAAAGAGACAGTGACAGCCGACCACAACGCCATGAACCGAACTATTCTACATAGTGAGCCCACACAAACTTACAACACGTTCTCGCTTTGCCATTCCGATACAGTGGATTTATTTCTTTGACAGGGGAGAAACACAACGGGGAGGAGTTTATGCCTCGGGATTTAAAGACACAGAAACAAAACTTTCAGGCTGAAAAAATCAGTCCAGCTACGGCATTAATTTATTTTCTGCTTTCCTTAGAGAACTATAATTCATCACCCAGGGGATTTACAGGGAGATTTATTGAAGATTGTCATTAGATTAATTCCATTAGCAGAACCATCCAAAAATTACATTACTTAATATTTACATTTGTTTTATAAGGCTATATTAGTTAACATTCTCCATCTAGTCTCTAAAAACCTGTTCTAAACTGATGTGATTAAAAAAATGTTGAATGATTGAAATGATATTAAATGACCTGATATGTTGGAGGGGTATATAGTTACTTTGTATGGACAGGACACACATCATTCAATATAGAAATATCTTATTTTGGATTATAAATACTTCATTCAGGATGGTAACCCAAGACAAAATTAACTGAGTAGTTTACTTAATTGCAATGCTCCAAACACTCTGGCAACATGCCAGATTAGATCTTTTTTGAAAAGTAGAGCATACTGGTGTGTACTTTTACTCTCACATCAAGGATTACTGTGAGGGTGACTACAGTCTCGCAAGATTCTACAAGAGCAGTTATGGTGTGTGTTACAGAGAGAAATAAATAATGAGAGAATGAGAGAGAGTGAGAGAGAGAGCGCACTCGGAAGCCAGCCATACAGCTCATCTGTCGGTGCACGTGAGTGGGAGAGACACAGATGTGCAAAGCTGGCAGGATTGCCACAGCATGGAGGAAGAACGACACACACACAGAGAGAGAGAGACAGAGAGAGAGAGAAAGAGAGAGAGAGAGAGAGAGAGAGAGAGAAGAGAAAGAGAGAGAGAGAGAGAGAGAGAGAGAGAGAGAGGGAGAGAGAGAGAGAGAGAGAGAGAGAGAGAGAGAGAGAGAGAGAGAGAGAGAGAGAGAGAGAGAGAGAGAGAGAGAAAATCAAATTTTGTTGAACCTGACATAGCACATACACCAACAAGCTGGCATTGAAGTCACAGCACCAAAATATATATATAATACCTAATCAGCTTCTACCATATCACATCACCTGCCACCAAACACAGAGCATAGAACATACTCACACAGATACTTACACCCACCCTATCACCCACAGGCATGCTTCAGCTCTTCTCTCTGACTCTCCCAGAGGACCCAGTCATTGGGCCCTCAGACATGGTGTGCGCCACAATGTAGATTGAAAGAAAAACAAAAAATGAGGTCACATACAATAGGTAGCCTGTAAGACGTTCTACCATTGCAGCAAGATTATTCATAATGCTCATGCATGGCATTATGCAGGAGGAAATGGATGACTGGAATTAGACTTGTGGTTCAGTACGAGTGTCAAATATAAGATGCCTTATATATGACCAAAACGTAGGCTACATTCTGCATCTATTGACTACCCATTTAAACCACCAACAAGGCATACAAAACATACAAAATAATAGAATTAAACGAGCAACCCTGATTGTGATCTGCCTTGCCTTGCTGATTTTAGGATGGTCACCTGATGACTTCACTTGGAGTGACTAATAGCATTCAACTCAGAGTAATAGATAAGACGGGAAATGTGTTAATTCTGCAAGCAGTGTTGTTTTAGTTATTTCACGAATAGACTTAAATAATAAGCAGGACTGTGAAGCCATGAGATTGATTTAGCATGGGTTTCAGACCTGTGGTTAAAACAAAGTACCGGTATCCTCTTACCATTCATTTTTACATGAGCTCGACCACATATGACTGCTCAATCAAAATGATGATTCTTACGTCATTGAGGAACTACTTACGTCATTGAGGAACGTTTCTCCGGCGTTGTGTTGCTTTCATAATTGTGACTGTACTACATTACCGCCATCTACAGGCTCACTAAGGAAAATACACCCATGACTCATCGATGGATGGGAGGTGCTTCATATCGCAAAATGGTTACTACGACTCTTGGAGAGAAATACATGTTTACTTAGTAATAGATTATACATTTTTGTAAATCATTAGGTTAGTGGTAAGCAGTTTACCTGATAAAATCAACGCACTATGAACAAGCTATCGGACAAACACAACAACAAAAATCATTTTACAGCTATTCAGGTTATGCAAGCATGTGCTTAATTAGTTAAGATGAAAACAGTTTCGGTTGTCAGTTTGACAATTTTCACAGTTCCGTTCCGTGTAGAAATCTCTGAACCATCCCTTAATATGTTAAAATACAAATAAGCAATTGAACTGGAGCGAGATTTACTGTGAGAACTGGATATTAACTAGAAATATTACCAGGAGTCGTTAAGGAGTATGTATTCAGTCTAACATGCCACTTCCCACTCACGTTTTATACATATACACATTTATTTATATATATTTTCCGAATAAACGATTGTGCTTTCTCATGATTCATAATTTGGCAATATACAATTGATGTTGAGGACGACCATGGCAGATTGGTCCACACTAGGTGCATGTTTGCTAAATCACAAGGGCCAGAGTTCATGTTATCAATGCCAACCGTCTGTTGAAGTAATGTTACTCAATAATGTTACTCAATAGCCTGTCTACTATCCAATATTCTGAAACATGAACCTCCCTCTTGCCAAAGTGATGACAATTTCAAGGTTAAGTAAACACTTTGTCCACTTGAGTCAACATGCAGACACTCAGCCTGCCCCTCAGATGCAGCTTCAACTGTGAACTCACTTGTCACACATTACACACTCATGGCTGAAAACTGAATAGGGCTGTGAAATCAAGAGATAGTAAGAGCTGGACACGACCAAAGCAATTACTTTCCCCATAATTTTATTGGTGATACAGAATATTTCATTTTTATGAAAACGTGAAGTTATAGATAACATTGTCAATAAATTTAATGAATATGTGTTTCTTTCGGGTAGGGCGTTGTTTGTGGTCTGGTATTTAATCTTAGACTCTGGCAGAGATCATGTGACTGAGGCCTGTGAAGAAGGACTTCTCCCTTTCGCTCATCAGCTCAAAGTGAAGAGGCTGCCGGCAGAAGTTACACTCCCCTGATGAGTGAGACCTCAGGCCCAGTCCCACCTCCTTCCAAGCCTGCACAAGGCACTCTGCAGAAGGACAGGCAGGTCAAACAGTGTAGCTTAATCAAAACGGGAACACATCAGGTTAAGGGATAGTGTTTAGAGATAATAAAGGATATCAATACCCCGTTAAGGGATAATGTTTATTTTCTCAAACCCAAAACATTCTTTGGAGTTATTTGGCTGTGTACTTACTGACAAAGTAGTGCATCATTTGGGGGGTGTGGTGTGGTGTGGGGGCGATGCGAAGAAGCTCCTCCCCCTTGGCCACCGTGGGATAGTTTATGGCCTGGACGTAGATGCTGTAGCGTGCCATCATGATGTCGCACAGCTCCGTGTTCTTGGCTGCGTCCGCCACCTGCCACAAGAGGGTTCGGGTATGTGAGGACTAAGAGGAAGGCGGGCCCATCAGTGTTTGAGACCGGACAGTCTGGCGGGAAGCCGTTCTTACCCTCACAGGGATGATGTGGCTGGGGCAGTGGACCACGGGCAGCCCCGAGTCCATCAGCATTTGGCGCATCAGCTTGACGTTCCTCTGGTGCTTCCTCCGGAGCACGCGTCCCTCTTCACTCTTCAAGGTCTGGATGGACTCCCTGGCGCCGGCCAGCAGCATGGGCGGCAGGGAGGTGGTGAAGATGAAGCCTGCTGCGTAGGAGCGCACCGTGTCCACCAGGGCCCTGGTGCTGGCGATGTAGCCGCCCACACAACCAAACGCCTTCCCTGCACACACCAGAGGGCAATGGTGGATTAGACCAGAGCTTATCAAACTGGTTCCAGTCAGGCACCCACCCGCTCCTAAGAATCAGATCTTCTTTGTGAAGCAATACACTTTTGTCTGTGTCCCATGCTGCCCCTGTAATCACTTGGCTCCTCTCCTGGTTCACTAGGTTAGAGGATCAGGAGGAGAATCCATTGAGATTCTTACTGTTGAGGTGTGAAGAACCTCCTAAGATCGTTGATCGTTATCAACGGTTCTTACCGAGAGTGCCTGAGATGATGTCCATCTTGTGCATGACACCGTCTCGGTCTCCGATGCCTCCCCCCCGGGCTCCGTAGAGGCCCACAGCATGCACCTCGTCCACAAATGTGATGGCCCCAAACTCGTGGGACACGTCGCACATCTCCTCCAGAGGACACACAGCACCTGCAGGACAGGAGCACAACTGGCTGCAGACCAACCCAAAACACCAAGTGGGGGCAGGAAACAAGAGGTGTACATGGACACGATAAAAGTAGTTATAGTTGTCTAAGACTGAACTCACCATCCATTGAATGTACCGTCTCAAAAGCCACGATCTTGGGGGTGGAAAGGTCAGACTTCTGCAGCAGCTCTCGTAAATGATTGACGTCGTTGTGACGGAAGATAAACTTTTTGGCTCCGCTGTTCCTTATACCCTGAATCATGGAGGCATGGTTTCCTGCATCCGAGTAGATCTCACAACCTGGCAGAAGGGGAAGCATGTACACACGGCTTGTTAGCCTGCAATTGCTTAAAATGGAAAATCCATCAAATGAAAGTATCCAACCGTCGCCTTTTCATCCATCCTACCTGGTAGCATTTTGGCCAGAGTGAATAATGTTGAGTCATTGGCTACGAAACAGGAAGTGAAGAGGAGTGCAGCGTCTTTTCTGTGCAGGTCGGCCAGCTCAAACTCAAGGTCCACGTGGAACTTACTGGTTCCAGAGATGTTGCGCGTGCCTCCTGCTCCTGCCCCATGCTTCTGTAACGTGTCCCTGGAGAGAGATGACATTCACTCCACTGGAAAACCACAAAACCAAGTCTTCCCAATATCAACCTATCATGCACCCTACACTGCATGCTCTCTGTGTGGGTAAAAGGGGATTCACAGGTTCCTGTTCACCTACAACAACCTATAAAACTAAAGTGTTTCAGCGAGTCTAGTTTAGATCCTGCTGATCAGGATCAAAGCTGTGCCTGTACGTACATGATGGACTGGGTGATGCGGGGATGGCGGCTCATGCCCAGGTAGTCGTTGCTGCACCACACAGACACATTTCTCTTCAGGTGGAGAGACTCGGAGTAGTCATCTGCCATGGGGAAGGTTGTGGCACGTCGATTCACAGTCTTAAACACCCGGTAGCTGTGGTCTTTCTTCTTCCCTTCGATCTTTTTCTCAAAGAATTGATCGTACTTAAAGGTGGCAGTAGCTGGATGGAAAATAGAGCAGTGATATTAGTACAGCACTGTGAACGGGACACACAAGACGTATTTTGTCTGCTACCTGATGTGGACAGGGTACTGAGGTTCTTTATACGACAAGGTTCACATTACATGGTTGTATTGCAACTAACCTTTGGGCAAGTTGTCCTTCAGCAAGTGAGAGACCTTGCGTGGCTGCTGCTTTAGAATGTTCTTCAGAACCCCTGGGTCAGACTTGTCTGCTTTGATGAGATTCATTACGGATGGATCAACCACCGACTCAGATTTGTCTGTTTCAAAACAAAAGTATGGTTAACTTGATTCCATTAGCCACGAACTCCAACTTTAGTTGTAGTAGTGAAGTTATTTCAGGGTGTCCTCATTTCAGGCTTGTGTAACCTGTAGCCTATGGTTACCAAACTAAAAGTCCCTTACTTGCGCGGACGGTGTTCATCTCCTGCACATCCTCCTGCAGCTCTATGTGGGCCTCCCTCACCACTCTATTGTTGTTCTTCCCCATCTCAGCAGCCAGAAACGGGCACTTGGAGCCCACAGCCTGGCCAGCAGGGGGCATTGGGTGGCCGGGGGGCGGCTTGGACGCACGATTCAACTCTAACACAGGACATTGGAACATATGGTTATTGTTAAAGGAAACTAATACCGAAAGTATTTGGATTCATTGGCTACAGTGGTCTTAAACAGGTCTACTACTCACCGTCATTGGATGTGTCATTGGACACAGAGGCAGAGGAGGACAGGGCTCTGGCCAGAGGTCTTGAGGCCAGGTCCATCATCACAGGACACCTCTGAGCATAGCCCACTAGAGACGACTTTGCTACCAGCTGCAGGAAGGCCCGGGGCACGATCGTCAGAAAAGGGCATCGACGTATGACAGTGTCCATTTGGGATCCTTTTATTCTGAATGGAGAGAGGGGAGAAATGTCATTTCCCTATCAGTCTGAGTAGGCAGACATGGTGTGGTTGTAAAATCTGATCAGAGGTGTATTTCTGAACAAGGGTCATTTTGACACTAAGCTCTACTTTGGACTGTCATCAAAGGTAGGCGAAATGGTCTATCACAATCAAAAATAGAACACAATTATTCAAGGCTTTAAATTTGAAATGTGATGATACAGTAGGCTCAGTTACAGAAGTACCAACAACAACATAAGTAGCATTCCCCAATAGTTTATTGTTATGTTCCTACTAAATTACCACAAATCTCTGAATAAATAATAAATAATGCAAAAATACTCACAGTGAATATCACCAAATCATTACCACAACATAAGACTAGCCATTACCTGAATGCATCCCACTCCACTTTTACGGAACAGAACAAAAATATCTTGCGAAACATGACTGAAACAGTACTAAGCAATAGTCAAGAGTAATGAGGATTTTAGAGGTTCATAGCCAGCAGGGCGGTTTCTGTCAGCTGCCCTTGACATGAGAAAAATAGGGAGGGTCACTCAAGGGCCTGTGCTTACACTAGAAACATAAATATAACCACAATAGTAGGACCATCTGTTTCTTCAAGTGATTGTTCATTCTAATATAGAACCACTAAGGTATTAGTCACCACGTCTACAACGAATCAGTGATATAACCACTGGGTTATCAAAGCCACTGGTTGAATAATATGTTGTTTCTAGTAACAAACCACATAACCTCCCTGAATCACACGTTCTCTTAAATAACTCACACCAAACGCATCATACTGGTCACTAGCATATACCTAACCAATAGCAACACTATAAATGTTCGTGCTAAATCGAACTGATGTTTATACATGATTAAAAGCGACTGAATAGTTGGGATTTAAGCAGCTCCTGACAGGCTCTCATGGGAATTATACCTAGTACAGTATTGCTAGACCTAGTTAGACTAGCCAAGTTAGCACTAAAGACGAGAGAAATGTGTGCAGGCCGCTGAAAATCAATATGCCAGTTTTAATATTTAACAAAATCAAAGCTTATTAAACGTACACCCACAAGCAGCCAAGGTCATTGGTTTGTTAGCTACAGTACAGTACGTAACGTAGTTTGGTAGGTGCTCATGCCACCGACAGCGTCGAATACTGTGCTGTAGCTAGCTTAGCCACCTTTGAGATCTAACCATATTTGACAAAAGACTTACTTGAATTATTTAAAACAAGTTTTCTTGGATTAGAGTCCGGTGATTCACAGCAGAAATAAACAACTAGCTGTCTCCTTCCAGTTCTTCGAAATGAGCGTCTGTGATGGGAAACTCGCTTTGCATTACAACCATGTTAGTAGGGTTTTACAACACCCTGTTCATGACGTAAGATTTGGTTTCACATGCATGTGACTGCACGTTTGCTATTTCTGGCGTTGCCCGCTTGCTTTTCGGGTCATCGCAAATGACGTTAGTTAGACTATGCACTATGGCCAATAACAATGTCAATGCATATTGTTTTGTTATAAAGTGCTTTAATTCCTAGTAGTATGTAATCAATTCATGAGATAAGTATTAAGTAATAAAATCAGTTAATCAAAAACGAAAGTGACTTCCTGTATCCATTCTACTATCACATTACACCAAAAGAGGGCAGTATTTGGTCATATCCATCCTCCATAGCGCAGCTTGTTTGGCAGGTAGACTTGGGGGAGAAAACCAGGTGCTATGGATGCCAATGACTGGATTTCAGCTTTGACCTTATTCTGCTGCATTAACTCCATCTATAACAAGAACAAACATGCAAACTTAGCAGATAAGCAAAACAGTAGTAAAGTGATAAGATCATGTAGTCAAACATCTATTTCGAAATGAAGCAAGTATCTCTGTACTGTAAACTATACCAAAGTCCAGGGGTTAAGCACCTACTCACACACATTCCTTGGTGGTGTGTCACACCTAAAACATCTCTAAATAGTAGTAAAACACACTTAGCGCCTGCCCAAATAAAATAAAAGGATTGCCAAATACACAATTCCTGCAGTGAAGGGACCTTGGTAGGCATGTTTACCCATATTATCAGAAGGCAAGGTGACCATAAGGTACAGTATTTTAACAAATTATTTTAAATAAAAATCCTTCGACTAATCTTTCTTTCATCTCTCACCTCTCTCTGCCAGGCTGGTTGGCAGGTGAGGTAAGGCCGTTTGAGCAGGCTGCTCAGTTTGTTCTCATCTCTGTGGGTGAGGGGAATCAGCGCATCCTCGGGCACCCTCAATCTGAGGTGAATTAGACAAAAATGAAGAAATGAAATATGACTTTACTGTAGGTTTGAGGTAGTAAAAGTGACAGGAGTGAGTAGACATGATGGATCCAGACCACCAACAACAAAAACGTCAAAGGAAACTGCTTTACCATGTCTTACCACAATATGATTTCACGATGCTTTGATTGTACATACATACAGAGGAGGCCTAGGAAGAAGTTTATGGACTAGAATTAAACTTTACTTATTTAAAAAAAAAAACGTTTTAAGGCTAAGATTGCCCTATATACTTAAAACTCAATATACCCTCAAAAACAGCTCTTTGGAAGAAAAAAAAAGTGAAGGCAACAGCAACAGAAACCAAAACAAACAATCTAAAATCCCCAGAATATAATCCCAATTAGAGGAGGGAAGAGGAAATAGGAAGTAGCGCGTGGTATGTCCAAACCTCTGGAGGTCAGAGGGGAGGAGGCCTAGCCACATCACGCTGGGGACGGTCAGACTGTGGGCCTCAAACGACATGGCCTGTGGAAAGATACACACACGCACAAATACATGCACAGCAGAAGCACAAAGACATACACTAACGCAGACTGGAAACAAAAAAAATGAACCGTACTTATTCCATGTTCTGTTCAAGAAAAACACGACCACACCACCAACCAATAAGGGTTAATATGATCAAACGTTTCCACTTCATACAATGTCACTTCAAATAACACTGTTGATGTTCCATTTCTCCAACTACAAAGGTAGAGTAAACATACTATCATCCCCTGAGACGTTGCCCAGGCCACATCGGATAATGTACAGAAGTCAAGACTCACCACTGATCCGTACTTGTAGATGCACATGATCTCAATGCCTGGGGAAATCAGAGGAGACAGACACACACTGCAATAACAATCACCATACCAGAGCAATTATCTTGAGCAGTGTAACAGCCGGAGAACAAAGCAAAGCATTACACATGCGTCTTGCCATGCGATGAGAGGGGAGAGGGACAGTACTATCCCACCGGGGCAAGATCACGCTAACAACCCCCAGCCTGAACACCGTGACACATTAGTCAGGGCTCAATCAGCTTACCAAGACACGCAACCCCCTGCATGTGTGTGTGTGTGTGTGAGGTAGAACTGTATGTATGATCCATTGTGAGGGATTAGGCAGAGGGAAGGGGAGCAGTAAGGGACAGAACATGTTGTCTCTATTAGAAAGATGTTTTTACCATGAGGGTCTGCATCCACCAAAGCAAAGATGGGGATGTGCAGGGTATCCCAAAGCTTTCTCACCATCAGCCTGCTGTTCACATCTGGCACTCCTTTGCCCTGACGAGCCATAAACACACACATGCCGTTTGGAGAAGAGATCAGATCAATTAAGTCAATGTACGAGCTGTATATAAGTTAGTGTATGTTGGCCTTTATGTTAGATGTTGGCCACACTGTGATCATGATGCAGGGAAACAGCTTAGAGCAAAGCTCATCATCTAGCAGTCTCTGGAAGGTTGCGTCCTTCTCCACGATCAACACAAACTTTGCTGATGACACAATGTCTGGAGTACCAAGGATTAAGGCAAACACAAACATGACCCCATGTCCATGTCCCCACAAGAAGTCCACGCAAACAAACGTCAACGTGAAGAAAAGAAGAACATTCGATAGAGGGATCTGGCGTATGGAACAGTCCAGGCCTCGTCAAGTATTCATGCTGAGCACAAAATCCAGCGGCAATTGTAATTGGCAAACCACAATGACAAAGTGTAGAATTTGTTTTTTTGCATATTAAGCAAGCTAAACATTTTCATACTGCAAAATGCATATATTTATACTGTACAAATACAGTAATGCACAAAATCTTATGGGGAAAGTTCTGGGAAGTACAAGTTCCAGGGACTTGCATTGGATACGCAGTTTGTGAAAGAGTTGACACAGGCTTTCTCGAAAGAAAGTCTCAATATACACTATATAAATTCCATGTCATCATGCTCTGACAAAAAAGTTAGGATACTCCTTATTCCGCCTACATTGGATGAGACTGGAACAGCCTGAGAAAGAAATATGAACAGTGAGTAATGGAGCTGGCCACTTAGTAAACAAGGGATTTGTGTGTAGACAGAAGAGAACCATTTGAGGTTGTTTTTCTTCTTTAATAATTATAGGGAAACCAAATAATTTGTATGTGGGTTGAGCCTAAAGATTGAGGCCTGAGAAGAAACAATATAATAGGATTGACTAACCTTGTGCCTCCATCCTGACAATGAGGCAGAGGGTTTATGTAATGCTTGTACAATAGGTGTTTTTTTTTTTTTTTTTTTACAGACACTACAAGAATGAAATGAATAGAAAGAAAGATCTCTAACAATCCAAACACGCATCAGGCCATGTCCCAGTGTAGTGCATATCGATCAGAACACTGCTGTGGTTCATACAGTGGAACTGGAGTGGCAGTCCACCCTGGTGCCGTCCTCCTCCAGGTAACACAGGGCGCCTGAGATGAGTCCCTTGGACGTAGCCAGCTGGAGACAGTTCAAACACACACATATACACACAAGCACAGACATACTGCATGCAAACCTTTGACATTTATGTTATGAATCAAACTTAATTTCTTCGCTGTTTGATCATAAGTAAAACTCCTTGCCACAGGTGCTTCCTAGAACATGAGAAAAGCAAAATATGGACCTAGCTAACAGTTTTCACCTGTTAAAACTGAGATAACCATAACATAGGCATGTATCAAAGACATGGTTGAAGTGTTCTGTCCCCTTGCATGTACTGGAAGTCATATTCTCTCTTACTCACATATACATACCACATGCAGTTTCCTGCGTGGAATCCTAAGCATACAGGAAAGGTCATCCACAATGGAATCTACGATTCTCTGTGAACCAAACAGCTGTGTGTCATTGTAATAGATGTCCCTGTGGAGAAAGAAAACAACTTTACTGTTGCCATGCAGTTTGCTGGTGGAGCTCAAAGTCCTGGGGGATTATACTGTACATTTGTAATCATGTGCAGCTTTCTGCAAATTAGAAAGCAGCTGTATATTTGAGTGTGGGTTTGATCTATGACATGTGAAGAGTCACAAATAAAATACCTTTTAGTAGCGTATGAGTTGCTCTGTACAAGTTTGTAGATGGTTGACAGAACTTTGAGTATGTGTGCTGCAAACAGTAACAGAAAACAACTTACAAACACAATGTGTGAAACAATTTGATTGCTGCCAAATTGTTATGATTTTTGTTATATACAGAGGGTTTATCAAATCCCAGGCACATGTTTAAGTTATGATAGCTTATGATAGCTGTGTAAGAATGAAAGTGAGACTTATTTAATTGCTTTCAGTTGATTAATTTGAAATGTCTGCGAATGGAAACAATGTGGGTTATTCTGAGCACAGGAAAAGGGGAAGGCGGTTACAAGAAGGGGAAACACATGAACAGAGGTGTATGTCTTTCTTCTCACCAAATTTAGTGACAGACGAGGAACAGTCGCTCCGAACTGTGGTGACAGACTTTCTCCAGCTCATTTGAAGCCCAATGGCGCTGTCAAAACTCAAGAAATGATGGAAAACTCATCAATGCATTCCTCTCAGATATTCAACTTTCATTCTTATACCTTTGATCAGTTTAGCAGCTCACCACCTGGGTAATTCCTCCCCAACATTCTAAAGAGCCTGAAGGCTACCTATAAGAGTAACCTCACAGAACCTCCCCTGAACCTCAGAGAGTAGTTTACTCCAAGAAACCCTTGGCTCCATATCTGTGGGATTCTCACATTTGAAAGGGCTGGGCCAGAATGTGCTTTAAGCTGTAAGAAGGTTTGATGTAAACTCAACCAGACAGTCTTCTTTGTTCTGAGCATGAGGTCTCCACAGCCTGTGCACATTAAAGACCTCCACAAACGGCCAGATTGGTGTGTGGTTGAGTGTACGCGTGTGTGTGCTTGCATTTCAGTGTGTGTGTGTGTGAGGTGGGAGATTGTTTTAGTCTTTTATCCAAGTGATACCTACCCAGGACTTGAAAATTATTTTTCTTGAGTTATTTTAATTTTAAGAGTTACATACCATGACTGTAAAGCATTGTATTCCTCATAATTCACATGATTGTATTATTGTACGTTTTAATCCAGTCTTTTAAATACACATACATACACACCCACACACACAATGGTTTATCCTAAATGTTACACACCATAAATGAAATGACATAGCATCAAGGCCTAGGCTATACATGTTTATCTTGTTAAGGTTAAACAGAGTGACTAAGACAAGTATTCAACCACCCACACAGTCTGGTTGAAGAGCTTTGACCTACTATAGCAGGCCTAGTGCACGATTGTTTGCCTACCTAACATTGGCCCAACTCGATCTGTTTGGAAGGACAAAAGCTGGTGCATGACCTGTGGACAGTTGCTTCACTATTCCAACAATCACCTTTTCAATGCGTGTTAAAACGTCCTGGCTGGAAATATAAATTGGTAAATATATCGACTAGTCCTCTACCTTATCTCCCCCCCCCCCCATTTAACTGAACAAACATTACAATAGCAGGTAGCCTACAATTAGTCCATGGTAGGTAGGCTACTTAAGGCCTACAACCTAGCAATGCTAGGCTAGCCAGCAAGATTACACATGATGAAAGCCAAACCTGCTAACTTCTTCCTCCTCATGTTGAGTATCCATACTATTTAAATGTTCCAGCAACTCTACACGAAGTTTACCAACCGCAACAAACTTTTGTTCAAATATGTTTGATTCCATAGTTGATTCTTGATATTGATGGGTGTGCTGCTCCTTGTGCTAATGACGTGCTTGAGCGCGAAAATCAATGTGCAGAAAGTTGTGTGGTCTCGAGGATGTTATTGACCCTACGATTTAGCTTGACGCAATCTGACATTTGCACCTTCTGCGCCTTCCTGTTTGTGCAGTTTTATATCAAGTCCAATGATACGAGAGAGATTGAGTACGCCCCTGTGTGTCTATAATAGTATCAATATGCGGACATAAACGCCGTTGTGATCATTTTACTTGTACAGTAGCATGATCATTTATGTTATTTGTTTAGATGCTGTAGTGTAAGGTTATGTTTGTGAGGTTTCGATAGCCACCGTTCACCCCCCCCCCCATTCTAAACAACTTGGAGTTGATGAAAGTGATCGTACTGATTGAGACATTGTCTCACAAATTGGGAATTGAGTGCGATTGTCAAAAATCCTAACTGGTTCTCATTAGTGTCGTGTGTTTTAGGAAATGGTCGTTGTCCTGTTCCATACTGTGCCTTTACCCTGCAGCTGCAGCCTGTGTTTCCTTCACCCCAAGACCCTTCAAATTGTGTCAATATGCCTGTGACCCCAGAGCATAACCACCTGAGCTTCAAATTCCATTCCACCCCACAACAAAAAAGGAATGAGTTTTTCTTTCTTTTTATATATTTCTTTTCTTCTTTCTTTCTTTCTTTTTGTCTTTCTTTCTGTATTTCTTTTTTCTTTCTTTCTCTGTAAACATCTGAAGTTAAAATAAGTTGATGTGAGCCTCAGGCTATCACTTTAATCTGGCAATCATGTCACTGTGTTGATAATGAACAGAAAACATTCTAGATGCTAGAACTATTAGGTCATCTGAAATCTCCACGTTAAAGAATTGCTTGCAGTCAGAGTACCCTTTGTTGAGGCACTGTGGTCTTCTGCAGAGTGCTGATGGCTAAGTCTGAGTGTGTGGGAGCCAGGATCTGAAGGGAAGAGGTCTCAGCCCTTGACCTGACCCTAAATATTTCCTAATGTGGTACTTTAGCAGTGGTCTCCCTTTCTCCTGAGTGGCTGTGACAAGCTGCTTCCGCAGTAATGGCTCTTACTCGCTAAGTAATTGCTATCTCTCAGTGACGAGCAACTATTCCTCACCCTCCCTGAAAAACTCATAATCTGTTAAAGGCCACAAGATGTGGGGGTCCTCTTTTTTCTGCTTCAGAAAGTCTTGAGTCCCCTGCCGCTTCCTTGGCCTGGGAGAGATTTGTGTCGAGTGCGAGGCCCTAACCTAAGGAGACAGAGTGCAGCGAGTCATGTGCTTGTCTCAGGATGAGTGTTTGTACTGGGTGAAGGGGAAGCAAGGGGGAGAGGGTAGAGGGGGGTTGTAGGGTCAGAGGAAAGAGAAGGGGGGACCACTGCAGGTGAGGGGGATTAGCTGCAGCTTGAGGCCCAAAGAAACCAAATACAGATCTGTCAACCTAATCCTCACAAATAGAAAACAGAACGGCCCCAATCCCTCAACCCAGCACTCCCCATCCTTCTCCCTCTCATGTGCTCCCCCCAACCTCATATCCATGGCCCTGTTACCCTGGTTCTCATCAAGCTGTGTTGCCTCTTCACTAATGGCTCCTCAGACCAGCATCTCTAAAGAGGAGGTGACTGATCGCCAAGGGCTTTGATTGACAGTTAAGTAGAGCTTTACAGAGTGATGAGGACAAGACCTGAAGGGGTTAGGCCTCTCGCCACATAAGACAAAGATCTAAATGGGGCCTCTGTAGAGTTGGAGGGGCCATTATTAACCCCTCCCACCCCAGTATGGCCAGTGGTGAGTGTTATGTGGAGTGGGAGAGCAGCATATCATCAGGCCAGTACTCTCAGCTGATGACACAAGTGACAAAGTAAGTGGGTGATAACATTCTGCTGTGGATAAGTCTTACCACGCCACACATTATGGGAGGCCTAAATAAACCCTATCTCTGTCTGTCAACATCCCTAAACAGGGTCTGCAGAGCTGCTGAGTGCTATGAATCAGAGCCAGACAGCTGGGGTGTTCTTAAGTAGCTTGTTTCTGTGCAGATAGACAGGCAGACAGAAAGACAGGGTGAGAAAGATACATGATATACAGAAAATAAGGTACTGAAAGACAGAAGAAAGAAATACAGCTGCAGGATGCCAAATTCTATCATGATCACCTGATCAAGTTATGACTTATTCATAACTTGTCTGAGTCTTCCATGTGTTGTGGAAATGCGAAGCACAGATTTATAAATCCACAGAGGGAATGGAAAACACAAAGGGCAGAAGTTTAAAGCTGTTTAATGCATCTTTTTTCTTGCTCCTTTTCCGTCTGTCTCACAGCTGTGTCTCATATGTTCCTGAGGCCCCTGAAAGTGTCAGAGACCAGAAGGGGAACATTTGCAATCGCTCAGCCCCACCTGGTCGGGCTGTTTTAACAGGCCGGTACATCGTGCAGTGCACAGAGTGGGGCTGTGCCGAAAATGTAGACAAGGGTGGATCAGGCAGGCAGACGGGGGGAGACAAAAATGTGCCCCCTCCCTCTCCTCTCCCTGCACCCCAACCCCGCACTGCTTCATTTTAGGGTCAGTTTACCCTGAAAGAACATTTTACTGTACCCTCTGCAGGGTTGCTGGACTCGACCCCACCCCCACACCCGCTGCCTTCAAAGGAGCACCGCCCGCCGCTATCCAAGACAACATGCGAAATAAATATTAATCCGACCTCTGACCCCTCCTCTGAGCTGTTAAAGAGAGAGGGAGAGGGACAGATGGAGAGCGCACCAACTCTCACCACTTCACCCTCCACCAAAAAAGCGAGATGAAAAGGAGATCTTGAGAGAAGACAAAGGGTGTGAGTCTTTGTGTGTGTGTGTGTGTGTGTGAGAGAGAGAGAGAGAGAGACAGAGACAGATTCAGGGGTGTTTAAACGGCTGCTGTGTGGTCTGAGTGGCGGATATCATGCTCCAACCTGCAGAAGAGCCAAGGGGTGTGATGTGTGTGTTTGGGCAGGCAGGCAAATATCAGAGTGGGAGGTATGTGTGTGTGTAAGTATGTTGGTGTGCGTATGTTAAGTTGACATATTTCAGGTAATAAGATAATTCAGATAATCTTGAATGACAAAAAGCAGTAATGGTGAGTTTTTTAAGATGCATAAACACCAAATACACTATGGAAGTAGGACTTCCTACTGTAATTGGGTAAGAGAGGGGGGTGAAAGGACATCTAATAGGGTAGATTAAAGCACTGCATGTAACAGCATCTCTTCAATGTCATCTTCATTTTGTCTGTTCTCGTGATAGTAGGTTATCACGTCGTCTTCCATCTCTGTACGGAATAGGTTTGTTGCCTTGGCACATGTGTCTGTTCATTCCCAACAGCAACAGTGTGGTCTGTCAGTGCTAACCTATACCCTAAACAACAAACAGGCATTCAGCATTGTCTGTGCAATTTTGACAGTTAATACTCTTGCTTAAGGCTGCAGGTGGTTCCCTGTAAAAGGGTAAGTCATTGCCACTGTTGGTGTGTGCAAGTGCCTGAGTGTCTTCTGCATGTGTCTTAATGTGCTTGTGTGTCTATACATATGCATCTGAAAGTGAGTGAGCGGAGAGGACTTGTTCTGCTTTAGTTCCCTTGGTCAAAGGCCGCTCAGTGCAACTCACCCAGCTTGGCCTCAGCCTGTGCCCACTGTTTACTGTTACTGTCACTGGGGCCTTGGAGGCCCAAACAAAGGGGGGTCTGTTCCTATTGTCCTGCCCCAGAGTGGCAGCCCCTCTCTGGGCACTGACTGAGGCCAGGGGTAGTGGGGGGCTGGTGAGCAAGGGGGGCTTAGCTCTCACATCCAGCTAGAGAGCAGCATGGTTATAACTGAAACCAAGTCCCTTTCATGTCCTCTATCGGAAACTGCTGTAATGTAAACACCTGCGGCCATTAGCTGATTCTATCTGAGAGACCGGATAGCAGTGTTTATATGTTACAGGCTACCGCTGAAAGGCGATTTAATAGCAATATAGTGACTGGCGGATACACCAAATGAGTGGTGTCAAGAAATGCAGGCTTTGAGGCAAACCGCATTGCATTGTAATCTGAAAAAAATGGAGTAGGTCTGTTTCAAAATAAAGAACACCACATTAAATGGACAGGGAGGGGAGTTTCGTTTACCACAAGCTCATGCTGTCTTCCCCCTCCCTTCCCTTCCTTGCAATTATAGCTCAGAATCTTGAACTGTCCACCCAATTCCCAAACTCTGCCATTGAAGTCTAATTTGACTGTCATAAAATTACCTGGCATGCTGTGGTCCTAAAACATCTCAACTACTGAGCCAGTAAAAAAAGAGTCTCTCTGTGAATCTAAAAGTTTACCATTCCACAACGAGGAGGAGCTCTCGCCACATAAAGTGGTCATTAACAGTGAAAATCCCATCCAAAATCCCTCTCCCAGCATAGGAAAGCGCAGAGCGCACGAGAGGGTCAGGAACGTTCCATTAAAGTGTGGTGTTTAAGAGGTGCTGGGGCCAGGGGGGCAGACGGAGGGGTGAAACAGCTGCCAAACATCTGCACCCCTCCCTTTGAGCCTGCTCTCTGTCTGAGCATCGGGGCTGTCGTTACCAACTTCCTGTCCCAAGGAGCAGGGCCTGCTCAGTACTCACACAAAGGGCATGGGAGGCTTCAGAGTCCATAAGTAAGGGCATGTATAGCTAGGGCAGATGGACTGCTGCATATCTACTAACCTGCTCCAACCCTGCAGTACATCCAAACATTTCAGTTATAAAGGTTAATTCATAACATAGTACCTTTAAACATGCACCTGTTGCGCACTCCCAGATGGGTAAGCAAACCCTCACAGAAATTGAATTGACGTAAAGTAAGCTTTTTGAATCTTAAGACAACTCTGGTTTTGAACTCTACACCTTCAATAGATATTGAGGCTTATCAAAACATTTCCGCTGGAAAAAGTGGGATGTAATCATCGTAGACAGTAATATGAGGTTGCTATTGTAATGGGCACGCAGACATTCCCGCAGAAAGGTATTTTTAGCCGCAGGTGTATTATCACTGAAACCGTTTCTATCGCGAGGGACTCCCATGTTAATTTATGAGGCAATAATATAGATAGCATGAAAAAATCGACAAAGCTCCATCCCTACTCACCCACCATCTCTCTCTCTCTCTCTCTCTCTCTCTCTCTCTCTCTCTCTCTCTCTCTCTCTCTCTCTCTCTCTCTCTCTTCTCTCTATCTTACTCACGCACACACAAACACACGCTGTTGCGCTGTGGTTCACAATTCTCTCCCGCTCCTCCCAGCATATAGCGCCTCCTCATAACTTGTTCGTGGAACTCAGACATCGCACTCGCTGAGACACGTCTTGTCAACCTCGAAGTTTACGCGTGACTCAGACAATGTGCTAACACTGTAAGGCTATTATTGGTTGGTTTAGATAGATGTGAAAAAGACCAAAGTTGTGCATACCAGATCTCAAGACAAGAATAAGAGTGGACGTTTTAGCTGATTTGATGCTCCAATCGGGAATTCTTCCCTCAACATGAGGGTCAGTATCTGATCTAGGTATTGAACAAACCTATTGCTAAGTTCAATATCCTTGTTTTAAGTCTCTGTAAGAGAACTTAGCGTAATTACGCACGGCATCGAAAATGGTCTCAGCTTTGGATAGACGCGCTCCAGTTTTGTTACTCGTATGGGGCTATTGCGTCCTTGCGGACTCAGTCTTTACGAACTTTACTCTGGACAACGAAGTCCATTCTAGTTTTATCCACCGTCGTCTGAAGAGCCAGGAACGCCGGGAGATGCAACGGGAGATCCTTTCGATCCTAGGGCTACCACACCGGCCGCGACCCCATCTCCATGGGAAACACAACGCTGCCCCAATGTTCATGCTGGACCTGTACAATGCCATGTCTACGGAGGGAGAAGAGGACGGGTACTCCTACCCCTACAAGCCCGTCTTTACCACCCAGGGGCCACCGATTGCCACCTTGCAAGACAACAACTTCCTTAACGACGCAGACATGGTAATGAGCTTTGTCAATTTAGGTAAGTGTGTTACTTGTTTTCTTGTACTTTTGGCTATGCTTTCCTAGCAAAAGTGGCTTCAGTTGAATAGATAATGGAAGGCAATTGTTAAATGTTTTTATGTGACGTAGACCCTATTTATAATGTAGTGTTTTGTTTTTACAGTTCTATAGTTCGATTTCTTTCCTAATTCTTTTTTTATTTTTTGTTGGTTTGACTTTGTAGAGGAAAAATAAAAGGAAAAATAAAAGGAAATTAATCTTTGATATGTTAATTAGCTAAGAATCTAGGAGTGAGTGTTCCATACCTGTCTGTATGTCCCATGTGTACCTGGTCCCTGTGTTTTTAACATCCGTAGGCCTACAAAGTGCTGGTGTTGAGGTGGCCAGTCTGTTGGAAATGTTACCTGCAGTCATTTCAACATCAATTGCACTATCTTGAAAATGTGTGTCAACAAAGGAACACATTCAAAGTACATTTAGGTCTGAACAGTTATGCCTTCTTGAGTCATTGTCAGGTGCCTGGCAATGGATTAAGACATTACCTTTCTGAAAGGTTGGATGTTCCTAAAGCCTTATAGAGGATTGTATTACTTGTAATTCCTCTCTCTATTGCTATACAAGTACTGTACACCATTTACTTTCAGTTGTCTGGTGGATTTGTGTTGCTGTTCATAACTACTCTCTTTATTTAATCGGTTTGTGTTACTGTAATCTCTCAGGCCTGCTCTATCTTCAAAGTACTATAACTGTCAGCAATGACCAGAGCTTTAGTCCACATTATCACAACATTAGCAAGCATTCAGGGATTTATGGCAAGATAAATACACCACGACAAGTCAGTTTGTCAAAACTGATGCAATCATAGCAGTTGTGTGTCTCAGGACCAGCAGTTGAGATTTATTTGAACGGATAAATGTTTTTTTATAGAAGTATCGGCACCAACACAGACACTTTACAACTTGCTCAATAGTAAGAGTTTGACTAAGTTTAGCTAACCAACAGAATATAAGTGAATTGAGAGGGGTCCATAGGGAGGTTTTGGGAGTGTTAGATGAATCCTGGAGAGATAATTGTTGGAGTAACTTGGCAGAAGAGAGGGAGGTGACACTCGTTTCTCCGGTGCACCGTATAATTACAGTGGGAGCTGCTGCATTGTGACTATTTTTGACAGGCTGTGACACAAATGGATTTGACCGCAAAAGCTTGCTCAGTCAAGGACCTCTCCTTCGCGTCCCAGACCAAGGTCAGTGTTGCAGAAGGCAAGGAAAGAGTCACAACGAAGAGAGGCAGGGAGTAGAGAAAGGGAGACTGTTTTTAAACTTTGTCTCCCTTCTTGTGTAAATCTCTGATCTTTTAGGCAGACATAACTTCTCATAACAAAGTTTCACCTCAGCTTGAAAGAATATTTAGATTTTTTGTATGAGAAAAAAAAGAAATCATAACTGAGTCCCTCTTGTGAAATGGAGACCTTTTGGCAGGAGGTTGCAATGTTTTTTCTGTAACTAGCGGCATGTGAGTGAAGCTCTAATAAAAGTCATGTTGGCATTCTTGTCCAGAGTCACTTCCACTCTCCAGTGAGCATGAGGAACTGTGGCCTGGTAACCGAGGGCCATCTTCCCACTCACATGCTGAACTTCCTTCATGGCACACTGCATCCATCTCACCATATATCAAATTATCGGTGTCACTCATTTGGGTATAAAGTGAACGTTTGTCTTTGTGATGTCACCACCGTCTGACGTGTGTTCCATCTATCAATGGGTCCTTTGTGAATGCTCTTGCTGAGTCTCATGTGATACCATCATATATAAGCCTGTCTTGATCTAATCCACCTGATGATATGCAGATGAAATAACCTTTACGTGAGAGAGAAGGAGAAAGGTTGGAGGATGTGTGTGGGTAAGGAGTAGAGGGGGCAAGGGGAGCTACTGATATGCTATATATTCGTAGAGACCAGAAAGTTCTTTATTTCCCCTCAGAAGTTAGGTACCTCACCACCAAGGCTATTTCCAAGGTACATTTTTTGAGAAAATAACTGCTTAGCAGTGGCTTGGATTCCAGTGTTCTTTATATACATTTGGCAGATTTATATATTATGGCAACAGCAGTGTGTCCAATTTTACTAATATGCCCTTCAACATGCTGGTAAGAGGGGGGAGGGGTTGTTCTGCATGACCTTGATTTAGAAGTTTTAGAAGCATAAGGGAGGGAAACATGGCTGTAATGGTCATATTCACAGTTTACTGACCAAGTCTTTGTGCAGTTCATGCCTGCCACAGTGAGACACTATCCTCCACTTTAATATTGTCTGTAGTGTAGTCCATGGCATGATTCAGAACCAAATTCAATTCTATGCAAATTTTTGGGGGGCTGGTGTGATGTGTTTCGCTGGCTGTGTTGTCAATATAGCTGTATCTCAGGGCATTCATCTTCAGTGTAGGGTGGGTGGGGTGTGGCTTGTGGGACAGGGGGCAGTGGTCTCCAGAGTAAGGTGGTTGGGGTGTGGACTAGGGGACAGACCCCTGGGTCAGGGACGTCCTCTGTCTGAGTAACCTCAGTTAAAAGCCCAGCTGTGTAAATGGCTTACGGCATACACGCAGAATGTACACCTCTACACGCAACATGGGTCGCCCCCGGCCTTGGGTGTGTGCTGAACATGTAAAGACAACACGCCAAAATGCTGAAACTCTTGACTTCTTAAAGTGCCAGTCAGCTTTGCCATCAGTTCTTCCATGTTTGCCCTGCTGATTACTGGACTGTGTGGGCATTTCCCCACTGAAAGAAAAATGGACAGCGGAGAGATGCATGAGGGAAAGCTTTGGATATTTAAAGGGAAAATGTAATTGAAAGATCATGCTTAAAACTAACCACCTTGTGGGTTGTCGCCCATAATGGCCAGGATGATTGACATTCCGCCATTTCTTCCAAAAACACACGCACATGCACATATGCACACACACTCACACACTCCCCTTTGGGTAATTATTTGATATGGTCCCTGGTGGTCCCTTGCGTATTAGCCCTCAGCCACAGTGAATTAAGGCATTTCCCCTTCAACAAACCACAGCTTCCAGCGCTCTGGGCTGCTTGGCTTGGCCGAGCTTGGCTGGACTGGTGGTGAGAAGTCCCTTTACGCGCACGCACACACACACACACACACACACACACACACACACACACACACACACACAGTGATGCACATGCATCACAGGGCCGCAGGGTGACTTTCACGTTTAGTATTTGCATCTGTCACGTAAGAACACAAAGACTGGCATCACCTGCGTCGGGGTTTTACGGCCTATATTCTCCTCACCTCCGGGTGTAAGGTCTAACTCTCATGTGTTATCTTCAGATGTGTTAGTCACAGCTTCCTCCTTCGCCTCGCTCGCATGCAACCCTGCGTGGATTAACCTAGCCTGAGGTCATTGTGAGGATTGTGTGTGAGAGAGAGTAAGCTAGAGAGAGTGGAAGAGAGAGACAGAGAAAGGCTGTGTGAGTAAATACATGAAACTATGCTTGTTCTTTCTCTGGCATGTGCGTAACCAGAGCCTGGCTGATGACTCCCTGGGTGTGTAATAGTCCTGCTGTAAGTCAGCCACTCTGACCGGGGAGATGCCAAGGGGGGTCGTCATAAAATCAAATCTCCAGTTTGGCATGAACACTGTCACGTGTCAGCAAATGTCAGCTTATTTAAAAAACAATGCATTGCTGGAGTGCATTTTATTTGTCCAATGTTCTGCTGCTGTCAATGTGCTCCAGATGTGTTCAACAGTTCACTAGATGGACATGTTTAAACAAACAAAGCTAGAGTTCTCTGTGGTTTCCCTCCTCTTCTTGTGTCAGCATGGGAACAATCGACATGAAGGTAATATGAAGAGTACAGTATATATATGTACAATCCACTCTCTCACTGTTTATGCTGTGGAGAGGGGAATTGAATACACAGTTTTTAAAACAAAGCATGTGGATTCTTGCTGGATTATATTAGAATAAAATGTGAAATATCTCTGCCTTCCAATAAATCACTGCACAACATATGTTCAACACATTTCAAAACAAAACAAATTGGAACAGTGATAAATGATGTATGCTACACTGCTGAACTAATCTTTGACCCGTGGTTGTGAGTAGTGAAGGAAATTGGATAGCTGATCTTAGTCAGAGTCTGCCAGGTGGTAAACTGGGATGGTGACTCACCACCAACAACAACAACAACAACAGGTAATTAGGGCAGGGGTTTCTATGGTAACACGGCAGGGCACCACCTGGCCCCCTGCCACCCCTACACCCTAAGTCGTGCCCATGGGAGGTGGCACAGAGCTGGCAGCCAATTCACTCCACTTTATGGTGGGTGTTAATAGTAATAATAAGGGGTCTGGAGAAAAAAAAAAAGAGTTCTAATTGGCAAATTTATTTGGATTTATTAGAGGGTTTGGCAGTCAGACCGTATTGTGTCATTCCACGCTCCCACCTGCATGCTCGGAAGCACTTACGTCATGTTACAGTCATGGTAAAGTTACATTGTTGTCATGGCAAAGCCCTGTATTTAATCACATTTAAAAGTCTTAAGGTTTGATTATTGGTATCTAGGGGTGGATTGCATAGAGACCAGGCTGCTTGGTGTAGGACAGCTGTTGGTAGTGTCTATGTGTGTGGATGTGTTTGTGTGTGGATGGCTGTGGCGTAGATGGGAAGATGTTAGTGAAAATATCCAAGACAATTCACAAGCACATCAGATAATCTCTCTCTCTCTTTCTGTCTTTCTATCTCTCTCTCTCTATCTCTCTCTCCTTGCATTCCTGTCCTCAGTGGGACTGAGGTTAATACAGATGTTTCTCTCTGTCTGCAGGCCAAAGCAGCTGTGCAGAGTAACTCTATCTCTTCACAGTCCAGCAGAACCCCTACCTCACCCCACCCCCATCCCTGTCCTGCTCACTTCTACCCCAGCCTCCTTGCCTTGCCTCAGTCCCACCACACTGAGACCAGCCTCACACTGGCTTACCAAACATAGACACCAGCAGTGACACCAGCAGTGACACCAGCAGTGACACCAGCAGTGACACCAGCAGTGACACCAGCAGTGACACCAGCAGTGACACCAGCAGGCCTCTCTCCGCCTGCCCTTCACTGACTCTGTGAGGTGTTGCTTCCTCTCCTACCGACTGATTTATGTGATCACTTTGTAACACACTCCCTTTGGATTTACTAACCAATGCACGTAAACACACATACACATGTGCACACACACTCACATGGACAAGCACACAAACTTTGTTTGCACAGAAAGAATGTTCTGAAGCTAATTAGTGTCAGAGAGTGCATGTTTTATGGCCTACATGCGCTGGTCAGAGAGTGAACCAGGGCAAAGGAATGTAACAGTAGCTTCAGGTAGCCACTGTTGCACTTTGGTAATTACAGTCATGTTGCTGCTACCTTCCCTAATGCTAGACTCTAGGTTGTGGTTTAGAGAGCAAGTACAAAGAAAATCAGAAAAATAAGATTGCCCGCTCGCGATATAAAAGTCAAAGAATCACATTCCTTTGGTATTTCATTCCTTGTGTAATCACCTGAAAAGCTCCAGACATCTGGATGTTCCTAGTCTCCTTCTCTCTCTCGGACATGCTGAGACACTTGCTGTGAGCGATGATGAAACAGGCTGCGGGTGGGACTTGTCAAAAGGCCCAGATGTAGGAAGGCAGTGGCGGGTGTTCTGGCTATGCCGAGATGACGGACGGTGCACACTCAAGGCCAGGAATGTTCAGCCAGGGAGACTCTTTCTAATCATGCCTCTGTCTTAGCCTGGGTCATATTCACCATAGGAGTCACTCTGACATAAGTCACCCCTGGGATGGCATGTAAACACTGCAGAATATGGCCTGATGGGTGGAGAGAGAGAGAAAAAGAGAAAGAGAGAGAGAGAGAGAGAGAGAGAGAGAGAGAGAGAGAGAGAGAGAGAGAGAGAGAGAGAGAGAGGGTGAAATGAATCCTAAATTCCGAGTGTTGGGAGAATTGGGAGCTTATGAAAGCAAGAGATAGATAAGGTGAGGAGTGATTCACACCCAGCTACTCTGTAGTCTGGGCAGTAAAACATTTGACATGCTCCAGTATCTCAAAGTAGTCTCCGAGTAGTGGAGTAAATACTTCTGTAACAGAAACTGCAACAGGTAACATGAGAAAGAGAGAGACCTGTTTTCTTGACTTCCATGATGGAGGGCAGCATGCAACATAGTGTGCCCCAGAGAAAGGGCCCAGATGTGGGCCAGAGCTGAGCCAGAGACCCTGGGACCTTCAGCTCTGCTGGGAAAACAAACAAACACAACTCTGTGGCTGCTTTGTACTGAGGCCCTTAACTAGAGAGGGGAGGAGGAGAAGGAAAGGGGAGGAGAGGGGAGGAAAGGAGACGAAAGGAGAGGAGAGGAGATGAATTGAGGGGAGTGGAGAGGAGAATACTTTTACAGTGAAAAACCTACCCTACCCTGTGACCAGCTGCTTCACATGTTGTATGTTGGTGTTCCTAGTTGAAGATTGCGTTTGCGGAAGACAGTAATGTCAAACAGATTCCTGCTCCATCAGCCAAATCAAAGCTTGTAAAAGCCAAGCTACAACTGTTACCAAGTGTTTTTATGACGAGTGCTGAAATATAGTATCAATTTAGTGTGAAATATGAATTTGATGTGGCAGTTTTCAGTTTATTTAAGGAACGCCAACAGCTATAGCCTGGGTGTTACACCACATCCTTCACAACTATTTTTTATTTATTTGAAAAGGAATGGTTGTAATTAAACTAAATAAACAACAAGCTCTTAAAATGAGGGTGCCAAAGTGCCGTCATGTGTGCATTGGATGCCGCCAAGGGTTTTGGGGCAAACTATAAAAATGTTTACACCGACACTGGGATTTCTCCTGCCTGTGTCTCTAATACGCACACTGCTTGTGTGTGTATCTGTATGCATGTGTGTTATATGTATGTGTGTCTGTGTTATGTGTGTGTGTTACATGTGAAGTCTCCTGGGGTATATAATAAGAGGCGGCTTGGCTGGTTGAGGAGAAGGGTGTGGTTGCTGCAGCCGCAAAATGAAAGAACATAAAAAGGGGGGAAGAGAGAAAAGCGACAGGGAAAACGAAGGGCTGTGGTTCTCTGTCTCTGTGAGCTGTATCCCCCCGGCTGAGAGGAGGGAAGGATGGTTACTGTGGCATCAACAGACAGATCTGATAACTACAATAACTCTGATAACTCTGATAACTGCCTCTCTGGGTGTCGTCGTGCTGCTTCTCTCAGAACACTGGGTATGGACACCACGGAGCTTGCAGTTCAGACCATCTGCCAGGCTCCCCTTCTCTGTTCCCTGTTTACTTAATAGGCTAGCTGGCGGCCTGGCATCACACGTTCCTGGAGCTGTGTCCTCCGGCCCTCCAAGAGCACAAGGTGGCTGCAGCTGGCCCAGCAGTGTGAGAGGCAGCTGGGCTGGCGGGAGATGCCAGGGAGGGTGTACCCTGAGTCAGACACATTCCTCCAGGGCCAGCCTGTGGATGCTCAGTAAATCTGGGGTTCAGAGGGGAAGTACACCTCCATAACGTCCAGTGGAGCGTGAGGTGGAACCCTGCTCTCATGTTTATGGTCTCTCCTCTGACTGCAGCACTAAGGAGAGACGGGTCACCACAGACCAAACACACGGCACTCTCCCTCTCCTCTCTGATGTCTGAGTACTGGAGCTACTTCCTTCACACACACACATATGGCATAGTCTTATTAAAACACACACATACACATACACACACACACACACACTGGTGAGTTAATGGCTTTTAAGAGTTCGGTAAGTTATAGCAGGGGCCCATTCCCTAGGAGCCATTGCTGTCATGTGTTGCAGCAGTGTAAATACATTGCAGAGGCATGATGTCATCAGTAGTCGCCAGTGGGCAGGATGTTTCCTAACGTGGTAATCACTCTACTGCGGGTAGTCACCCGTTACCCGGGAGATATAACCCACTTTCCTCTTTATAGGATAAACATCTTGATCAATCGTCATCTCTCTCACTCTTTCTTTCTTTCTTTCTTTCGTACTTTCTATTTATCTCTCTTTCTCTGGGGTTTATGGAAAAAGTGACACATGTTCTTTGTGCCATGTTGAAAACATTGTTGGCTGGTATTCTGAAGTGTCTGCAAAAAGTCCTCTAGAGGACAATGTTTTACTAAAGCAAAAATTGAAAAGAAGAAATGGTGCTTTGAAAAAGTGGAAAAACCGAGAAAAAAAAAGGATGAGATAATTGTTGTGCTCCAGTTAGCACTCTGCAGGTCAGAGTGTGTGTGATAAGAAGCTGAGGCATGACTCTTACGAGGCATCATAATCTCCTTGTTAACCCTGACTCTGGCCTGGTTGACTGGCTCCAGGTCTTATCGCACTCTCTCTCTCCCTCTCTCACCTGCCCAACATCTGGCCTTAAGGAAGGGGGAAAAGGGGGAGGGGTGGGGTTGTGGAGGAACGGTTGTCTTATGAGGAGGGGTTAGGGGGCTTGAGTGTCCCCCCCTGCAGGGTGGCGGAAGCACGCGGGCAGAGGGCAGCCAGGGCTGTGAGGTGTGAGGGGGCTGGACAGACACTTGTCCTAATGTGAGCCGTCAGTTCTGTCTGCTGTTGCTCCGGAGGCCGAGGTGTCGGAGAAGTGTTTGAGGTCCACTGGCTCGGCGGGGTAGAGGGGGGGAGAGGGGGAGGAGAGAACGAGGAGGGGAAGGAGAGGAAAGGCGGGTGAGAGACGGGTAAAGGGCAGATGCAGCCCAGTCTGAGTGTGGGTGGGTCTGTCTCAGTCCTAACTCATGGCTTCCTTCATGGACTGGGTTTGGAGTGGTTGCTGTAAATAGGGTCATGGTTGACTTCTGTTTGCCAGGTGGGATGCAAGCCTGCATGCAAACTCACATCACTGCATCTCTACTGTGGTCTGTACATGTGTGGGACTTCAAGAGCCAACGAGGTGGTTCAAATATCCACACCCAACTCATAACCACATTCAGCATCTTGATAAAAGCTACAGGCCTACATCTGTGTCATGGGTGTACGCTGTGTCCTTCCAATGTGCCTGAAGGAACACCTGGAATAAATGTAGTTTACTTGAGTGTGTTTGTGTGTGTGTTGTTTTATATGCATCTCGAAGAGTGTGTGACATTTCTAACACCAGTGCGCTAATGGACAGTGTATAACTGATTCAGAACCAGTGAGTTGACTGGGTTGTTATGTGCACATTTCTGTGTCTGTAGGTGTGTGTTTCTGAGTTTGTGTGCATGTGTGCATGTTTGTGTGCATGTTTGTTTAACACAGGTGGGATGATGGCCACTCACTTCCTCCCAAAGGAAGTCATAAATGTGCCCGCTTGGCTTTAACGGCTCCTCTGCCTCACATCTAATGACTGCCATACTACTGTAATTACCATGGAGGCAGAGAGGGAGGGAGGGAGGCAGAGAGCGACAGAGACTGAGAAAGAGAGAGGGTGAAGAGAGAGATGGGCGGGGGGTTGATGAGTTAGCAGCATGCTGGGGCTGTTTTTATTCTCTGGGAAATAGAAAGAGGAGGAAAGAGTGAAGTAGAGACTGCACGAGGGCACAGATGGTTTAGAAAGCGGGGAAAGAAAGGGTAACTGTGGGAGTTTCACAGAAGCATCCAGATGTTGTCAGAAGAACAGGTAAAGGGCTTTTCCAGTGGATGGGTGGACAGCTAATCTGAGACCAAGGGAACAGTTCTGGCTTTGTCCCCAGAGGGAGTTCACCTGCTCTGGGCCACAGGAGGAGGGAGAGTTCTCTGGTGGGACCAGTGAGCCCCAGAGCAGGGGTACAGGGGATTAAGGAGAGAGGAAGACAGAGTTTGAGAATCAGGTTGTAGGGATTCCCCCAAAAAGAATCTCTTCCTTGTTTAAGCTCATTTGGGTTGTTTAGTCCTATTCACACAGTACGAGAGAGGAAGGGTTTACTCTGCATGTGTATGTGTGTATTTAAACCAACCTGTCTGAGACAGATTTACACAAACAGACAGATCTGTTTGTGTGAATTGAGAGTTCAGAGAGTCCCTATTAATGTCATGGCACTGCACCATATACAATCCATTTAAAGGGCACAGGCAGAGGTCAACTCATTGCATGGTAAACAACATGAAACTGCTGTACACTTGAATAGGTTCAGTATTGGTCACAGAAAGACCTTAGATGTACCCAATGGGGCTGGGTGCTCAGCCTGTCTGTCCTTAACAGGGCTGAGAGCTTGGCTGTGTTTATGCTGTGGTGTGTCAGGAGACAGACGACACCCCCGTCAGACACGGGAGGGAGATGGAAAAGCTCTTTAGCTGCTGCGCTGTCTGGGTCTGTGCCAGTCTGCCAGGGGAGAGGTGGAGGCCTGGGCACACAGTAACATCTCCATTTATAGAGAAGCCCTGAACGATAGAACTCCCTTTGTTCCATATTAGCCCACCTAGCCAAATACTAGTCATGTACACACCAATGCCCTTTTGACTGGACAGCCCTCCCCCGCTCCCCTGTTCTGCCCGTGAGCAGGTGTTGCAGCACTGAAAGCTGTGCTGAAGCTCTTCACCAGCAGTAGAATGTGTGCAGTCAGTGTGACCTTGTGAAGGATGGCTTGGTGGGGGCGAGGGCACCATGAAAGTCCCCATTGATGAATCCTGGCACAGGTGTGGATGGGGTGGAGATTCCAAGTGGTTCAGGGCCAGACCTGGGCTTCCTATTGCCTGAGATGCACAGTATACAATGGTTTCCATGGTTTCCTGTTTACCCTATGACTGAGAGTGAGTAGAGAGCAGTCCTAGGCCAGTGTGTGCTGGTATATAGGAGTGTGTGAGTCCTTATGGGAGAACCAGGACAATGGGACCCTAAAGCCAGCCTTACTAATGGCCAACTGAGCTGTGGTCTATTCCAGAGAAATTAGATCCATGCCTTTACCCTGCACTGCCTAATCAGACAGTGCTGCCTTTGTGCAACACACACAGTCGGCAAGCATGTTCGATGGTGATAGGAGAGGATGGCGGGAAGGGAAGGGAAAGATAAAAGCAGTTTGTGCTGATAAAAGCAAAAGAGTAAGGAGAAGAGAGAGAGAGACAGAGAGAGAGAGAGAGAGAGAGAGAGAGAGAGAGAGAGAGAGAGAGAGAGAGAGAGAGAGAGAGAGAGAGAGAGAGAGAGAGAGAGAGAGAGAGGCAGAGAGAGAGAGGAGGAGAGTTGGTTATGTGCTTGGTTCTGTGTTTCTAATCCCGGTTACATATAACATTACACCTGCTCTTTCATGTATGATGTAAAGAGAATGTGAGTGTGTGTGAGAGAGAGAGGCAGAGAGAGATACAGAGAAAAGCAGAGAGAGAGAGAGAGAGAGAGAGAGGAGAGAGGGTGGAGGCCTGAGCCTGGGCAACAGCAGTCCTTTCTGTTCTGTCCATGCTGTGCAGAGTTCCGAGGAGTGCTCATAAAGAGCTGTTGAGTAGCAGGGCCATGTCCCACAGTGAGGGGGTGGGGTTGTCAGAGGGTCTTCTCTGGCTCCCCCCTCAGTCCATGGGTCACCTGGCAGTATATTGGCAACAGCTGAGGGACAGACAGGGTCTGTGTCTGTTGTGTGGTAGATCGCCAGGAAGCCAGTCATCGCAGATGTCCTCAAAGGCACTCACTACAAATGGGCTGTAAATGAAACAGGATATGTAGCAGGAATCAGATGCAAGTTTATAGGTTTTGCAACGTGTGTGTTTGGGTATGTGTGTGTGGGTGTGTGTTTGGGTATGTGTGTGTGGGTATGTGTGTGTGGGTATGTGTGTTTGTCTGAGTGGTGGGGGGTCTCAGGATGAGGGGAAGTGAGTGGGTTGACTGGGGAAGAAGGAGGAGGTGATTGATAGGACAGGGAGATATTGATAGACAGGGCATGGAGGGGACTGCCCTGGGACTGTCTGCTCTCTGGGGCTGCCTGCTGGGACACTAAGAGGGGTCGGGGTCAGGGGGTCACGAGGGTCGGGGGGCTAACTGAAACAGCGGAGTCCCCCCCCCACCCCTCGCCGGCCCCCCTCATGAGATCCAGATGAGGGGCAGAGGAGATGACTCTCCAGGGATCAGAGGGGAAGAGGGAGAAGAAAGGCCTCTCGTAAAGCTGTCACAGGGAGTGTGCATCTCTCTATCACGGCTCCACATGATATCTGCCCTACTCTAGCCTGTTGGGGATGGATGTCTCAATCATGGGGGAGCACATGTACCACTCAGCACACGTAGATGGGTTCCATGTGGACCGGACACTGTCTCCCATTGCATTCAAGCTGTGGCCCAGTCTCAGCACAGACACATTTCAAGGCTCCTTCCACCCAGAAACGTATTTCTGAGAGTCACCTTTTGGCACACTGTGTGGTGTCTGATCTAATTGAGTATGTTGCGTGTGTGTTTCAGATAACGACTGACACTCTCTCTGATGTGTGTGTTTCAGATCATGCCCGATGTTCATTGTGTCTGGGGTGTGTGTGTGTGTGTGTTTCTGTATTCCAGTGGAGCACGATAAGGACTTCCTCCCCGTGCGACGACACCATGGAGAATACCGTTTTGACCTATCACGGATCCCCGAGGGGGAGGCAGTCACAGCTGCAGAGTTCCGGATATACAAAGACTTCATCCACGAGCGCTTTGACAATGAAACATTCCTCATCAGTGTCTACCAGGTTCTGGAGGAGCATTTCGACAGGTGAGCGGGTGTGTTTGTGTATGTGTATGTTGGCGTATATATATGCATGAATTGAACCTGTCCAAACGGTAGTCTCTTAATTGCTTTTTGGAAGTTTCCACAATGCGTGGAGTGAGTGTGCTGCTTTCCCTTGTGTGGACTGTCTGAGCCCACAGGAAGGTGTGTGAGCCCCACTGAGGAATGGCCCATGCCTTGCTTCCCCCTGCCCTCCTACTCTTCTTGCCCCCCTGTCCCATCTCTGCCCTCTCCCCCTGCCCCCTCCGCCCTCCCCCTGCCCCCTCCCCCCTGCCCCCTCTTGCAGGGTTCTGTTGCCCTCCCAGGTCCAGGGGGAACAACACGGTCATTTATCCATGTGCCAGACTGCTGCTGAGGTACATGAGCCCAAAGCTCTATGACACTCTATCAGCCCTGGGATAGATGGAGGTATACATGCCGACGGAGGGATAGAATATCAGATAGGAGGAGATGAGAACATGCCCCACTTTAGAACAAGGATTCATAGTTGGATGAGAATTTAAAGGAAAACATTTTCCCTCTAGTTTTGTCAGTATTCTGTCTCACTCTCCCTTTCTCCTTCCCTCTCTTCTGAATTCCTGCTGGTGATGAACTGTGTGTAGTGTATGAATAGAGCAGTCGTTTATAAAGCCATTATTGTCAATTAAGGAAATGAAGTGTTCCCCTGGGCCGTGCCATCTGGAGCCCCCTCCTCCCTGCTTCCCTCGCTTTCTCTCTCTCTCTCTCTCTCTCTCTCTCTCTCTCTCTCTCTCTCTCTCTCTCTCTCTCTCTCTCTCTCTCTCTCTCTCTCTCTCTCTCTCTCTCTCTCTCGCTCTCTCTCTCTCTCTCTCTCTCTCTCTCTCTCTCTCTCTCTCTCTCTCTCTCTCTCTCTCTCTCTCTTTCCCTCCCTCCCTCCCTCCCTCCCTTTTTCTTTCTCTCTTTTCAGCTCTCACTTCCTCCGCTCATTTTGCTGCTCCACTTTACACCTCACCACTCAATATACTGTACCTCATCCTATCATGGTGTTTTATTGCTGTGTCATTGCCGATTATTAGCCCATTGTTTTTAAATACTACATCTATATTCATTTACAGCATGCGTGTGGATTTTGGTGTGTACATGTCTTTATATGTGTGTGTATGTGTGTTTTGTAAAGGGAGTCAGACCTATTGCTGCTGGACTCCAGGGTTATCTGGGCAGCAGAGGAAGGCTGGTTGGTGTTTGACGTGACGGTGACCAGTAACCACTGGGTCCTGAACCCAGGGAGGAACCTGGGTCTACAGCTGGCTTTGGAGAGCATCCACGGTAGGTAGACTTCATCCAGAACCAGAACTAGAACCACCTCAGCCACAAGCAGAACCAGCTCAGCCACAACCACAAACAGAACCACTCACTTCATTTAGAATCCAGACAGAACGCTCTGACCCAGAGAGGTCGGAATCGGATCAGGGTAGATATTCCACTGGTAGAAACAGCATAGAAGATCCACTCTCTGAAAGCTGCCAGACCCTCATCCTGTAGCCCGCAAAGAATCCTTCCCAAGCTAGCTTTCCTATGATTACAGTAATATGACATCATCTTGTGGAGGAGTTAGTATCAGGAAGCTGCTGAGTGAAAACATCAACAATATTAACAACAGCCCACTGTGTGATAGACTCTTATCACAGAGGACAGCAAGATCTTACATGTTCGCAAGAACAGACACACTCTCTTTCATGTTGAATAGGGTGGTGTGTCGGTGTGCTTGTGTATGTGTGTGTGAGTTGGTGGTGGGGTGAAGGTGTATGTGGGAGGATGTTTTTTGGCGAGCATGTGCAGAGAGGTGCGTGGGACGTCCCGTTGCCAGCGGCGACAGGCAGCCTTGGTTTACCTCGGCTGATCAGAGGAACATTCCTGTGCGTAAGGACAGACTATACAGTACAACACAGATACACTTTGATGTCCGGCAACACATTCATGTTTGACATTTAGACGGAGGAGAGAGCATGAGAGTAAGGCAAAGGAATTCAAAAAGGAAAACCTCATTTGGGAAAAACATCCACTGAATAACAAGGAGACACCAAAGACATAGTTCTTATCAGGCCTGACAGAAGGGCCACACACGTTCAGATACACACACATTAAATAACCCTTAATATTATTTTCTCCATCCCTCAAAAACCCCCATGCCTCCCTCCCTTTCTGTCTCACAGAAGCACACATGCATACACACACCCAGAAAACAAGATGGTAAACAAAGAGCCAAGAGATCCCATGTCTGATACCCGTATCTTTGTCTCCCCCTGTAGGTGAGAGTGTGAACCCCCGGACGGCAGGGCTTATTGGGCGCAGCGGGCCCCAGAATAAACAGCCCTTCATGGTGGCCTTCTTCAAAGCCACGGAGGTGCACCTGCGCAGCATCCGCTCAGCAGGGGGCGCCAAACAGCGGAACCCCAACCGTTCTAAAGGGGCCAAGGGCCAGCAGGAGGCTCTCAGAGTGGCCAACATCGCAGGTGAGGGGGCTGTGTCTGGGACACAGGTGTGTGTATGTGTGCGCGGGTGTGTTATAAGTATGGATGTTGTGTGTTTTTTAGTGGTGACGTGAGTCCATTCCCTTACTGAGCCGCTCTGGATGACTTACTCTCCACATATCGACAGGGTTACAGCCAACACACACACACAAATCACCCAGAGAATGCCTTTGTTTTGGTGCCGAGGGAAAGGCTACCAGAGCATGTGTTGGCTAGGTCTGTGGGTCGGAGGTGCGAGAGAGTTGAGTTTATACAGAGCGCTGGAACACTGGACCATAATGCCTTCGCTTCAAATAACCCTCCGCCATCCTGTTTATTTACACCAGCATTACAGCAGGCCCAGGGCCAAGAGCTCTGCATGGGGGGGGGGGGGGGGGACAGAGCACATCTGTAGTGTGGGGAGGGCGGGCCGGACCGAGCTGGACCGGGCCAGACCAGAACACCTCTGCTCGCAGGGCCTGTGTGGAGGGCTGGATGGTCTCTGTTAAATAACTGATGAGAAGCAGTCATCTCTGATCACTTCCAACTGGACCGACCAGCACAAGCAATGTTGCACAGAACCCCCTGCGGGTCTGGGGCAGAGCAGAGAGGAGATGTGAGGAGAGGAGTGGAGAGGAGAGGCAGTAATAGTCAGAGAGTGAGAGAAGCAGAAGTCTGGGAGAGTGAAGGGAAAACATTGGTAAATCTTGGGAAAACTCCATCTGTTTTGGACAGTAGGACTTCCAACCCTCTGAGCGTCCTGACCTGTGGATCATCCAACTCAACAGCCTTCTGCTCTGATCTCTGTTCAGATGTTAGGACTGTGGATCATCCAACTCAACAGCCTTCTGCTCTGATCTCTGTTCAGATGTTAGGACTGTGGATCATCCAACTCAACAGCCTTCTGCTCTGATCTCTGTTCAGATGTTAGGACTGTGGATCATCCAACTCAACAGCCTTCTGCTCTGATCTCTGTTCAGATGTTAGGACTATGGATCATCCAACTCAACAGCCTTCTGCTCTGATCTCTGTTCAGATGTTAGGACTGTGGATCACTAGACTGACCTCTGTTTTTATCTGGCCTGGTGGCCGTCTCTGTTTGTTTGGGTGTGTTTTTGCTGGGTCTGTCTGTCTGTCTGTCTGTCTGTCAGTCTGTCAGGGTCTGCTGAACTGAATCTGTCTGTCCAGATGTCCTGTTGATGAGACATAAAAGTGAAAGAAACGCATATCCTGAATGTAGTACGGTATGCAATTGTGTCAATAATATAATCTTCCTCTTTCTTTCTCTCCCTCCCTCAGAGAACAGCAGTGCTGATCAGAAGCAGGCGTGTAAGAAACATGATCTGTATGTCAGCTTCCGAGACCTGGGGTGGCAGGTACGGAGCGCATCCCACACATTCCTCCACACCCCCACCTCCTCTCCTCTTTCCTCTTCCTCTCATCGCTCTTCTTTTTTTCACCTACCCACTCCAGATTGTCTTCCCCCTCCATACCTCCCACTACGCTCTTTTGATTCCTACGCTGGGTTCCACGATGACGCACGGCTAACCGCACATCTCTGTGTCTGTGTCGCCAGGACTGGATCATCGCTCCAGAGGGCTATGCGGCGTACTACTGCGAGGGCGAATGTGCCTTCCCTCTCAACTCCTACATGAACGCCACCAACCACGCCATCGTGCAAACACTCGTAAGTAGTGAGGACGTGACCAATCCAGTTTTGTCATGAGGGCCTCCCACCAGCAATGTGTGACCTCCACACCTCCCTGTCCCCCTGGCGCAGGTCCACTTTATCAACCCGGAGACGGTGCCCAAGCCCTGCTGCGCGCCCACCCAGCTGCATGCCATCTCCGTGCTGTACTTCGACGACAGCTCCAACGTCATCCTCAAGAAATACCGCAACATGGTGGTCCGAGCCTGCGGCTGCCACTAGGGCCACACCATGACCCGCCCTCATGCACACACACGCACACGACACACAACCACACACACACACGGGACAATCACACACACACACACGGGACAATCACACATACACATGCAGACATACACGCACATTCACGTGCATACACGCACACACAGATACACTCATCCTGTGCTTTCTACTGTGTATATAAGACATTAAAACAGTGATTGTATAGTTATCCACAGTCAACAATCCTTTGTTATTTTTATGTGTATGTGTTTATTGTAGTTAATGTGATTTGTATTAATGTAGATGTTATTTTTTAATGCTTTTTCTATGACTGACCGGCCTAGATTTGGGAGGTTTTTATCTGAGAACTTTCATGTACAATACTGTGTAAATAGTTTTTAAACAAAGACAGAAGTGTATTTATTTCTTGGGAGTGTTAAGGTTAGGGCAGTGTAAACCCTTGTACTTTACTGTCTATGTTTTACAGCCATTTTACCATGTGTTACTCAAACATACAGAGGCTTGGAGACACAAATGTTGTCATCAGATTCAAAAGATAAAACACTTTGGCACCATAGAAAGGTCTACTGAGGAATAATAATCGTCACATACAAACTCGCTCTCACGCTCCCCTTCTCTCCTCCTCCTCCTCCTCTCTCTTTTTCTGTCATGTTTTCTCTACACGGTGGAGGTGGTAAATCCCTCGGCTGTGTGGAGCAGCAGGCTATGCTGTCATGGGAACCACCCCAGCCCAGACGGGGCCCTGCCTGCTGGAGCACACACCCTGTTTTATACACACGCTTCTATTTGACTCAGATGGATAAAGTAAAGTGATCTCATCACTCGTCCTATCGTGACACTTCTTGGGCATCCTTTAGCGTTATATCATGATGCAGGAGGTTAGGGTTTGGGTGGACCTGACGCGTCAAAATCCTGAAGCTGTAGGGGACCTTGTGTGTCGGAACAGTGATGCTAAGGCTTCTGAGTGGCAATAAATGACGGAACCTTAGAACAGAGACTAGGCTCCACAAAGCTATGTTGTTGTTGATTCAAAAACAGTGAATTTCCATCTAGCTCGTTTATAGGACTCTTTATAATTCAAGTTAAGTGTCTCTTTTTACAATCAAATGACACAGAGCAATAATACCGATTGGATATCGGTTTTCAGTGGAATTGGCAACTAAGAGGAAGAGCGAGGGAAAGACCGAACGAAAGAGAAAAACAGAGAGATATTCTGTTTCAAGTCATAGTAGGATCTCCAGGTGTACCCTCAAATGCTGTCCAGTCTGCCCTATGTCTCGGTCCTATTTAAGAGGAATATTTATTTCGAGCTGGGGAGACTGGCACTGTGTGCCAATGCAGTTTCTCCTTCACTCTCCTTAGTGTTTTACTGCACAACTGCTACAATAAAACTGGAGTAAAGCAACTCTGACTACGGCTGTTGTCTGTATGAACAAAGAGCTACCAGTCTGCTTACCTGAACTGGTGGAAATGGAAAAGGTCAATGCCACAAAACCCCCCGTAGTATCTGGGACATACCTTTCTCTCAGACGTTCTATATCTACCATACACACATGATATACCTACCTATGCACTCTCCTCACACTCTCTTTCTCCAACCTTCTCCCAGTCTCCACATCAAGCGGTTGCCTTTCCTACATCCTGTTTATTGCATAGCCTGGTTTGGATTAGTGTTCCATGCCACCCGCTGTTTTCCAGCACAGCTAAACTCAGCCCCCGTGTGTGTATATGTGTGTGTCTGTGTGTGTGCATGGCCGTGTGTGTGTCAGGGTCAAGGGGTGCTCTGAAGTGAGAGACTGGGGAACAGGCCTCTACCACCCCCAGGTCAAAGATATCTGGGAATTCCTAACCTCTTCCTGTCTGTGTATGGCGAGTTGAGAAGCAGGTCTGAAGCTTCACGTCTGATGGCGTGGAGTCTCCTTCCCATAAACCCCCAGCCTGCGTGGGGATTTCTAGCTCCACTCTCCCTGGTGAAAGAGAACTGCGATGATTGTAACAACACAGTGTCTCATGTTCATCCAGTCTCTTACTGAGAAGATGCTCTGTAATCAAACAAATCTATATCTTCGTTCCTTAGAAGTTGATGGGCTGGTAAAGTGGTTGTGTGTTACTGGGACCTCCTGGGTGCACCTTTCCCTCTCACCTCCTCACCTCCCCCTAGGCCCAAACCAGAACCCAACAACCCCAGACTGCCCTCCAACCCACCACATCCATCACCACCCCCTCCACTTCTTCCTGGTGTTACGTTGTTCCATGTCCCTAAAGGATCCACTGTTACCTTATCACAAAGAGCAGGAGAAACAACAGTACTATGAATGCTTTTAGGCAGAGCTTGGCACTTGACAACCCTCTGCGACATACACCCACAAATAGCCACACAATAACAAGTACACACACCCACAAGGCCACTCACACATCTGCATGTGAACACACACACAAAAACAGTCACATAACATGTTTTCCAGAAATCTCTGAGTCTGGGTGTCAGCAGTAAACCCATTCATCACCCCTCTGATCCCAAGATCGGTAACACTTTATTTCGATGGTCCGTCTGTTGACACACTATAGGTTATCAGTAACTACTCAGTAGCATGTCAACAATGTATTTGTTTACATTCAACAAAACTGTTTGAAACTGTGTTGAAACCGTTTTTCAACAGAAGGACCATCGAAATAAAGTGTTACCCAATATTTTGAAGTTTAACTCCTTTATCAAGCAGTTACAGTAGGGTCACATATTCTGATGGCTGCTACTTGTCAGATATGGTGACCTCTGTGGTACTGGCTCTGTGAGGACTCCAAATAGGAAAACGTGTCCAGATTAGTGTGAATGGATGACATAACTACCCCAAACAATGTTTTGAAGTTTCACACACACACACACACACACACACACACACACACACACACACACACACACACACACACACACAAACACACACACACACACACACACACACACACACTCAGAAATAGACAAACAAGCACCTCTGTTATTTATCTGTGTGTGTTGGACTTAGCCTGCCATCTACTGATGAAAATGCTGTACTAGTGAGCCTGAGTGTGAGTGTGTGTAATAAATTCATTCGTTTGACACATTGTCTGATTTAAACAATAACCCATTGCGGTTATATAATTTTCTCTCTTTTTATTGTCAGCTCTGACCTGATCTCGTTTGGCCAGTAAAACGTGCCGCTTCTACTTTTTAAGTATGGGGAGTGGCTTCAAACAGAAAGTCCCTTTTTACATCAACTTTCACTTTAGCAGAGCATGCATCTGTTCTATTGGTTAACAATAAGCCTTTCAGACTGTCTCTGTGTCTCTCACTTGCTCTTTATCACATTTCTTCATTTTACACAAATCGAAAACTACACAAGGCTCACAGGTGATTTAACTTAATTATAGTGTTACAACTTAAGACACACACACAAACACAAACGCACACACGCGTACGCACACACACCCACACAAACACACTTGCAAAGGTATCGGGAAGCTGAGTTTATTTTACACAACATTGTTGACTAATGGGGACATCCCCACATCACCTTTCTAATACAAGAATAATGTTTAATTTCTTCAAGTGTTAATACATTTGAACACAGCAAAGAGCTATATTCGTTATTTCAAAGACCGTTGGGCAACAACCCAGAACCTTACTGAAATAGGCTTCAACAGGAAACCAAAAGTGTGATCTAACTTCTAACTTTCGTTTTCGATTGTAAAGCACCCTCTAATCGTTCACATGATGGTGAGCTACATTCACTAGTCGTTGTTAATTCTTGGGTGGAAAGGGATGGGTATTGCTGTTGGTATATTGAAGCATTGCAACTGAATTGTGTTTATTTTGCGGCATATTTAGTATTGAATGTAATCATTTGTTTATTACAAATCTAAGAAATATATTGTTTATCACCATGTCTTGAATCTGTGGTCGCGCCATCAACAGGCTTTCTGGAAATGTGTCAATTATGTTTGTAATGTCAGTTTAACATGGAAGAGCGGATAAAGAACTTGCGCCTCAAAGAATGGGTGATTGCTCAAATAGACAGCGGACAATATGCAGGACTGAGCTGGGAGAATGTGGAAAAAACTTTGTTCAGGATTCCGTGGAAGCATGCTGCAAAGCATGATTATAAACAGAACGAAGACGCTGCTCTATTTAAGGTCAGGATGTAGTTGCAAACTGTCACATAACAATAATTACCATCAGTAGCAATTATACTGTAAACGGGTTTGGTCGTAGATGTCAATGTATTTATTATGTTTTACTAATTAAATATAAATGTAGTTCATTTACAGTATGATTTACAGTAATTTAAGTAATTTCCTATGGATTCTTTAATTCCTCAAGATGTGCTTATGTGTTAAAAGAATGTCTTACATTGACTCCTGTTGGTAAACAGAGACAGTTGTTGCTAAGAGACAGTTATCTTATTATGTGTGATACAGGCTTGGGCAGTCTATAAAGGGAAGTATCGTGAGGGGAGGGATAAGGCAGACCCCACCATGTGGAAGACCCGTCTGCGCTGTGCCCTCAATAAGAGCACAGACTTCCAGGAGGTTCCAGAGCACAGCCAGCTGGACCTGTCTGAGCCCTACAAGGTCTACCGTATCAACACTGAAACAGACACAGACATGGGCCAGGGTATACTCCACACATCACTTCTCTCTTCTTGTTTCCTCTCCACTTCTCTTCCTTTTAGTCTGTTCGGTTCTGTATCCTATGATCTTTGTTCCTAATTGTTTTTAACTTTCCTCTGTTCTGTTGATCATCCCTTCAGAGTTTTCTCAGATAAAGGCTCATGTAATCAACCATGGCAGCCCCTCCAGCATCCCCCCACAGAACCTCCCAGTTCCCCAGCCGCAGGTAACACAACCTTCAAACAAAACCCCTTCAGAGTGAATCAGTGAATCGACAAAATCTCCTTTCTGTAACTTTAGATGAACAAGGTAGTTTAATAGATGGACATTATGATAGATGCATTAAACTAAAGCTGAACTGGAGCTTTTCTTCGTAAGAAGAGTGTTGTCGCTCTCCCTAAGTGGTTTAAAAAAGTGATTTGTGTGTGCTTCCATCTAGAGGAAAGTGGTTGTAACAGCAACACGTTTTCATCAAGGCTCAACTACTGAAAATTGTATATTATGAAAGTCTCAGGTTTTTATGGGCACCATTTAAAACAACATGTGTGTGTCTGTTTTAGCAGGACTGTAAAACTGAAAGTAAAAATGGAGACACAGTCCAAATACTCAGAGGTAAGCACGGAGATCCCCTATGTGTCCAGTGTGTACCATGTGAAGTCTAAGTGACTGGGTTATTTGTGTGTTTTTTCTAGAAGCAGTGGTAAGAGAACACATGTACCACTGGTCTGAGGCCCCACAGGACCCCAGGTCACCATCCCTGATCATCACGGCCCCTGCTCTCACTGTCACCTCCATCTCTGGTAAGACCCACACATGGAGACTCTAGAAAAACATTTTATTTTCTCACATCTGTCTTGTCAATCAGAAACTCATGATATATGACACATCCCAAATCCTGAATGTAAACTAAAAGCTCATTATGTGTGTGTGTGTGTGTATGAAGACATCCGTCTACAGGTGCGGTTGTTCTACTATGGCCAGTTGGTTCTGGATGTGATTACCTGTTCTCCAGACGGCTGTTTCATCCTGCAGGGTCAGGGCCCCCTGGGCAGTGAGAGGATCTACGGGCCTTGCTCCGCCCAGCAGATCTCCTTTCCTCCCCCTGCCGTGCTGCACCTGCCTCCAGACACCACCCAGGCCATGACCCACCTGCTCCCCCACCTGGAGAGGGGAGTTCTGGTATGGGTGGCCCCTGATGGCCTCTTCATCAAGCGCTTCTGCCAGGGCCGGGTGTACTGGAGCGGGCCCTTGGCCCAGCACACTGACAGGCCCAACAAACTGGACAGGGAGAGGACCTGTAAGCTGCTCGATATGCATATCTTTCAGAGTGGTACGTCTGGGGGGTAGAACTGCACAATCATGGAGAGGGAACTAATCTGAATATGACATATGACATATGAACATTAGATATCTGCCACTTGTCTACCAGTTCCCCATTCTCTTTCTTTCTCTCGTTTCCTCTCTTCCATTCTCTTCCTTTTGCTCTCTTAATCATTGTTTTCAGAATTTAGGAGATATCTCCAGGGGGAGGGGCATAGGCCTCGCTATGAGATTGACCTCTGCTTTGGGGAGGAGTTTCCAAACTCCAGCCTACAGGAGACCAATAAGCTTATCATGGCTCAGGTGGGTCCTTCTCTAATTCTCTGTCTGTCTCTTGTCAGTCCTAGAAGGCTAAGTCAGTGTGAAATGAAATCCAGCTAACTTGGGGGTTGTAAGTACATCAGCCACCAGCAGATGTCCTTGCGCGCCTGCTAACCTGTGGTCTGTTATGTCTGTGTGCTCCGGTGACCAGGTGGTGCCCCTGTTTGCTGTAGATCTGCTGCAGAGTGTCCAGACAGCAGAGAAGCAACATTTGGACACCTTCAGAACCCATGGAGAAGAGGGCCAGCCAGACACCCTTCCCCCTCCCCAGCCCTAAAGATGAGTGGGTTGTGGGGGGGGGGGGGGGGGGGGCACCCCTCAAACCTACAAAGGCTCAATCTCAGAGCATAGGCAACTTGTCAGAGCGCTCTTGAATCTAGATTTTTATCAAGACTTCATTTAAATTTAGTGGTCGACTAACTGTTGCTGCCAATTAAATTCTGCATAATGTGAAAAGTGAGCTGTTTTACTTTGCTGTGACCTCATAATCAATAGTGTAGTAGCTACTGTAATGTGCCAAGTTTATAAGGCACTTGTATCAGACCTGTACAGCACAGTATTTAAAAATAAATAAAGTAAAAGGAACTCCTGTAACTGTGGTATGTTAGTAAATTCTCCAGTCTTAAGAGCATGTGTTGTACACAGGCTACTAAAAAATGTCACACCTCAATTTGAATCTAGAAAGCTTTTTTATTTTTATTTCTAGCGAACATCATATAACAGATTCACAATTTTAAAAATATACATTTTATAGCTATAACATTTACAAAGAAAAAAAGTTTCTGTTTTTGAAAAACAAACAAACAAAAACGAAGTTGAAAAACTAAAGTGAAAGAGTGTGCTGAATCAGAGGAGATACCCGTATCTGAGTTGAAAATACTTTCATCGTTGTCCCTGCGCTCCGACATTTACAGTACATGAAGAAAAGGACACAGAAGCGTACCCTACACCGGGGTCTGGGGCGTTCACAAAGCATCAAGTTCCAACGTGTCATTAGCACCATTACTCTCTTTACCATTCCAAGTTTCTTTTGCTTTCGTTCTTTCGTACAAAAATGTCCTCCATTGAAAAACACTTGAGTGTTGAGGCGAGAATGCACAGACCTTTCTGTGTGGGTGGAGATTGCGCTATTGTAATTAGTGTTCTTCCCTTTTCGGAGTTAATGTTAAGAACATATTGGAGGGTAATGCCTTGGCGAACTGACCTGACCCCCAGTGGTGAGAATGAAAGGCGAAGAGTTGCTGATACATTCACCTTGCCTGCCCAGATCCACACTTAGACTTCGGCTCAGAAGCGAGAAAAATAAAAAAAACGAAAACGCATTACGAAAGTGACAATCAGAGTTTGCATTAAAATATTTTTAGCATATTAATATAACATCTTTAATGTAATATATAGTCATATATTTATGTATATATATGCACTTCTTCAGTAGAGTTTACTTTCATAACACTGATTGAAAATCGATACCCTGCAGAAAACACTGTCAGTAAGTAGGCATGTGGGACAACCATTATAAAAACAGAGTGAACACAGACAAGTGCTTGATTGTCTCACTAGATGTCTCACTGTCACTCCCCCCCCCCCCTCCTCCCCTGACCTCTGCCCCCTGTCAGAGTTGTGCTGAGCAGAGAGAAGAGGGAGGGGCGTGGTTGGGAGGGGAGGCAGGGGGAGGGCTCGGCTCCTACGTTGGGCAGCAGTGTGGACACCCGTAAATTGCGTTTTCTTTTTCCTTCCCTGCAACCCTGCCTTGAGGTCTCTCCATTGTGTGTCTTGGTGGGTGCAACAGAGACAAGGAGGGTGTGTTTGTGCTTGTGTGTGTGTGTGTGTGTGTGTGTGTGTATTTGTGTCTGTCTGTGTGTGTGCTATTTGAAGACTTGCAAGTACATACTTGTGCATGTAGATGCAGTCTACTGCCACTTCCTCTGTTTAGAGCCGTGAGGTAAATCTGGAGGTGGCTTGTCAGTCCCAGTAGGGGGGAGAAGGTCAGGGGCAGACCAACGCCTTTTGCGTGGGCGTGGCTGCTCCTGGACAGGGCGGTCTGCTGTCGAGGGTGGAGGAGGGGGGAGAGGGTGGGCGAGGGCGTGGTGAGGGAGAGGAGGGGGAGGGGGAGGAGGTGGCATCTCCTCCCTGCTTGTGTTGGACTCTGGTCCAGTCCTGGGCCGGGTGTGTGTGCGTTGGGCCCGTGAGGCTGTGCGTGTGTGTGTGCGGGGTGTGGGGGTGAGGGCCAGGCAGACGTCTCCCTCGGTGAGCTGGCGGCAGGGCAGGCCGTAGAGCTGCAGCGTTCTCTGGGGACAGCAGGAAGACCAGCCTTGGTCCCTCACAAAGAACGGATACTCCACCAACACTGTCAGGAGCTCCTAGAAGCACAATAACAAAGTCAAACTGAGAGTTGTTGCAGTTCTGAATGAAGGAAGTGGCTTTAGATGTCTGCTATTGAGCTAAACGTAAATAGAAAATCGAAATGAGAGTTTTACAGCTGTGGGTATGACACTTCTGAGAGCAGTTGCAAGCAAAGCTGACCTGAGTGTTCCGGTCGGTGAGTAGCACCTGCAGGTGATTGAAACCATGAGCGTTGCCGTGGGTGATGAGCAGCACGGTGCAGGTGCTCAGGTGGAACTCTGGGGAGGTGTCGGCGCTCCGCAGGAAGTCTTCTGTCCGCAGCTCCTCCACCCGCTTCAGGCGTCCGCCCGCCAGCTCGATCAGAGATCCCTTGGCAAAGTGAGGTAGGAGCGCAGGGGGCTGGGACTGAGGCTGGGGGTAGGGGGCTGGGCTGGAGCCAGGAGGATAGGATAGGTACTGTCCTGGTGAGAGGTCTCTGTCTCTGCTCCTCTGTCTCTCTCGTTCACTCTCTCGTTCTCTCTCTCGTTCTCTCTCTCGGTCCTGCTCTCGGCCCTTCTCTCTGTCTCTCTCTCTGTGTTTTTCTTTGTCTCTCTCCCTTTCTCGGTCTTTAACTTGCTCTCTCTCGCGGTCTCTCTCTCTGTTGAGCTGTGCCCCGTGGCTGTTGAGCTGGCCCTGGGGTGAGTGCTGAGAGTTCCTCAAGCTGTGGAGCCTGGCCCCCGGCTCCCTGTACAGAGGTGTTCCTGATGGGCTGTAGAGTGGGTAGGCCTGGGCCTGGGCCTGGGTGTGGTGACTCTGCTGGAGACCAGGGTACACAGATCCAAGGGAGTAATAAATGTGGGCCTCGACTGGTGAGCCCCCCAGGGGGTCCAGCAGGACCCCCCTCCCTACCTGGGGGTCTGTCCCAGGAGACTGAGGACTGGAGGAGATTTTGGCCGCCTCGCGGGGGTCCCTGTCCTGCAGAGAGGAATGTGAGTCAGGGCCCTCCTGAGCAAGGGAATCTGGGAACAGCGGCCCTCCTGAATGGGAGCGACTGGCAGGCTCCTCCTGGTTTCTCCGCCTGCCGTTGGCATGAGAACCATGGGCACTGCTGTCCAATCTTGTTCGGCTGAGGTCATTGCTGTACTCTCCTGTGGGGAGCGCCCTGGATGCAGAGGCAGTCCTGCTGCCTGGCCCATCCAGCCCATTGGGCCTCTTGCCCAGGTACCTGTGCCTGCCCTCGGCCAGGGAGAGGTCGGGGGGGTACAGAGGGCCATGGCTGAGCAGGTGGGAGGGGGAGAAGAGAGGGGAGGAGTAGTCTCGCCGGCCAGTGTTGTAGTAGGACCACATCTCTCTGGAGTCAGCTGAGTAAGGGCTCTTAAAGGAAGAGGAGGAGGAGGAGGGGGAAGGAGGAAGAGTAAGGGGTCCTTCTCTGAGCCATCTGGGGATGGGTGGGGGCAGATGCTCGTCTCTCCAGGAGGGAGAAACAGACCCCCGCCTCTCCCCTACCTGGCCCTGGAGGTAGGGGAGGGGGACAGAAGGGGAGAAGGCCAGGGGCCATGGCAGGGGTAGAGGAACACTGGGGGCTGGGGCAGGGAGGGGCGGGGGAGAGGGGAGGAAGTGGAGGCTTGGGTTAGTTAGAAGCCCATCGCTGGCTTCCCTACCCCCCTCCCCTCTCCCAGTGCTGGTGGGACGGGTCCGGAGGGGCGCGGGTGATTTGAACTCGTCCAGGGGGAGTCGCTGGTCTGCCGAGCCCTGCCGAGACTCCCTCTTCTTGGGGGGGAGGCACTCTTTGCCGCGGTCGGGGCTGGGATTCATGGGTGGGCTCCAGCAGGGGCAGCAGGGGTCCCCCTGAGTGTGACTGCAGGCTAGGTCACATGGGCCTCACGGGAGAAGGAGGGGCGTGGAGAGAGGGGAGGGCCTTTACACGGCATCACTGTCCGATTACTGATGACCCCACAGCACACAAGCACTCCTCACCTACACAGACAGAAACACAGGGGGGGTGGAGATAGGGTGGGAGATTTTGAATGAGGTGCAAACATAATATCGACAGTCTGTCAGAGCATAGCTGTCATGACTAACCAGTCAGTCAGTCAGTGTACTGGTTTGCCACACAGAAACAAACATTTCTTTGCAGACAGAGTGCTGGAGATCAACAACCAATAGGACGGAGATGGAGTGAAATTAGCTATCAGAGTCCTTCAGAGTCCAACCCAAACAACTTCAGCTTATCAGCAATGATTAAGTCATGGATACCTAGTCGAGTGACGATAGCTGGAGCTAATTAGTCATTATGTATGCGCACTGCGGTGGGACTGAAACTACTCAACTGACTAGTCTCATTCAGGCAATGAACTCCCACAAGTCCTCTAAAAATATACCACATATTGTGCACGCGGAGCAGTTCAGAGGCATAGCGGTATAGCTGTATAAACACACAGATGCACCACTCACAGCGGGATACTTTTCATCTATCTTTCTCTCAGAGGATGGATGGAATATGGAGATCTGTTTTTCTCATTTTCATGAACCACCTCCTTCACACCCCTGAGGGCTGTTTTTTTATGTCCTACTTCTGCCTACTACTCCACACACACACTCCCTTACATGCACACAAATACACACAAGCATACACAAACATACACACAAACACACACACAAACAGAGAGTCCCTCAGGCTGTTACAACTCTCCGTAGCTCCCCTAGCGATAAGTAGTGCTGGTCACCACCCACATAAGCTGACAGAAACACTGGAGATATCGCCAAAAGTTGTGGTGTTTGTGTATGTGTGTGTTTGTACATTGTACGCCACAGGAGGTAGAGTGAACGTGTGTGTGTGTGAATTCATGTGAGTGCAAGTGAGCGTGTGTGTGTGTGTGTGTATGCCTCCTTCGTATGTGTCAAAGCTGAACAGCCGTGTTTCATTCAGAGCAGAGTGTGAGTTTCTTGAATTCTCTTGTAAACACTCTGAACGAGCTGCTCTGATGTGATGGCCGCTGTGCATTCAGCCCAGCTGTTCCTGCCACCAGCAGCAGCACCGCCCCTCCAGTCAGTGCTCACCCGCACGTCTGTCTGCCCCGACTGAACTCTGCCAACTCTCCCCGTCTCGCTTTCCCCGCTACCTCGTCGTCATGGAAACTGAGTCCACACATCCATTGGGAAGGGGAGGTTGCATTGGGATACTGAGGGGAGAGGCGGGCAAACTGCCGCTCGTCAACTCCAAAAAAAGAATAAGCGTCTGAACAGAACAGCCTGTCTCAGTGGCTTCTCAGAGGACACCCTGCTCTGGTCTGTGTCAATCACCCAGACCAGACCCAGAGAGGGGCGGCAGGGGACAGACGGGGGATTAAAGCCATCTGGAATCCAATTTATTACCTTTGGGTTGTCAGCCAGGGTAGCCTATTAATAGAACTGATTAGTTGTGAAAACATCTGTAATAAAAGCAGGTAGTGCTGATGCCAGGGAGATGCACCTCTCAGCCTGGCATCCTACCATCGAGTGGTGATGGAAGCTGTACTGACAGCACACACTGTAGACTTAGGTGTAGAATACAGTACACGCTAACTCTGCTAGCACCCTGCCTCACGATGGGGAGTTAACGTTTCGTTTGAGAAGATTACACCACAACTCATCCCATTGTCCAATTCACACACGCACATCCAGTACACACACCTTCCGTCATGTCATATTCTCATGTTCATGCGATCCTCGATCCATTCCTTGTCCTCTGCCTTCCACTTCTCTCACTGTTACCCAGGCACAAGCTGTAGTGACCCAGCCGTGACCCAAACCCCTCCCCTGCCACACCCAGAGTCCCCTTCCCGAACACACCTTCCATCATTCCATTATCATCTCTTCATGTATCCCTTCATTCATTCCTTGAGTAGAGCTAATATACTAATATACTAAGCTCACAAATGAACATACTTTTGTTTTTCTGTTTTTTGTTTTGATTTGTTTTTCTCTTTACGTAGTCCATGACATGACTGTGAGAACCAGTACCAAATCAAATCAAAAATCAAATCAAATGTATTTGTATAGCCCTTTTTACACGCAAGCATGTCACAGAGGGCTTCACATATGCCCATAGAACTGCCCCTCAACCAATCTAAACCCTCAAGGAAGACAAGGAAAAACTCCCAAAAAACTCTCAACAGGAGAAAAAAAATAAAAAAAATGGAAGAAACCTTGGGAGGAGCAATTCAGAGAGGGATCCCCTCCTCCAGAGACGGTTGGTGGGAGAGAGGAGCAGAACACAGGCTAAACATAGTCATACAGTGTCAATGGGTTTTTAAAACACCAAAATCCATTATTCAACTTTATAGATGTAGGACAGGACCGGGAGACTCGCGACCAGGTCCAGCGTTGGCTGACCGACGACCAGGCAGGTGCTGACAACTCAAACCCCCCACACCACAAGGGATGTGTGTGGGGGGGGACAGAGAGAGGAGAGCAGGGATTAGAGAATGCCAGGAGCAGCTAACAGTTACAGTCATAATAGAATGAGATCTGCCAGATAGATTAATATAAAAAAATAGCACTACAGTATGTGACACCTAATCCTAGGTACATTGTTATCTGTATAGAGAATCTTTATTTCCATTGACTCATTCACTCACAACCTAATTGAGTCATATCATCCTCGAATCGATGAAAACAAATACGTCCCCACGCAAAATGTTCACAGAGTAAAGGTTTCACTGCAACTTTCAACCTGGGCCTTCAGTTTGTTCCTGAAAACATGATAACAATGCTCTGCTAGACACAACATTCATTATCTGGCTTTTAAATAAGTATGAACACGGCTAATTCAGAGTCTTTAAGTGCAGTATAGAAAAAGCAGGACAAAGACATCACGAAAAAAGTGAACACTACAATTCAACCTTTGACAGCAGCAGAACGGGAGGCGCCGGTGGTTCTAAAACAAGTGATGCCAAAGAGTGGTGTCAAGAAAGTCTGTTAGAACGTCTTTGATTCTCCACTTGGAGAGCAGCCTGTAGTTTTTCACTTACAGGATAAACACAGCACTCAAACACAGGTGAGATAAAGGCATAATCACCATTTCACAGAACTGCAAGGTAGTGGTCACAAAGGCTGTGCACCATTGAAAGTACAGATGCAGTGAAAAATACATTTGCATAAAAACGGACACTGAATCTTACTGCAAAAGGACATGGATCATTCAAGGAATTCAAGTAACCACACCAACACTCGGACCATTAATTTTAATAACTAGAAAAGTTCAATTTCTTTTCTCCGAACATGTTAATATAGATAGTTTATTACCATGTATATAACCTGATATTAAAACACTATTACATTTTAAAAAGCTGTACGTAGACACATAAAAATAACATACGTTATAAGTACTATAAGTAATAGTAAAAACAAAAAAACGTTATTAACACTCGAGTATTAAGAAAGGATGAACCATTTTACAATATATATTTTTTTTCCTTTTCTCAAAAAGTCTCTGTCAAATCCAAGAAACATGTTTTGCGCGCTCATCCACCTCTCCCTTGCGGCAGAAGTGTTATTTTACTACCGCCCAAATGTCCGTCTCGTCATGAGGCAATCCTCCCACTGAACGTCAGACCACAGCCACTAGCCATGTCAACTTATAGTAACCGATTGGGCCATACAGTCATAGTGACCTCAGTGAACCCACTGTAGCAGCTACAGTACATCAACAGGTATGAACAAACCAAGAGTTACAACACTGCTCCACTCATAAACAACCAGGATCAACGACTCACTGAAGCTATTCATGCTGAAAAGAGCAGTGGAGAGGACGAAGCAGCCTGTATAGACACTGTTGCAGTATGGATCTTCCAGAGACTGACCTTATTGTGGGATGAGCAGATGTCCCTGTGCTGGCAGCCATGCATGCTCCAGTCCTCCCAGGTCACAGCTCTCTGTCTCCCCCCTGGTTGAGGGTCAGCCTGTCAGCCCAGTCCCAGCTCCCTGCTCTAGCTCTGCAGTACCACCACCAGCACCACCAGCACCACCAGCACCACCAACAACACCACCAGCGGCAGCACCAGACTCCAGTCACTAAATTAAACTTATCTTCATACGTGGGTAATAGCACCAGCAAGCCCACTAGATTGAAGGAAAGCAAAGAGAAGATGCGAGCCTGTGTATGCTAGAGTGTGTGTGTGAACTTGTGTGGAAGTGTGTGAGCATAAGCACCTGCCTGAGACTCTGTCTGTGTGTGTGTGTGTGTGTGTGTGAGTGTGTGTCTATGGCTGAGGAAATGAGTAATATCTAGCAGTGAGAAACATGTCTGCTATGCAGCGCCACATAAGCAGACCAGTTGCTGCTACCGCCCACACGCCTTACTCACTGTGAAAGGGATGGATACACACATAGAGATCAAACACACACACATACACACACATATGCACTCACACTCATGTTCACATGCACAAACTCTCTCACACACACACACGCACGCACACACGCACACACACACACGCACACACACGCAGACTGGCAAACATTCCAATATGACCAGCAGCTTATGCATTTGCATGCCAATATATTGTTATTCATCATACAGTCTCTGAATGCACAGTATAGTCCCATTCACCCTGTATGATAGTTTTTCACATCAGTACACTTGAACTAACACAATGCAGAGAAGAAAGGTGGAGGAGAGGGAGAAGAAGCAGAGGCAGTTGATGAGTGCGTTGATGAGAGACAGGGAAGGACGTGGGGGAGGCTCTTCATCCCACACACTCTCAGACTTAGGCTTCTGCTGCTGCCTCTGACTCAAATCTAAACCTCACATGTATAACACACACGCACCAATATAGGAACACATGCAAACACAGGCTCACATGCTCTCACACACACATCCATGAACACACACACACTCAGTGAGAGATCTTTGGAAGATTCAGCGCCAGACCCGCTGAGACTCTGAGCCCCGTGCCTGATGTTAAAGAATGGCTGAACCTCTTCAATGACAGATAGCAAAGCAGTACCGTAACTCCTTCAGAGGCAAATTACCTCCTGAATACTGAGTACTAAGTGCATAGTAAGACACCTCATGCCCAATCTAGACAGAGGGAGACCAAGACAGGAATTATCACCTTAATATTACCCTACTGTAGCTTTAGATTTTTTTTTGTTAGACTAATTTCTGGACTGTATTCAAGACAAGATGAACCAGAATTTCGAATTAGTATCACAAAGCTATGTTTATGATATCTCATACAATTTACATAACAGTCACAACCAATCAAATAAGTGGAAAGGATACACGTATTCCAAGAGATCCTGTCAGAAATGTTTGGTGTAGTTTACTTCCAGGAATTGTTGTATACTAAAGATAATTTTACAAAGACAATAAATATATCACGCAGAATATATGAGAAAAAAAATTATAAACTGATTCACAGGTGTATAAACTAGTCCATGTCATTTTTATGAAAACATTGATTTATAAGAGACACATTTTCTCCTGCGTGGCAAGAGATGTCAAAACAATAATAGAACATTTGTTAAATTAATTACAGGCTCTATAAATGTCCCTGACTTGTGTATTTGCTTACCATGCTGTTGAGAATGTACAATTGTCAAAAAGATACAAGGTATCTTTCAATGTGAATACCCTTCTGTAATGCTCTGGATACCAATAAAAAATTAATAAAAAATCAAGTAAAAATAATTACAGGCTCTTTTTTTAGATATTGGGCTTTATGATCATTGGAAATGTTTTTCTTAATTAAAGGTTAATTAATTAAGTGAAATACAATTAATATTAAACAATGTCTTATACAAAACATATTTGATCAAGCAAGCATACAGCTCTGGAGAAAATGGAGACCACCGCACCTTTTTCTTTCATTAGAAAAAAGTTTAGGAGGACAATTTTGAGTGAGGAACAGAAGGGTCAAACTTAAGAGGCCACTGCAAATTTGACCCCTTTGTTCCTCCCTCAAAATTGTCCTCCTAAACTTTTTTTTATGAAAGAAAAAGGTGCAGTGGTCTATAAATTATTTCCAGAGCTGTATATATATGGATGATTTTTTTGGTATAATTGTCAACAGTTTATAATTATGGATGGACTTGTAAGCCAAGCTCACATAAATAAATGTGCAAGCAATACATTATGGTGATGGATTTAGCTGCTCAGTACAACACCACCTCTTCTGCCACTACTAATAGTCCTTTCCCTTTTTCGTTTTTATATGGTCTCTGGAAGTGAAAATAATGAGACAACAGTGTAAGGCTTTACAATCACGTGCATGTATTTTGCTTCATATATTCTGTTATTCCCAAAGCTGAATGTTCAACATATTTTTTCTGCCTCCATCATCATTTAGCGTAGTACAAAATAGCTGTGCTCATCCAGTCAAAGAGAAAGGGGAACAGACAGAAAGCTCACGACTCATCAAATTACTAGGATCTTACTAGAACTTAGAAATGACTGTTCATATTGTTTACTGCCTGCAAGTTTACGATTCGAACACAAACACATCCGCATCCACACATTCACACACATACACACTCGCGCGCACACACACGCACACACAGTCCATTCCTGCTGAAGACCAGTGGCACGGTTCAGCCTCTGACACTTTGTGCTACTTAAGCTCCCAGTCAGACACACAGGAGGGCCATGTGGAGACATGAAAGGTCAGATGAGTCAAAGTGAAGCTCCAAGATCAGAGCAGGGTGGAGCAAAGCAGGCCTGGAGGTGAAACCCCATACAATATCAGACATGACTAGCAGAGGAAGCACACCGCTCTCCACATCCTGAGCCAGCCCTCTCCTCCTTGTCTTCTCTTTAATGAGAACCTTGTTTTGTATTCTTTTCCCCCCTCACACGTAGCAGGTATCTGGTGTCTGATCACGTTTCAGCCTCAGTGTGGATCTCTGATGGACGTCTGATGCAGCAGAAATTTGTTGCTGAATGTAACAGATCTCGCCAGAGAGAAGAGGGGAGGGGAGGAGAGCGGAATAGGATGGGGTATAGAGGGCACCCTGGGTGTATTTAAACCGCAGTCACACAGCCATCCACTTTCTTTCGTACATGTGTGTGTGTGACAAAGTGCTGAAGACACAGCGAAAGAGAGAGAGAGAGAAAGAGCAAGAGAGAGAGAGCAAGCAAGAGATAGAGAGAGAGTACTACAGTGTCCCTGTGTGTGTTGGCCTACACTCCAGGGTGCCTGGGTTAAGCCTATGAGAGGACAGGGTGATATGGGCTATAGCTCATTGGGCGAGAGGCCAGGTCACAGCCACCCTGTCAGCAGCTCAGGCTCTGACCCAGTCTTAAACAGGATGAGCCCAGCATGGCCACAACAGCCTGAGCCCCAACCAGGCTGAGCTTATGGCTCACAAGTTACTATTATCACACGCACGCACACATATACTCAGAAAGACATAAACGTGCACACGCACACACACACACACACACACACACACACACACACACACACACACACACACACACACACACACACACACACACACACACACACACACACACACACACACACACACATAGAGAAACTCAAATAATGCACTTGATTTGAAGTGTCCTCTCTTTCCTCCATGTACTGTGTGAGTTCTCTGTGAAGGCTCACCAGTGTGCGCAGCCTTTGCTGTGGGGCACATAGGAGATCCAAGTTGAAGAGTTAAACATGCTCCAGCTGTAGAGTATTGCAGCACACACGGCAGGGTGCCATACTGGGAGATAATGAGACAGCAGAAGGGAGGGAAAGGGAGAGAATGATGCAAGAGAGAAGAGACTCTGGCGTCGCCTATTGCTTGGTTAATACCATTGAATCCTCATTGGTACGGCCTAAAGCAGGCTTACTAAAGTTCTGGGAGGAAATCCCCCCGCGTAGTGGTACAGGCCTTCAGCCTCTGGGGTATAAATAGGGCAGCTATGGCTCCTTAAGCTGGCTTTTACGCAGTATCAGTTAAAAATATGACTTGACTAATTACATCCAGGTCAGCTGCTCAGCAGAGAGAACTTCCTCTGGCCCGTTCATCCTCCCCTTTCTAAAAACTACTACAGCAGATCTCCTCACTATCACACACATCCACACCTACACACACACTCACAAACACATGCCGTACACACACACACATACTCACACACACACACACGCACGCACACATGCACACACACACACACTCACATCCACATACAGTACACACACACCCACACATACACACACACACATTCAGACACCTACATCCACACGCACAAAGACAGATGCATACACACGCATATACCTGCTAACAGCAAGAGTTGGTGGAACAGTTAGTGGTGTAACAAGCCCACTCTGCTGACATTTTTGCGGGGGGGCGTTGTGTTGTTTTCTTTCATTACATTTCATTATCATATCATGTGGAGTTTCATTTGTACATGTCTACACCTCCAGAGATTCAAAAGATGCTGGTTGTGCTCTATCTACTGGCTAGATCTAACCACAGATATGTGTGGCTGCTTATGGGGAAACACACAATAAACACTGCAACACAGCCCGCTGCATTCTGTACTTGGCACTCTGGCCTCACCCTTCACTCCTTCACTGAGATTCACTGAGATTCTAAATCCTGCCAGGGCCCCACTGGTAAGGGGTTGAAGACTGTTCCAGCATGTCTAGCCATGCCCACAGCCTGCCTCCGACACATGCCAATCAGACCAGATTAGACGAGCACCGAGTCCCTGATGTGAGTATAACTCATTCACTAAGACATCACCTGACCTGCTTAACAGGGGATGCAGAGAATGATAGAAAGAAAGAGAGAGCAAGAAACAGAGAAAGACAGATTTCTGCTTTGCCAATACATTCCTTCTGGAAGCATACTGTAGATCCTAGGATCACCTCTCAGACAGTCTCTCATAATTACCATGGCGGAAAAATGTCAGACGCAAGCAAACACATAGCATCACCATGGCAACCACAGCCGACAAACAGTCCATTGCCCAGGTTACAAAGAAAGTATCCAACAGTCCAGTCCCCGTGACCACAGTCAGGTTTAATCATTGGAGTTCAACCATTCTCCATCCCTAAACTGGGATTAGACACATAGAAATCAGACGGTCTCTACAGTCGGAGGGAACACTGCTGAGTGGTTTCTCCTTCACCTGGCACTCTGCGGTCTCCTCTCTGGCTGAAGCTGAAGAAAGCCTCGGTTTCAGAGATCACACAATCATTCGAGAGATTAAGTAGAAACCCGGAGTGTGTACGTTTGTATGGAGCTGTGAAGTGTTTTGAGGTGGGCATCCCTGGTGGGGCTGGTGTGGGAGGCAGGGTGGGAGGCAGGGTGGCTAGCTCCAGACCCCAGCTATAGACACAGTGTGGAGGAGGAGGCCTGCTCTACTGTGCTGCACACTGTGGTTAACCAGGTCAACCCAGGGAGAAGAGAGCTGACTGAGGAGGAGGAGAGGAGGAAGGAAGGAACCGAGGGATCTCTGTGAGAGGGAGCCATGTGTGATGTACTGACAGCTGTTTTCACACTTACATTCCAACACAGACGCATGCACACATGCACACCGGCGCGCACACTCACACACGTACATACACTTACACACATACACTTACACGTACACACACACAGTAATACACACACATACACACACAGCCACACACACACGTCTTCAACACTTTAGCACCTGACTCTTGTGGGATTGTTCTCTGACAGCTGTTTCTATCACTGCTGACAGTCTGGCAGGGATGTCAATAGTCAACAGACCTGTACATTTTCAGAGGACTGTACCTGGCTAGCTGCTGGATGGCCTCCCAGTGCAGGATGGGATCATAGATAAGCTCCCACTATCCCTCTGCTGTCCTGCTGCTTCCACAATGGGGTTGTCCTCTAGCAGGCTTTACACTTGGAGCACACACCACTACATGGTGCTGGGTCCGCCAGTCATCCAGTAGACACACTCAAACAAACACCCACAAATTGCACACCAATGTCATACTGTACACACAGTACTCATTCACACCCACTTGCCATCCTGAATAGGAAAAATGCGCTCTCCCACAAATATTCTCCATGCACCGTGTGTGGACAGAAGGAGGGTACGTACAGACGTACACACACACCCACTGCAACAATTACTTATACATCCTCAATATCTGGGCCTGAAATACCCCTCTGCCTTATGCAATCTGCATGTTATATAATGCATGGTCTGTCATTATCGCAGCACTCTATCACACCCTGCCAGGCCTCTCCACCTACATTAACCCAACTACACTCTGCACTTGATGCTCACGAGGAGAGTGAAAGAGGGAGAGGATGGAAAAAAGAGAGAGAAAAAGAAAGAAAGAGCAACAAAGAGACCGAGAGAGAAGGGAAGAGAGAGAGAGAGAGTTGGCTGGAGTTGTACTCTCTTACGCCTTACAGGAGAGAGTGGGATCAGAGAGAGAGAGAGACAGAGAGAGAGACAGAGAGAGAGACAGAGAGAGAGACAGTGAGACAGAGAGAAAGAGAGAAAGAGAGAGAGAGAGAGAGAGAGAGAGAGAGAGAGAGGCAGAGAGAGAGAGAGAGAGAGAGAGAGAGAGAGAGAGAGAGAGAGAGAGAGAGAGAGAGAGAGACAGACAGACAGACAGAGAGAGAGAGAGAGAGAGAGAGAGAGAGAGAGAGAGAGAGAGAGAGAGAGAGAGAGAGAGAGAGAGAGAGAGAGAGAGAGAGAGAGAGAGAGAGAGAGAGAGAGAGAGACAGACAGACAGAGAGAGAGAGAGAGAGAGAGAGAGAGAAGAGAGAGAGAGAGAGAGAGAGAGAGAGAGAGAGAGAGAGAGAGAGAGACAGAGAGATTTAACTGGAAGAAAGAGAACAAAGACACAGCATCACCTGAGTTCATTGTCTCTGTGTGTACATCAGTGATGTAGCAATGTGTGTTTGTGCTCACATAAACACCTGTTCATTGCAGATCTGCATACCTGTCCACTGGTGTGTCAACATGCTCTACATGCATGTATGCTGATATGTTATATTTTCAGTAATCTGCTGGTTCGTTGGATAGCCTCCCTCGCCCCCCACGCCCCCCCCCCCCCAACACACACACACACATGCAAAAGCCAACACAAACCCACATGCACAAACACCAAGATCCAATATGATGAGCTACAGTTACAGTACAGAGAGTCTCATGGGCGAGGAGTCTCCCACTACCTCTCTCTCTCTCTCTCTCTCTCCATCTCTCTCTCTCTCTATCTCTCTCTTTCTCTCTCTCTCTCTCTCTCTCTCTCATCTCTCTCTCTCTCACTCTCTCTTCTTTCTCTCTCTCTCTCTCTGCCTTGTTCTATGCATGAGTGTGAGTGTGCCCCTGTAAAAATAGACCTCTTAAAGGGCCAGCAGCCACTCAACCTCACACTGGAGGCCTCCTCCATGGAATTACTCTACAAAGAGGGTGAAAGTAAAGGTGTATGTTTGAGAGGGACACCCTGCTCATTCTCGTTTAGATTCTAGACTCAAGCTGCAATAGGTTTACAACTGAAAGCACATACAAGTGTTCAGTCCTCTTCTCTCACAGAGCATGAATGCACGGACAGTATGTGTATCTACGTGACAGTTGTTTTCATTCAAATCATTATACAGTGTATAGACTGCCAGAGAGAGGTGTTCATAAAGGGGAATAAAAAAGTTCCTGTTTGAGATATTGACCAATACAACATAAGGCAAAGGTCCTCTCTGCTTACTCAACTTCAAACTGAAACAGGTACACACAGAAACTCAACCCCCCCAAAAAACCTGCATGCACAAATACTCCCTGTACACAGACCCACAGTCATAGAGAGGTACCCAACTTTGCCTAGTCATGCTATGAGCAAGGACGAATCAGACACCTGAAAACAAGAGTGAAACAGTTGAAAGAACAATCGATTCCTGTACGCAGAGCCCTCTAAATGCTGATCATGCACACTCTTACTATACATAGTACATATCTGAGACAAGCTCTGGAATATTACCATAGAGCTGGTCTGCTGGGTAACACTAGGTGACACACATGCTTTCAGATGTGTGTGTAGATTTGCACATGGCCAGGTGAGTGGAAGCAGTGCCCTATAGGATGTTGCATGACTGGGAGAGACATCTACACACAGCTCTGCTCTACACAGCTCTGCTCCACACAGCTCTGCTCTACACAGCTCTGCTCCACACAGCTCTGCTCCACACAGCTCTGCTCCACAGAGCTGTGTAGCAGGGAGGAATAATCATGCTCGTATGAGCAGTGCCACGTAGAGATGTCACGCAGAGAGAGGAGGAGATGGGAGGAAAAGGGAGGAGGGGAGAGGTGAGAAAGATGAGGAGAGGTGGAGAGACGGGAGCAGGATGAGAGGAGAGAAGCAGAGAGGAGAGGTGGAGAGAGGAGGACGTGTGTGTTGAAATGAAAGTAACACACGCTTGCTCCCCCATTAAGATGGATGGAAATGTCAACGTACAGATACACTCATGCTATGTACAGACACAGACGCACTTATGCTATGTACTGTACACACACACAGACACACTCATCCTATGTACTGTACACACACACAGACACACTCCCACATTCCAATGAGACCCTTCAAGCAGTCCAGAGCAGCACGGGGCCTGATGTGAAGGAGAACGTGTGGAAAATATGCATCTGGTTATGAGGGTCACATTTAATTATGTGTTTACCTGCAATGACCTGACCCTCTCTGTCTGCCACTCTGTCAGTATCCACCTATCACTGATGACTTGTCTATCTCTTGATGAACGTGTGACCTTCCTTCTGCCCCCCCCCCCCACCCCTCTATACACAACCGCCACCACCAGCACCAGAACCTCTATCTTTGCCCTCCAGGTCTTGTTTTCTCCCCCCATACCTGCCTGCTCTGTCACCCCCCCCCCCCACACACACACACACACACCCACACACATACACCCCCACGTTCCCCCATATGAAGTAACAGTCTCTCTCTGTCTCTCTCTGTCTCTCTCTTCCCTGCCCCTCTTAGTAGGAGCAGGCCCCTGGCTATCTCTGGACTGGGGCTATTTCAGCCCACTGCTCTAATTCTGAGCTCTGATCTGCAGGCAGGTTGAATGGTGAACCTGCAGTACACCTCTCTATCACGGAGCAGACACACACACACACACATGCATACAAGCACTGACCCATGCGCACACACACACATAGTGCATTGCTTGATATTATACACTCACTTGTGAGACTGGCTTGCTCACATGGAACACATGCAGCTAGCCTTCAAGCGATCTGTTAGAGAATAATTTTAAACAAGCAACAACAGTACAGTATTATACATAGTTTTTTCTTCTTGTCTATGGTTGGCGATCTCTTTCAAGTACATACACTTCAAACGTACCACATACCACACAAACAGGCACAGTCACACATACAAACAATCACACACACACTCACACGTACACACACACACTCAGAGAGGAGGAAGCGGCTGGGTCACCTACCTCTCTGGGTATCTTTGCGTGGGGAGTAACGGAGTGAATGCTCATTGGATCAGCCAGCAGTAAAGCACGTAAGAACATCCAGCTTTGATACTGTTCGCCTCTCTCTCTCTCTCTCTCTCTCTCTCTCTCTCTCTCTCTCTCTCTCTCTCTCTCTCTCTCTCTCTCTCTCTCTCTCTCTCTCTCTCTCTCGCCCTCTCTGTCTCTCTCTCTCTCTCACTCACTCTCTTTCTCTCAGCCTTTCCTCATATCGCTCCGTCCCTGCTTCCCTTTTTCTCACACTCTTGCTTGACTATTTTCCCTCTTTCTCTGTCTCTCTCTCTCTTTTTGTCTCTTTTCTGTCTCACTTGCTCACTCACCTCTCAAGCTCTCAAGCTCACTTTCCTTATGAGTGTGCTCTCTCTCACTCTAGCTTGCTTGATCCCCTCCCTCTCTCTCTCTTCCCTCCCTCTCGCTCCACACACTTTCTCTCACACAGATCTCTTTCTCCTTCCCTTTCAGTAACACCCTGTAAGTCACAGTATTGCTTTATTGCTCATTCTTTTTTCTTCAGACTCTAAACTGGTCTCTAAGCCTTACACTTTTCCTCTCTTTTCTTACACTGCCCTCTCTGTCTATCTCTGTCTGCCCTCTTCTCTGTCTCTCTCTCTTTATTCCTCTATTTCTGCCCTCTCTCTCTCTCTCTCTCTCTCTCTCTCTCTCTCTCTCCCTCTCTCTTCCTCTCTCTCTGTGTGAGTGTATAATTAGACAGAGCTCAGTGGAGTCAGGATCGTGGTTGGAGTGTCAGTGTTAGCCTGCCTGTCTACCTATCTGCGTGTCTGTCTGCCTGTCTGCCTGTCTACCTACCTGCATGCCTGTCTGTCTGCCTCCCTGTCTACCTGCCTGACTGCGTGCCTTGTCTACCTGTCTGCCTGCCTGCTTCCCTGCTTCTCTGTTCGCTGGCTCGTGTTTGGCTGAGTGCCCAGAGACTTCGCTCATTAACCTCCCTCGAGCGAATGGGCCGGCCTACACCTCCCCTCATTGGTCATGACACCACAAACTCTCATCCTATCAGAACCAAGGTAGACCTTCTGGGAAAGGTGTGCTGCCATTGTGATGTTGCTTATCTCACTGATAGGGAGACAACTCAATTCGGAATTCAAAAGAATATTCTGAACAGAAATATGAACATTCTGTCACAGTGGAATAACACTGTTAGTCTAATCCAATTAGATCTCGACCGGTTCTTACTTAATGATGTGATTATATCCGGTGTTGGGGTAGAAATCTCCCAGTGCCAGAATCAACGCCTGGCTAGATGGTGATCATTAGGTTTTCCTGATCATGTGTTACTCATTATCAAAGTGTGAAAACTCTAGGGTCTCCTCACACTCACGTTGGTGAAAACACTGTGAGCCACGGGGCTGCCCTGTGCACTGAAGCAAACAGTCATGTGACTACTTCTTTGACTTGACATGCTGATGTGATTGCACCACAATGTGAATGTTGGTGATCTGGATAATGAGGGGGAGGTTGGATCAAACAGCCGGTGAGTCAGAGAGATAGACGGAGAGAGAGATAAAAAGAAAGAGAGAGAGTGTGACCAGCACATGTTTAGAGGTCACATGGTGGTGTGTGTGTGTGTGCATGCTATTCATTGGGCACAACATGGCCTACACTCAGTAGTATCATTTCCTCCCTATCTCATTCCCACTTCTGCATTGTGACAATGATACACCAGCAAGAGTACCCAACAGATACAATTATATGCCATGTGTTCCACCCACCAACAATATATTTCCCTCTATCTCTCTCTCTCTTTCGCAAACACACACAAACGCATAAACACACACTCATACACACACACACACACAAATAAATATATACACACACGTACAGTGTCCAGTCAGCGTTGACAGGACAGGGGATGGTAGAGGGGTGTCTGCGGATAACTTGAAGCTGTCAACTTACTTGAAGCTGTCAACTTACAATCGACAGTCTGAAAGAAGCTGGACAGCTTGTAATCCAGGCCCCTCAGCGATCAAACACACATGCACACACACCAAGCGAATGAGGCGAGGAGATCTTGTGAATAAAGTTCATAATCTTCAAGTCATGACAGTTCTTGTGCCATTGTAATGGAAGTGTAAATAATTTAAACAATCAAGGTATAGAGAATGTAATGCAGGCCAATCATGATGAAATGACACACAGATATGTATCATACCAAACTCAACAAAGACAAATTGAGACAATTTCACCAGTGTGTGTGTGTGCATTAGACCATGTGTGAGCATGTATGAAAGTGACTCACCCTGTGTCAGATACTCTGCTGAAGTGTCCTTTCCGTTTTTACGCCACACCTTTTCAGCTGACTATGAGCTAGCTTCCACATGATAACACACCAGACCCAGAGCTAGCTTCCACATGCTAACACACCAGACCCAGAGATAGCCCTCCACGTGCTAACACACCAGACCCAGAGCTAGCTTCCACATGCTAACACACCAGACCCAGAGATAGCCTCCACTTGCTAATACACCAGACCCACAGACAGCCTGCACTTGCTAACACACCAGACCCACAGATAGCCTGGACTTGCTAATACACCAGACCCACAGATAGCCTGGACTTGCTAACATCAGTTCCAGAGATAGCCTTCACATGCTAACACACCAGACCCAGAGCTAGCCTCCACATTGTAACACACCAGACACAGAGTTAGCCTCCACATTGTAACACACCAGACACAGAGTTAGCCTCCACATGCTAACACACCAGACACAGAGTTAGCCTCCACATGCTAATACCAGACCCAGAGTAAACACAACACTGCAGGCCCACGTTGAAGGAGGCAAGGCCCCACCAGGGGCCTCTTTAATGGTGTCAGGGCAAAATGGCAGATTTACCAGAGCAGACAGAAATATCCTGGGTTACTGTAAGTGAAAAATATCGTATTGCATAAGATGTTTGAGTGACCTGGGATGCGTAGATGCAAAGTGCAACTGTAGCTCTCTCCCTCAAAAATGCATGCAAGTGCACATATACTCTCTCTCAAACACACACACTCTATCTCCTACCCTTCAGTATTTCTCAATCTCGCTCCCTCTCTCTCTCTCTCTCTCTCTCTCTCTCTCTCTCTCTCTCTCTCTCTCTCTCTCTCTCTCTCTCTCTCTCTCTCTCTCTCTCTCTCTCTCTCTCTCTCTCTCTATTGCTCTCTCTTACACACACAACCACACACACACACACAGGCAGATGTCCTATTACTGTCCTGCAGGCTGAGTCGTGCGGAGCAGAGCCAGGGCAGGCAGGCAGGCTGGCAGGCAGGCGGGCAGGCGGGCGGGGAAACTGGAGATGAGGCGGAGAGCAGAGTGCTGACTCAGGGAACAAGCCCAGAGAGAAGCACATTGTGCTAAAAGGAAGGATTGTTACACCAACCCTGTTTTCAACGCTGTTGTCTTCAGGACTCAACCAATGTGATAAAACCAGCTGCTAGTTTTACACTCTTAATCATGCTTCTCAAAATCTCTCTTTCTCCAACCTCCTTCTCTTCATTTCATCACCCTCGACTTAATCGCTTCCTTATATTGCTTCATATTCGTCTGTTTTCTGTCAGCTACTTTTTCTTTGATTCAGCAAGGAGGAGTACTATTCATTTGATCCTACAGTGGAATACAAGTCAGCTGACCAGATCCATTCTTCAGTTCTATGCTTTCTCCCACCTCTCCACTCTGTCTCTTTCTTCCTGACAAGTCTTCCACTCTATCTCTTTCTCCTAATGTCTTTCCCGTTTTACTATCTGTCCTTTCTCTCTATCTAAAAATACTTCAGCCCTGTCACTATAATAGATCACCTAGGAGTATATTCAGAGCCAGCACTGGACACTGCCTCTCTCACACACTCACACACACACACACACACTCACAAACATTACCACAATAACAAGCAATATTACTGCGCGTCAGATTAAAAGGTGCAGTATCAGTTGGGGTGGGGTCTGACAAAGAAGTGTGAGGACAGGTACTGGATGTGCAGGGTTGTAAAAATGTACACACACACACACACACAGATACACTTCAAGTTGTTCTGGCAATTGTTTGTGCTTGCACTTCTGTGTGGTGAAAAGAAAGACAACTATTGTGTGAGTGCAAATGAGAAACAGGGTGAGAGATTGTGTGAACAATAGAATAAGGGGACATGTGATGTGGTATTTATGTAAGAGTGTGAGTGGCAGAGAGAGAGAGGGAGGGAGAGAGAGAGACAGAGTGAGTGAAGAGTTGACATGCTACACTTGTGACTCGTACGGAAATGAAATAAAAAACAACTTCACACTGCTGCATTCACACTCGCTGTGCAACTCCTTAGAGTCTGGCGAGGAGAGAGAGGTGTCACCATAGCACTCAAGAGTTTCTCCCACAGGCATCGTTTCCCTAGCAACCACTGTCTTAGGGACACCCTGGCCCAAAGAGGTGACCTTTGGTGACCTCTGTAGGCCATGGATACCACACAATTATGTTGTGATATATGTGTGTGTGGTCTGGGTATGTGTGTTGCTTGTGTTTGTGTGTTTGTGTGTCTGCGTCTCTGTGAGTGCATTTATGTATTTGTGTGTGTGTGTTGTAGTTCTACCTGCGGGTTTAAACAGCCCTCATTATCAGAGTGACATTTGTGCAGGCCTGCAGGAGCCATCTGGATGCGTCCCACACACATGTGAGAGAGACCAGCCTGCTTTGGATCTGACTCACTTCAAACAGCCTCCCTGCCCACACACACACACACACACACACACACACACACACACACACACACACACACGCGCACACACACATAGACACACACACATACAGATGGCACAAACAGTGTTGTGGCTTTCGCTCCAGACTAATATTTGACATTCAACAACAAAAGTAGTCTTTGAGAGAGAGGGATTGTAAATCTATCCATTACAGAAGCCATTGTGAGACTTGGAGGCCATTCAGAGAAAAGCAACCCTGAAGAGACAATCAGTGTGTCTGTGTGAAATATCTGTGTTTGTGGGACACTTGTTGCACGAGTGAGGGTTGAGAAATCCCCATGCAGAGAACAGAGAGAAAGACAAAGAGATATCAATTAAGAGATAGAGAGCGAGAGGGATAGAGAGAGAGAAATTGTGCAAGTGTGACATTTTGTTTCTGAAATGCTGAATCTGGTGTGTGTAGGTTTCAGATCAATCTGACCCACTGATAACTAGGCTGACTGAGAGGAATGATTCAAATCTGGTTTCACTATGACTCTATAAGAGAGAAAAGGTTGTACTGTATGTGTGAAGTAGCTTTCTTTGGTAGTTTACGAGCTGAATCTGTTTAGTCTTGTCACTTTAGGTCAACATGACATTTCTAATGAGTTATCACTGCAGTTGTGTTGACAGGCTAACATGCAGAGAGAGGTGACTGGCATGTGAAGTCATATCCTATGCAGCTTGAGCAAGTTACCGTGTTTAAAGGTGTTTCTGAGGTTACCAGTGTGTGTGTGTGTGTGTGTGTGTGTGTGTGTGTGTGTGTGTGTGACTGTACACTTTATGAATGCTGCTGTAATCTGCTCTGACGTGCTAAAACTCTGCTGCATGCTCAGTCTCGCTCTCTCATTCTCCCCCTCTCTTTTCTCTCATCTATAATTGAGTGCTCCCACTGTACATACTTCATTTGCTGGCTGTGAATAATGAATGAGACACAGAGCGGAGGAGCTTTTTCCCCTCCACTAGTTTGATACCCGATTAGCCGTTTATCTGTGCTCTCCGTGACCAGGCCCGGGGCGCCCACCAAGCGCCACCCAGAGTGGGGCAGCACCAGGGAGATCTCAGCGCCGGGGGGGGGGGGGGGGGGGGGGGGCACACTGGCACGAAGGGAAAATGGCATCTACTCCTCACATTCTGTGAGCATCACCAAGAGGATGGTGCTAACGAGATACGCCGCACAACCATTTTGGACTTGGACTGTATCCTTGCTGAGATTCTATGCGAGGGAAAATAGAACACACACACCACAGTGGGAAGAGCTCTTTTGAGGCATATGCCATGTGATTCCTAGGCAGTTTTATCACCTCTGCACAGCTCGATGGACTTTCAAGCTGTGTCCTACACGCACTGTCACACACACATACTCACCGTGCTTATTAATAGCATGTTTCAGTTCCACAACGCAGTGCAGAAGTGCAAGCAAGGCAAGTTTGAGATGGGGGACGAAAGATGACGTTACTCCTCGGGGGGTTAAGTTTCCTAAACCAGTAGCTGAAAACTGGCATTCAGATTTCTTGGAGGAGTATGTCTCCTGACTGCTGTGTCTGTTTAGTAGATGACCCCCAGCCCCATTCTATAAAACACACACACTCACACACACACACATCTGTGTTTGTGGGACACTTGTTGCACGAGTGAGGGTTGAGAAATCCCCATGCAGAGAACAGAGAGAAAGACAAAGAGATATCAATTAAGAGATAGAGAGCGAGAGGGATAGAGAGAGAGAAATTGTGCAAGTGTGACATTTTGTTTCTGAAATGCTGAATCACACACACACTATACCCACACACAAAAACTGGTCACACGCACAGAAACACATAGACATGTAGACACATGCGTGCACACACAGAAATGCCACATTGTCACCAGTCTGCTGGCTACAATGTCAGCCAAGCCTGACTTCAGTGCTCAGTATGGCGAGGCCCAGACCACCATCACAGCATCTGATCATCTCACTGGGGGAGAGATCACACCAGTTTGTTTGTGTGAATGTGTTTGCATGCTTGTATGGACAAGTGTAGTGTGTGTGTACATGTGTGTGTGTGTGTGTTTATATGGACAAGTGTGTGCACGTGTGTGAGTTCATGGACAATTATGTGAGGTTGTTTTGATATTGATGATTGATTCTCACTAGTTGATGGGGACAGAGATATACTCTGCATACACAGAGTAATGATCTCCACGACGCTCCCTTCACCTCCTCAATGTGTCACGATGGACGTGTTATTGCAGAGAGAACAAAACCGCCCAGAAAAAGAGACCCTGAGCCTGTCTGAATGGACTGGAAGCTCTCCCAATGTCACCGGATGTCAACTGTCTGAGTAAGCCTGGATATGTCTAGAATAAGTGAGATAGATACAGACAGACAGATAGACAGATAGATAGATACATAAATGAGAGAGAACGAGAGAAAGAGAGAAAGAGGGCTAAGCAGAGGCGCGTGCTGACTGCTGCTGGTGAGTTCAGTAGGTTCAGTGAAAGAGCAGAGAGATGGGAGTCAAGACTCAAAGCCCAGGGGAATGGAAAGTGGTGCGTGACTCATACATTCATGCAAACACTCTTTCTCACACACACATACAGGCATACACACATGCCCATAACTATACATGCATGCACACCCACACGCACCCACGCACACATACACACATTTCTTAATTCCCATTTGCATCACCAACTCTGTTGAAAATCTTTCATGGTATTCACCCAAAGGCTGTTGGTGTATAGATGTTGTCACAGTGGTGCATGATAATTCACTCAGCCACTGTGTTATTCTCTTGGAGAATCTTTGTAATTAACCTAGCCCAGAATTCATGAGGAAATCACTGAGGTGTACACAGACTGTAGCAACTGTACAGTAGCTGTACTGGTCACAAGCACTCACAGGATTGTGTATGAATTACTGCTCTGACATTGGAGGTCACCTCGGGCACAATGAACTGGTGTTGCCCTCTGGGATATATGTTAATGTCCGAAGGCGAATATCAGGGTCCTACTATCGATGATGTGCTGCCTGTCAAGTCAAACCAATACTGTCAGTCAGGAGGCCTCAACAGACTGCTCTCTCTCTTAATGACTCACCAGGCCTCATTTAGATAGAGAAAAACACCGCCGGTCGCGCCAAATCCCTTTCGCCATCACAACACCCAAATTACAACACAGCACACTGCAGCCATCACAGAGAACTCATGACACCCTGATACAGTATTTAGACACAATCTCATTCCTAACAGCTCATATCCCATGTCCTTTTCAGATTCCCAGGTGAGCAGAGAGTAAAAATGTCGCCCCCTGATGCCCGCAAATGCTCTACAATCTCCCGGAAATCGGGGATTTTGTATTTCGAGCGAGCGAGAGACTATCCAATGGTCATTTCTGGTAGAGATAGCGTCCTGATTGGGGGGGGGGGGGACCACCCTCCCGGAAATGAGTCTCTGCAAGTTGGGATGTCTTCAACGTGGAAACGTCCTGCCTTGGAGCATCCAGCATAACACAACAAGGTAAGGAGAATATAATATAGATCCCCTGGTGGATAGGAATCATATCAGACGTATGTATAGACTTTTGAACAAGCAATTCAAAAGGTTTCACAGATCATTACTTTTTTGTACAATCTGATGATACAATAAGACAGTATAGAGGAGGTGGGGCTGTTGGAGGGTGGCAGAAATTGCACAACATGTAGGTAGATACTGCAGCAATGCATGATGTGTGAGAATGTGCAAGTCCTCTAAGGAGAAGGCCTGGACCTTCAATTAGCACACCTGAAATTGATTGCGTGAGTGACATCAGATGTGTCATAACAGAACTAGCTTTGCCAAAGTATATGGTGTCATGGCCTCCCTTTGTAAGCCCTATTATCATCTCAGCACTGGGATTTCTCTAATGTAAAGGGGGACTTGAAGATTGGTTACTACAGCACCTGTGAAACATCAATAACAAGGGCTATCTGCTAACAGGTGACTCGATGCTGGAAGTTTGGCTCTGTCACACACAAAGACATCCGGAACTATGTGCTTCTTTGATGTGCTGCAGGCCTAAAGTGGTGGTACTGAAATACCTCCAGCAGTATGTGAGGAATCTGGCTGGCTGTTTGTCTACAAAGCTTCTGACAATGTCCTTGAATTACAACAGCAATTAGCTCGTTGACAGATCACCCTGCGTGCTTCAGCTCCTCTCTGGGAACAAAGACTGCTGCTATTGTCGTCTGTGAGCGCTGTACTAGCAGACAGGCCGGCATGCTCTCGCCAGCTCCCAGAGCACCGAGAGGTGTAGTGACGGTAGGTGTTTGCAGGAGACACGTGGATGTCTGTTACCATGGAAACATCCAGGAAGCACACACATGCTCTTGGAGTTGTACTAAACTTGAAGAGAGCCTAGAAGTGCTGGCTGTGTAGAACTCTAGTGTCTCTCACCGTACAGAGCAGCTACTGCAACACGGGCGGGTGTAGATGATGAAGGCAAACCAAGCTCATTGTGAGGTGTGCGTGAGTGTGTGTGCGGGTGTTGGTGTTGTGGAGCGTGTGTGTTTACTTACCACAGCATGAGTCACTAGCCACATCAGACACTGTGTTGCAGCAAATAGAGACATCTTCCTGGTTTCATAGAGGAAGGCAGCTGTGCTGGGGTTCAAACTGGTGGAGCACACATGCACACTTACAAGATTACACACACAACAATAGCCTGCATTCACACATACACAACCACAGACACATTCATGCACGCACACACGCAGGCATGCACACACATACACCTCACAATCAGCAGAATACAGAATATATGTACTTATTTGACTTGTCAGGACAGTGATGTTCTGTTGCAGCTCCTCAGTTCACTGTCTCTACTGTTTACCTGATGTAATACACACTCTTCTCCACTAGAGGACTGTGTTCACCAGTAAATAGATTCTACTCATATACCATTCCAGTAATGAAGAGATATATAATTAATTGGAAATATATACATTTCTGTTTGGTGCATGAATTCCACATGCAAGAAAAACCAACAATATGTTGGTTTTGTAAAATCTATCTACTGACTAATCTTGAATAAGATTAGTCAGTCTGACTTCCTGCAGCTGGAGTCTGCTGATCTGTGATGTAACGGGTACAGTAAGAGGTGCTCATTAGGTAGAAATGGAGAGAGAGAGAGAGAGAGAGAGGGGGGAGAGAGAGAGAGAGAGAGAGAGAGAGAGAGAGAGAGAGAGAGAGAGAGAGAGAGAGAGAGAGAGAGAGAGAGAGAGAGAGAGAGAGAGAGAGAGAGAGAGAGAGGAGAGAGAGAGAGAGAGAGAGAGAGAGAGAGAGAGAGAGTGAGAGAGAGAGAGAGAGAGAGAGAGAGAGAGAGAGAGAGAGAGAGAGAGAGAGAAGAGAGAGAGAGAGAGAGAGAGAGAGAGAGAACAGGGAACAGAGAGGTCATGGAACATTAATCTTAAATCAATGGTGAAATGATTAAGGGGCAGTGAACTTTCTGTTGGAGATACCACCCTTACGTTTTTCATTCAAATTTAGCAGAAGTAACAATCTGGCCAGGGGTGCCTATTTACCCCAAATGGGATGAATTATGTATAACTGTGTTGGAAGGCTGGCTGTACAGGAGAAGTCAGGTTAGAGGGTCAGATTGATCTGAGTTAACACTGTTAATCCCCCTTCAGTCTGTCCATCCAGGCTGTCATTATGTCACCCAGTCAGGGAGATACACTCTGCTGCCTGCTACCAGACCACTGAGACAATGGAAAGATACAAGGGAGAGTAGAAGGGGTTTTGTAATCCTGGTATATTCCTTCACCATGCTCCACTGGATCCCATTCCAGGCTGCCCCCCTTTAGAATGTCCAGTTGGTACAGGCCACACTACTGTAACCCACACTCTCTCCCTCTGCTTCTAAGCTGTAGCTTTGCACTGCCCTGCAAGTCTAGGAGAGAGAGAGATTATCTGATGTGCTTGTGAGAGAGAGAGGAAAACAACTGAATGGAAGTGTAGTAATCGTGGAGACAGCGACAGAGTAAAGTAAGAGGAAGAGAAGAGGTAAACAAACAGCTCAGAACAAGAGAGAAAACACGAAGGGAAGGAGAGCACTGGACTGTTCAACTCTATCTGAAATACTTTCTTGGTTCTCAACTCTAGTGGTTCAAAGACTAGATGACCAGCCATAACACACTCCGGCTCCCTGTCCTGAGACTCTGACAGGAGACAAGGACTCAGACACACACACACTCGTGTACACAAATACACACCACTGTGGCCTCATCGACTGGATCATGTCTTCAACTGGATCGACCAACCACAACAAGCGTATTTCTTGTAAGTAATGTATTGTGTGTGTGCTTTAACAGAAATAATATTAGATAGTGTGTCAGTGTGAGGACGTTGCATCTGACCTGCTTGATGCAGAATATGCAAGACAAGAGGGAATACAGGTTAAGAGCTTTAGCAAATCTCTTCGGACGATCCTCGGTCATGAGAGTAGGAGTGTTTTCCTGACCACACAACAGAGAGAAACAGACTGATGTGCAGGTGGGATGACCCTAAACATTGATTGACTCATCATTGTGTTATCTGAACAGGTGACCTGGACCTGCAGGTACTGTAGTTTCTACACACCTATCTCTGCTCCTTACCTCCCAGACAACGTAGCTGTCTCCCCTGCCAGATCATAATGATGATGTACGACAGGGATTCCTTTGTTTCTGTTTACAATGTGTGGTTTGTCTCTGGGTGTCATGCTGAGTGATGCAACTAAACAGGTCATTACATACAGTCTCATACACAGAAATGCTAAACCAGACAAACAGAATTAGTAAAAGAACCACCAAAGAAGGATTCTGGTCTCACAGAGAAAATCTTTCACAGTAGGTTGCAGGGTATAGGTTGCACAGTGTAACGGGTAAGCTTTCTCACTGTCTTTTAATAGGCCTGCTGTGCAATTTTAGGCTTAACCTAACAGACACAGGCCAGATGTGTTCACTGGAGGGAGGTGTTAAGATCAACAACAGGCTTATCTACAGCCTTAGCATGCTAAATTTGTGTTCGTTCACAGACATATGTTAAGTGTGGCCCAATAAACCAGCTTTCTTTAATATAAATTGATAGAATACAATAATAAGAATAGAATACTGTAGCGGTACATGACAACACATTTCCTGCTAAAGCACTACTGCTACTTGATATGGTGTACCTGCATTATTAAGAGTGTCTACAGTATGGGAGTGTTTTTTTCTAATTTAATCACTGGAGGTGGCATAGTCAATTTACCCCCTGCTCCTGAGAGTGTGTGTGTGTGTGTGTGTGTGTTTGTGTGTGTGTGTGTGTGTGTGTGTGTGTGTGTGTGTGTGTGTGTGTGTGTGAGAGACAGAGGGGCCTGTGGGGACCTGCTAGAGAAGTTCACTGATTGAACTAAATGAGCAGCAGAGAGGAGATCAGGGGGTCAGTATGCCCTGACTAAAGTGCTGTAATGGCCCTGTGGAAGGGCCGGTGATGGAGGGTCTGGTTAGAGAGCCTGGGGTCCAGGGGGAGGTGTCCAGGCAGAGATTCAGGAGTGGTCCCTGGAGACAGAGCCTGTATGAACATGGAGATGGATGGAGGAGGTGAAGGCACACATAGTAGAGAGGGGGTCAACGCATAGTGACTGTGGACAGAGATGGAAGGGGAAGGAGTGAACCTGCCAATAAACCAATAAAGGCTTCACAACCCCACGCTGTATGTGCTGGATACAGGAGGCAGAGGGGATTACTGTTAACAGTGTTCAGGGAGCTGGTGCTCTGCATCACGTCAGACTTATGGGTCTTCAGTATTGTGTACCCTAATAATCACAGGAGCGGGAGGCTGTTGTGGTAAAGTGAGCTCACTCATAAATGATTAAGGGGCTGACGGCGGCTGTGTCCCAGACACAGTGCGTGTGAGAGGCACTGCCTGGGCGAAGAACAGTGCTCACACCTAGATCTGACGTGGCTGGAGACTGAATAGAGCTGGCTTCTGTTGCCCTCTTGAGAATATGGTGATCATCAGTTCAATTGTTTGATTGGTCTGTCTGTGTGTCTTTCTAATCAGTCTTTCCATCTGTCTAACTGATTGTCTGTTAGTCCCGTGCACACAATACAGACTAACAACAACATCATGAACAGGACTTCTCGGATTTAGTCATGTTTTGCTGCAAGGAAGTCACACCCCATGTGACATTCTGTTTTCAAAGAAGTTTCAAAGGAAACTTGTTGGTTTGCCTTCGGTGCAGCTCTTGTTTACGGGACATATTACTGCACACACACCTTGACAAATCACCCTAGTACCACCACACATCTCCTGATCGGAGATGTGTGTTTCCAAGCCCAGCGTCTTACATTCAGTCCAAAGGCCAAATTGGTCCAGCAGATGTATATCAAGGAGAACAGCCTTACAGGAGACAGAAGAGTCTGTCCATTCTTAAGAAAGGTCAAAGATGGAAGAGAGCCTACATCAGGCAGGGGCAAAGGCAGACGTCGACATGTAGTACTGTAACAGAGGAGATGTGGAGACAGAGAGAGGAAATTCAGAAGAAATATCAAAAGACAGTTGTGGATTAGCAAAGAGGGAAAGGGTGATCATGTGGTCCAGTCTACCCCAGACCCCCCTTCCTTTCCTCACCCCATGATTTCCCCAACATGCTGAGGGCAAATTCCTGGAGATGCTAATCTTCTGCACACGGATCAGAAGGCTGTGTGCTGAGACAGCTGCAGAGAAAGAGAAATAGGGGACATGAGGAGAGAGAGGCAGAGAGAGAAAGAGAAAGAAAGGGAGCTAGACAGACCAGTGGAAATGAGAAGGGTGCATAATGAAGGTGATTGTGATAATAATGTAACAGAAGGAGATTGAGTTGCGTAACACTGCTGTCTCATTTCTTTAGCTGACGAGCTCCTTCCATCTTCTTACCACAACCACCGCCCATCCTGACCTCTCTCTATGTCCCTCACACACCTACACCCAGTCATACATGCTCTAGGCAGGACCAGTACAGTACAGTTCATTGTACAGTCTGGGGTAAAGGATTTGAGCAATGGCTGAAGGATTGTCTATGTGTTACGTAACCAAATGAAGGTTTAAGGTAATTATGGCTTAGTGTGGAGTGAGTGTGGAGGAGGGGACTTGTACCACAAGTGTGGTTGAATGTTTAAACCTTAGTCATCGGATCAACCTAATGCAAGCTCCACCAATGGCTCAAGTTGAGTTAATGGTTTTGCTAACGGTCTAGAGTGAGCTGTTCGAATACCTTAGCATCCCTCTGCTAACCAGAGATGGCAAGTCTTATCATGTGAGGAGGAGAGCAGAAGAGAGTTGCTATTTCTATTCTGGGATGAGAAGAGCTAGAGATTTGTTGCAAGGTTGGTGAGTAGCACCGTGGTGCTATGATGCAGACAGACAGACTGGAAGGCAGACAGACAGGCAGACAGGAAGGCAGACAGGAAGGCAGACAGGAAGGCAGACAGGAAGGCAGACAGGAAGGCAGACAGACAGACAGACAGACAGACAGACAGACAGACAGGATACCGACAGGCAGACAGCTGCAAACCTGGTGACTGCTGTGATAATTGCACCTTGGCTAAAACTGTTGGCCTTGCTGCCAACAACGTCATCAATGGTCCCAGCAACCTTTCAAGCTTCTTGTTTCACAACCACATGTGTAGGGATGCATTGTGCTGTGACTATCACCAGTGCCCTGGTAACATTCATGCTAACATAATACATAATGCTGACCTGTTGGGTTGTGTATACTGCTACAATGGGAATGCGAAGGTCTGTCAACAGTCTCAGAACTCTAGAATGGCCACAGTGGTCTGCTCCCTGCCATCTGTCCCTGAAGAATAAAGACAAAATAATGTAAAGAACAAATGCTTTATAGGCAAAGTTACAAATCTTCTATTTTTGTGGTGTTCAGATAATCACAGGCAGAAAAACCAAAATGTAAATCTAAATGATATTGGGTAGCACACCCTAGTTTCCACAGGACTTACAAAAATCAACAAAAGACAACATACATGCAGTCATAGACTCCTTGATATTTGGAAGAAGAAAGGTCACTTTGACTGGCTGGTAGACTTTTGTCGCTGTTAATTTTGTGTAACCATGCGTTGGGTAGTGCTCCATAGTAAACACTTGCATAAGACAACATATTGAGCTGCCATACATTCTTTTAGACATAGATGCTTCAGGGGACTTTCACACACATGGCCCTACCCCCACTCCACACATCACACCACATCGCCCCCTGATCCTTTGGCCTCTCTCTCTCTTCCTCTTTGTCTCCCTCTTTTCTTATCATTTTATGTGACACCTCAGGGCCCACATGCTGCATGCAGTTCAATTCCACTCTTAGTGTAATACACACTCAACATGTATCTCTAACAGCATTTGGCCATGGACGGCAAATCTTGATTGAGAATGAGTGTACATACTTCCATAAATACTCAGTAAGTTCAACATCTGATGGGCATACTCACTGGGCATACTCACTGGCTCTAACTGGAGTGCCCTGCAGAGTCCTGGCCCCCACTGGTCAGCAGGTCCTTCGATGTTTGGTCCTGAGACAGGGAGCCAGCAGGGATGACCATGTCTTTTACATAACTATCACTCATGTCCTTCAGATACTTTTACTGAGGAGCATCTAACTCCCTCCTAGTAATCTTACGTAAGAAATATGAGCAATAACCTTTGAAGAGACTGCTTTTGCTGATGAGAGATGTTCACAAAAAAAACTTCCTTTGTGCTTTTTTTTTTTTTTTTTTAAACACATCGCCTCTGTAAGAATATGTGGTGATTAAACTAAGAAGAGAGGGTAGGGAGCATGAGAGAGAGAGATCATGTGTGTGTGTGTATATGTGTGTCATTGGTGGCTGGGGGCTCTGGAGTTTATGTAAGATGTGCTGTCTCATCATCATCAAAAGCCTCTTTGCTGCCACGGCATCCCCATTTGACTGTCCTCTCAAACTGTTCCTCTGGGTCTGTAGGCACCTCCTGCCCACTGGCACTACCCAATAGACTTGCCCACCCCTCACCCTGGGAAATGCTAATGATAGTGTATAGTGCATTGAGTAAATAAGCACCCTCACTCACACTGTATCTCACGATACTGTTTGCTGTATAATACACAGTACCATATTGTCTATAGTGTCTTCTATATTCAATTCCTAGACTAGTTTTTCTGTCAAACAGGATGAAAATGTCCTGCTGGCTGTGTCTGATTGACAGAATCAGGTCCCAGGGTGATGAGAGTGGCAGCCTCAGAGCAAGGCAGAGACTGGCAGGGGGCAAGCTGGGCTTCTGGGGACTGCTGGCTGTCGCTCAGATGGATATGGCATCATGAAATAACACAACTGTTATAAGATTTTTGGGTTGAACTGACAGTCAAGCATAAAGAAACCCTTGAAGTCACGTTGACACACACAGTGTAGGTACACACACACACACACAGACACACACACATACACACACACACACACAGAGGGGACATGAGTCAAAGTGTCAGCTCATTGAGCCCAGCAGGAGAGTGATTGCAGTGTGCTGAGGAGGACATCACAGAGTTACACAACCACAGCTGGTTAGATGGAGATAGCTAGGGCAATTTAGGAGGACACGACATTACTGGAGGTGTGCCTGAGGAAAACTGCTATCCGCCCACTCCATCTCCCTTCGCTTCATTCCTGTCCTCTTATCGCCCTCTTTCGGTCAGAAATAGAAATCTATATATATGTTTTGACATGTTGTCCTGCCTTCTGATGAGAACAGTATGTATTGTGACGATTCGCTATCTCCGTCACCGAATACTTTCCCCCGGGTGCAGGACAGCAAAAACGAGACGATGAGACAGACAATTGCAGCAACACTTCGGTTATATTTTTTTTGGTTCAGAGGAGCCAGAACACTAGCAGGCACACTGCCGTACTAGGATTTCCAAAAACGGTAAATTAAACACTTTACGTCAAAACAAAGTTAACACCAACAATCGGCGAAATAACAGGCGGTCACTCAACCGACGTCTGCCGAGTATATCTCCAGCTCCACTCTCCACTTTCCTTCATCTAATCGGGACCTTTTAAAGCAAGCACAATCAGGAATATGAGTCACACCTGTTTACTTGATCCCATCAATTAAGCGTCCTTAGGCCTACCTCCCAGGAGAGGGTGCCCCCAGACCCTGTATTCCCCTTGACCCCTCACAGTATGTATTGCTCTGGATAAGAGTGTCTGCTAAATGACTAAATGTATGTATGTATGTATGTATGTTTTAAATATCCATCCATCATCTTCCGCTTATCCGGGGGTCGGGTCGCGGGGGCAGCAACCTAAGCAGGGAGGCCCAGACTACCCTCTCCCCGGCCACTTCCACCAGCTCTTCCTGGGGGACCCTGAGGCGTTCCCAGGCCAGCCGAGAGACATAGTCCCTCCAGCGTGTCCTGGGTCTTCCCCGGGGCCTCTTCCCAGTGGGACGTGCCCAGAAAACCTCACCAGGGAGGCGTCCAGGAGGCGTCCTTATCAGATGCCCGAGCCACCTCAACTGTACCCTCTCGACGCGGAGGAGCAGCGGTTCTACTCTGAGCCCCTCCCAGATGACCGAGCTTCTCACCCTCTCTAAGGGAGAGCCCGGACACCCTGCGGAGAAAACTCATTTCGGCCGCTTGTATTCGCGATTTCATTCTTTCGGTCACTACCCACAGTTCGTGACCATAGGTGAAGGTAGGAACGTAAATCGACTGGTAAATAGAGAGCTTCGCCTTTCGACTCAGCTCCTTCTTCACCACGACGGACCGATGCAGAGCTCGCATCACTGCGGACGTTGCACCGATCCGCCTGTCGATCTCACGCTCCATCCTTCCCTCACTCGTGAACAAGACCCCGAGATACTTGAACTCCTCCGCTTGGGACAAGATCTCCTCCCCGACCCGGAGATTGCACTCCACCCTTTTCCGGTCGATAACCATGGCCTCAGATTTGGAGGTGCTGATTCCCATCCCAGCCGCTTCGCTTTCGGTTGCGAACCGCTCCAGTGAGAGCTGAAGGTCACGGCCCGATGAAGCCAACAGGACCACATAATCTGCATAAAGCAGCGACCCGATCCTGAGGTCACCAAACCGGACCCCCTCAACGCCCTGGCTGCGCCTAGAAATTCTGTCCATATAAGTTATGAACAGAATCGGTGACAAAGGGCCATCCACCTCAGGTGGGAGTTGAAGCTCCTTCTGACAGGGGATTCTGCCAGCCGTTCCCAGCAGACCCTCACATTACGTTTGGGCCTGCCAGGCCTGACCGGCATCTTCCCCCACCATCGTAGCCAACTCACCACCAGGTGGTGATCAGTTGACAGATCCTCCCCTCTCCTCACCCGAGTGTCCAAGACATTCGGCCTCAGATCCGACGACACGACTACAAAGTCTATCATCGAACTGAGACCTGGGTGTCCTGGTGCCAAGTGCACATATGGACACCCTTATGCTTGAACATGGTGTTCGTTATGGACAAGCCGTGTCTAGCACAGAAGTACAACAACAAAACACTGCTCGGGTTCAGATCGGGGGGGCCGTTCCTCCCAATCACGCCCCTCCAGGTCTCACTGTCATTGCCCACATGAGCGTTGAAGTCCCCCAGGAGGACGAGGGCATCTCCGGGAGGAGCGCTTTCCAGCACCCCTCCGAGACTCCAAAAAGGATGGGTACTCTGCGCTGCCGTTTGGTGCGTAAGCACAAACAACAGTGAGGACCCGTCCCCCCACCCGAAGGCGGAGGGAAGCTACCCTCTCGTTCACCGGGCTGAACCCCAACGTACAGGTGCCGAACCGAGGGGAAACAAGTATTCCCACCCCAGCTCGACGCCTCTCACCGAGGGCAACTCCAGAGTGGAAGAGAGTCCAGCCCCCTCTCTGTTTTAAATATATACATATATATTCTTGAAAAAAATAGTTCCAAAAAATGGTATGGCCTACAAATGCTGAGGTTCAAAACATTGGAACTCAAGAACATTGGTATGTCACGAAAGAAAAAGGGGTTTATCGCCATCTGCTGCTGCAGAGAGAAATTGTTGTGTTCATGCACACCTCTGTGTCCTACTGACACATGCTTGTCTAATAAGGAGCAAGACTAACAGTTGCCCATTGGATGTATGTGTGTGTTGCCTGTACTTCTTATCAGCGGAGACAGACAATAATCAGAGAGTTGTGGATAATGAGTCATCCCAGCCCCTGAAGCTGAGAGAGAGACAGCGGTTCTTTGAGGAGGTCTTCCAGCACGATGGAGACATCTACCTGGCCTCCTCCCATCTGCACATCGACTGCAGGAAACGTAAGTGACTAACATGCCCTAACAAAAACATGCACACTTAGTCATCAACATCCTGTAGAGGTATAAGCACAATGTACATTTCACACAAGCCGTGAGGTCACAAATGTTTGCATGGTCCCTGGTATTTGCTGAGGTAAACACATGATATACTGAGGTAAGCCTTGGTCAATTTGTTATGTGTTGTGTCCTTCATGCAGCCCCCATGGGCAGCATCTCGTCCATGGCGGTGAATGTGGACATGCTGGAACAGATGGACCTGATGGACATCTCTGACCAAGAGGCCCTAGATGTCTTCCTCAACTCTGGGGCGGATGACGCCCCTCTTGCCTCGCCTCTACCAGGTACACCCTAGTCACCTGGCCTCTACCAGGTACACCCTAGCCACCTGGCCTCTACCAGGTACACACTAGCCACCTGGCCTCTACCAGGTACACCCTAGCCACCTGGCCTCTACCAGGTACACACTAGCCACCTGGCCTCTACTAGGTACACACTAGCCACCTGGCCTCTACCAGGTACACACTAGTCACCTGGCCTCTACCAGGTACACATAGTCACCTGGCCTCTACCAGGTACACGCTAGCCACCTGGCCTCTACCAGGTACACCCTAGCCACCTGGCCTCTACCAGGTACACCCTAGTCACCTGGCCTCTACCAGGTACACCCTAGCCACCTGGCCTCTACCAGGTACACCCTAGCCACCTGGCCTCTACCAGGTACACACTAACAACCTGCACTCTAACAGGTAACACTTCAGCTCTAACTCTTCTCTTTTACTCATACATCCTCCTCTCACCCTCTCAGAGGTCTATGATGAAGATGAAGAGGAGGATGATGAGAGTGTGGAGGTTGTGTACAGGAAAGGCCACTACTATGTCTGCCCAGTGACGGTCGCCGGGGGTCAAAGTCCCGCATGTCATCAACCTCATCTGGATCCAGTGATAACAGTGGGGGCTGTACAGACACCCCTGTGATCCAATCAGATGACGAGGAGGTTCATGCTGACACCTGCTGCTGACCTCTGTCCCCCAGGCGAGGGATGAAGAGACAGAGGAAGAGGAGGAGGAGGAAAGAGGGCTGTCGTCATAAAAGTGCGAGATGTCTAAGCAATGAAGAGAGAGCGAATAAATCTGAAATTTTACAATCATACATCTCTCTCTCTCTCATTCTCTCTCTCTCACTCTATCTCTCTCCCTTTGTTGCTAAGCCTTAGACCGCCCCTGTGGATCTGTCCTAGCATGGATGACCCATTACAGGACAGCAGTGATGTTGGAGGATTCTGAGTTAATTACTTTAACTTAATTTACTCTAAGACTGAATCTGTTACCAAACTGTTCTGGTACTGTAGTCTCTCCCAGTTTGGTCTAGAAATGCTGTTGAATAGCCAAGACTCATTTTTGCCTTTTCTTTATAGTTGACTGGGGCCCTGTTAATTATAACTTGAGTCAACTGATACACCTACTATTGTTAGACACTCAAACTGGTTTTTCTTCATTGCTTTCCTTCCCTCCCTGGCACACCCTTTCAGAACACTCCCATCCACTTACAGCCTTTAGATCTCTTTGTCAGTTATTAAGGAGTGTACTTGGGTGGGACTTTTAAATGTAAACAGATTCAAATTCCTGATCTATGTGTGACGCTGTACGCCATTCAGACCAATGCACTCCATGCCTCCCTCGGGACACACCCTGTTTATGTGCTGATGAATATGAGAACTGTAGGATTATGTTGCTAGTGATATGTTTGTTTGTCCATATACCTTTGCATTTGTCTAAAGGCCTGGGCGGGAGGTCCATTAGATCCTGTGTCCAGTGTCCTCCTGCTGTCCCAGGCCAGTGATGTCAAGGTTAACCTGGTTCAGATAGCAGCACTAGTGGCTGTAGTCCGACAGTAGAGGGCAGAGCTGAGCCACATGCACCTAACCTCAGGCTATCTTTCAGTGAACAGTACTTCATGTACTTCTCATCTCAGTCCCATATCCATGTTTGTAAATGCATGCCACTGTGTCAGTGTGTGAATGCGTCTCTGTATACCTCCCCTGTACTGTAAGGCAATGAGGTGGTGTCATTGCCAGTATATTCCCTGGTGGTGATGGTTTACTCTGTAGGCATATATG